>NC_072740.1:43653072-44022766 GCF_026930045.1 Uloborus diversus | reverse complement strand
TTACCTTACATGACTGTTAAAAAAAAAAAAAAAAAAAAAAAAAAAAAAAAAAAAAAAAAAAAAAAAAAAAAAAAAAAAAAAAAAAAAAAAAAAAAAAAAAAAAAAAAAAAAAAATCCTTACATGACTGTTTGAATGACGATGGATTTTTTTCATTATAATTTTCATCAGCTTCAGCTTCTGAGAGAATCGTCCGGAGATACGATTAACCGACGCTCATCGACATTGAGAAAATGAGTAGGCATTGAAATTTTAAAGACCATGATTTTTTTCAACATAATGTTTTGGAGTTTCTGCAAAGACCTATTCGTAAATTTGATGGGATTATTAAATACAAATAGAGAAGCAGCATCTGTTTCTTTTTTTCTCATTTACAAACTCTACGCTCGTCGTACCAAAAAATAGGCACCAATTGAACGTTCAATCGTCAGTTTGTTTCGTAACTTTCTCTCAATTTGTTAGCAACTCTGGTAGCGAACAAAGGAACTCCTTTCTCACGCCGGACATTTAGAACAAGGATGAGCTCGGTAAACGCGTCGACGACGACGTGGTGCGAGTGGCGACCTTAGCGAAACGAGATGTTAAAGGATTGGGATTCTTTGTCTCTCTCTACTTGTACTTAATTCTACTAGGTTGCGAACCTCTTAAGATGAGAGAGAGGGACACAGTGAAGAAGAAGAACAAAAGTTAAATGAGTCACCTACGAACCTCGTTGTCTCCGAGGGAGCAATCCTCCGTTCCGCATGAAGCATCTACTTCATCGTCCTTTCCTACCGTAGCTCACGGATGGTCCGTCTGTATCGGAATACGTCCTCGTTTTGGTGACGACGACGAACGGATGTTCCTTACCGATCCGCCGTTCTCCGAGACTTGACGCCCAGCTCCTCCCGATTACTTCCCTCCGCGTACCGAGAAGGAATCTGGTTACTCGAAACGACGTCGGACGAGGGGTATTTCGAAGACTGAAACCTGTGCTGGCAAAAACACAAGCTCGTCGGTCGCGAATTCAGTTGTTGATGACCATTTCGCTAAAGAAAGGCGAAGCGATCCATGCATCTTGAAATATACGCTTTAAGTAATCCAACAGTACCGAAAAAGGGTGCTCGGAGACAGAGGTTTTTCCGACGGGTATACTCCGTTGGCATCGTTCGCATCAGCGGAAAAGAGAACAACCAGAGAAATCCATGAGACGACGACGAAGCGCACCGTAACGACGGCGTCATGATTTCTTTGAGGAGGAGATGCATGTCGTGGTCGCATTTTACCGCTGGAATGAGCCAATATTCGACGCGTCCATTTATAACGCTAAACGAAGGAAGAAAAAACGAAACGAGTGGATGGACGAACGAATCAGAAACGGAGGTGTCATGCGATTGGCAAGCCAACGACAAACGTGACGGGTGGGAGGTTTCGAAAAAGCAAAAATTAAACTGGAACGAAGGGGGGGGGGGGGAGAGAGCGTGAAGACACGAAAGATTGACCAAGACTGGATCGGTTTCATTTTGTTCATTTCGAGAAACGCGATTCCAATACTGGAATACGAGAAAAATTCCTGAACATTTTCATCGATGGCATGACCGACATCAAACAACACATCGGGATGAAAAACATTCACGTTAGAAGAAAAATGACCAAGTCCAATGCTGGAACGTGTTCGGTATTCGTATTACCTTTTTAACGATGAACGAAATACATGCGAAAGGTTTCCAATCAAGGAACCCATGTCTCGTTGCCAAGGAAAAAAAATGATTCAATGGTCCTACGTTGGGATACACGCTAATTTTTTTCCTCAAACAAAACAACGGCTGATTGGGAAAAAATTATTCCTCCTCACTTTGCGATCGTTGTCTTGCAAGGAACTCGATGGTGCGTCTGTGCGAATCCAAGTTAAAATATCGAACTTAAAAACATTCACGAAAAGGATTGAACGGATTAAGAAAAGGGGGATACTCCGACCATTATCGCGTACGAGGTTCAAGGGCTGATCGGGGAAAAAAAATGTTTCTAATCATTCGATCCGAAACTCGAACATCTCAAATACTATCGCGATAAAACTTTCATGTCGAAAAAAAAAAAAAAAAAAAAAAAAAAAAAAAAAAAAAAAAAAAAAAAAAAAAAAAAAAAAAAAAAAAAAAAAAAAAAAATATATATATATATATATATATATATATATATATATTTATTTTTTTTTTTTTTTTTTTTTTTTTTTTTTTTTTTTTTTTTTTTTTTCCACATGTTGAAAAAAAATATTGGCAAACCAGAAAAATTGAATGAATTAAAAGCAAACGGGTTGGAATACTTGAAACATTTTATTCGTTTACGAAAACGATCGACGCTCTTGTTGTAACGGTCATTTCGAAAGGTTTCCAACTAAAACTCATGTGTCTCATTGCCAATCTAGAAAAATTGATTAAATTCAAAGAGAACGAACGTTGCGATAATCGGACACTTTTCTCGTGTACTTGAAGCGTATCAGCAGCAAAAAAATTGATTGACGCTCCCGTTGTAACGGTCATTTCGAAAGGTTTCTTTCTTAAAAACCCATGTGTCTCATTGCCAACATGTTGCGTTACTCGGACACGTTTTCGCGTACGGAATTGAATGGATGATCGGGAAACAAAATGTTTCTGCTCACTTCGTGATAAACGTTCTGCGGTAAAAAAAAAACTACCCAACTCCATGTTTGCGAATCAAACACATCGGGATGAAAAACATTCACGTCAGAAGAAAAATGACAAAGTCCAATGCCGTAATGTGTTCAGTATTCGTATTACCTGCCTCCAACTAAAACTCATGTCTCATTGCTAAACTAGAAAAAAAAATCAACCGAATGGCCCTACGTTGGGTGACGCTCTCGTTTTAACGGTAAACAAAATACATGCGAAAAGTTTCCAACTAAAACTAATGTGTCATGACCAAACTGGAAAAAAACGAACCGAATGGTCCTACGTTGGGTGGCGCTCTCCGTTTTAACGGTGAACGAAATACCTGCGAAAGGTTTCCAATCAAAGAACCCATGTGTCGATGCCCAAGAAAAAAATAATGACTGAATGGTCCTACGTTGGGGTACACGCTAGTGCCAATCCAAGCAAAATATCGTCCTTAAAAAATATTCTCGAAAAGGATTGAACGGATTAAGAAAATAACACGCTGGGATACTCCAACCATTTTCGCGTGCGAGGTTCAAGGGCTGATCGGGGAAAAAATGTTTCTAATCGCTCGATCCGAAACTCGAACATCTCAAATATTATCGCAATAAAACTTTCACGTCGGAAGAAACCAGTGTCAGATTGCGTTCGGTAAAAAATTTCCGGTAGCCCGAAGCACTTGAAAATGTTTTTAATGTGTTTGCCAATATTTTTTCGCGTACGGAGTTGAACGGATGATCGGGATAAAAAAATGAACCCAGGTGACAGATTGCGTTCGGATTGCGTTCGGTAAAAAATTTCACGTAGCCCGAATAATATGTTTACCAATAATAATGATAACATTATTATTTGAAAAAAAAAAAAAAAAAAAAAAAAAAAAAAAAAAAAAAAAAAAAAAAAAAAAAAAAAAAAAATATATATATATATATATATATATATATATATATATATATATATATATATATATATATATATATATATATATATATATATATATTTTTTTTTTTTTTTTTTTTTTTTTTTTTTTTTTTTTTTTTTTTTTTTTTTTTTTTTTTTTTCATGTTGAAAAAAATATTTGCAAACCAGAAAAATTGAATGAATTAAAAACGGGTTGGAATACTCGAACAATTTTATTCGTTTACGAAAACGATTGATGCTCTCGTTGTAACGCTCATTTCGAAAGGTTTCCAACAATGGACCCATGTGTCTCAATGCCAATCTAGAAAAATTGAATGAATTAAAAAGAGGTTGGAATAATCGAACATTTTATTCGTTTACGAAAAGGATTGACGCTCTCGTTGTAACGCTCATTTCGAAACAGGTTGGAATTCGAACATTTTATTCGTTTGCGAAAATCATTGATGCTCTCGTTGTAACGGTCATTTCGAAAGGTTTCCAACTAAAACCCATGTGTCTCGATGCCAGAAAAAAATTAAATGAATGAATTACAAGAGAACGTGCATTGCGATACTCGAACATTTTATTCCTTTACGAAAAATGATTGACGCTCTCGTTGTAACGCGCTCATTTCCAATTAAAAAAAGCAGATATGTCTCATTACCAACACGTTACGATGCTCGGACACGTTTTCGCGTACGGAGTTGAAGGGATGATCGGGATAAAAAATGTTTCTGCTCACTTCACGTTCGGATTGCGTTCGGTAAAAAATTTCAGGTAGCCCGAAGCACTTGAAAATGTTTTTAATGTGTTTGCCAATATTTTTTCGCGTACGGAGTTGAAGGGATGATCGGGATAAAAAAATGAGCCTAGGTGACAGATTGCGTTCCGTAAAAAATTTCACGTAGCCCGAATAATGTGTTTGAGAATAATAATGATGGCATTATTACTCGAAAAAAAAAAAAAAAAAAAAAAAAAAAAAAAAAAAAAAAAAAAAAAAAAAAAAAAAAAAATATATATATATATATATATATATATATATTTTTTTTTTTTTTTTTTTTTTTTTTTTTTTTTTTTTTTTTTTTTTTTTTTTTTTTTTTTCATGTTGAAAAAAAATATTGGCAAACTAGAAAAATTGAATGAATTAAAAACGGGTTAGAATACTCGAAACATTTTATTCGTTTACGAAAACGATTGATGCTCTCGTTGTAACGGTCATTTCGAATTTGTATGAGCGTTTTATCTCGAATTACGGACGTATTTCATGTTAATTCTAAACTCATTCGTAGCAAACGGTAAACATCTCTCGGAACGTTAAAAAAAGGCATGTTCTGAAGGTAAATTTTTGTTCCCCGTCTAATGATGTCGGTTTCGAGTCTCTACGTCGATTCGTTCTTGAGTTAGGAGTTTCTTTAAACTAATTCGTAGCAAACGGTAAATATCTCTCGGAACGTTAAAAAAAAAGGAATGTTCCGAAGGTAAATTTTGTTCCACGTCTAATGATGTCGGTTGCGAGTCTCCAAGTCGATTCGTTCTTGAGTTACCAATTTCTTTAGATTTAGCAAGTAACACGTTTGCGGCTCAAACTCCGAAGATAAAGGACCGCTTGAGTTGCGATGGGTATCATTCGAAGGGAAATTAGATTCCTCTCCCGTCTAATGTTGGCACCATCGAATCTCTACGTCCGTTCGCTCTCGAGTTACGAAACGAAACGCGTTCCGAGCTAAATCTAAACTAATTCGTTGCACGCTGTAAACGTCTCTCGGAATGACGGAAGTAGTATCATTCGAAGGAAAATTTTCTTCGCCATCGATGGACACCGGTTTCAAGTCTCTACGTCGATTCGTTCTCGAGTTACGAATTCGTTTGAATTTAGCGCGAAACACGTTTGCGGTTCTAACTCCGACCGATGGAATTGTTTTCTTTGTCAAGCTTTAAAATGTCGTTGTTGTTGAAAAATGGTAAATTAAATCATTGACGTAAAAAATGACAAAGTCCTGAACTTGAAACTGAAAAAGCGTTTGGTTCAGAATCTCCAACGAATAAAAAACATCTCTGAAAAAAAAAAAAAAAAAAAAAAAAAAAAAAAAAAAAAAAAAATATATATATATATATATATATATATATATATATATATATATTTTTTTTTTTTTTTTTTTTTTTTTTTTTTTTTTTTTTTTTTTTTTTTTTTTTCCAGAGATGTGTTTAGTGGAGGTTTGAATGTTCGTTGGAGATTCTGAACCAAACGCTGGACTTTGTCATTTTTTTAATCGTAAAGTTTTAAATGCCAACATCACTACGTTAAGATGATTGGTAAAAATGTAAGAACCCAAAACACGAGAATATTGGAACTCGTAAAGATCGTTCCAAAATTGGTTTGATTTCACTTAATGACCTTGTCATTTTTTTTTCGCGGGAGGGTCGTGTGCGTCACGTTGCTCGCGTTGTTTTTTTCTTTTCAACCTTCTCGTGCAATTTTTCTCTTTCCCAACAGAATTCTCTTCCAATTCGTATTTCCGACCTCCCCACCCGCCGTTTTTTTTCCTCGGTCGTTTTGCGAATGCTAAATGCTCGACGTAATTCGTTTCTCGGAGTTCCCTCCCTCTCTTGGGTTAACGCTTAAAAAGGAACGGAAAAACACTCTGGTTCTCATCGTTTACTTTTCCTCTCCTGGGAGAGTCATGCCGAGTCATTTTCAGTACAGTGACTACACTCGTTACAAAAGGTTTCTAAGCTCGAGCGGATCTGAAATCATCTGTCATTGGTGTGGGGCTCGGATTCTCATCCGTAAGTTCGAAAGACACGTCAAAGAGCAGCACGGTTACAATAGCACCATGTCTTGCGCGTGGTGTTTGAGATTTCATTGGGAGTTCGGAACAAAGTTACAGCAAGGAGAGCACCTCCTTAATTGCGCCAGACGCCGCGCCTCGGTTCATGGTGGGTACAGATCTCGTCCCAGCGTTTACGTTTCTCCCTCTTCTGCCTGTTATCAGGTTTCGTCGACGCTAACTCGCAGTTCCCTCGGAGGTAGGTCATTTTTTCCTCCCCCGGGACTTACCACCAGCGACGACGGCACCGGGAACGTGGTGCTGGAAAGGAACGAGTTCAGTTCCTCATCGTCGTCGTTCGAACAGGCGCCGAAGAAAAACGAAGGCGAACCCGAGATCATCGAAATGAACGCAGGCTCCGGTGACGATTCGATCCTACCCAGCATCGTTGCCGCTCAGAGCGTTTACGAGGAAGAGGGATGCGTCTCGGCCGCGACGCCGCCGCCCCTGGACCTGACTTGCAAGGAATCGATGCCCGATCTCGTCATCGACGAATCCCGAGACGACGAAAGACGAAAAGAACTCGAGAATCTGGGCCTCATTTTGGACGAAAACAGCAACAAGACCGAAGTCTTTAAGAAAATGGCAGAAGTCAACGGTGTTCAACCTCAAGAACTGGTGTTGGAGAAAGAAAAGAGAATCGAAACGTTTCGCGCACGTCCGGCGGGGGACATCAACCTCAATTACGTGCGCGTTCTGAGCATCCCGGTCGGAAAAGACGAATCTTACGCCGTGATTAGGGACCAGAATAAACTCTTTTTCATGTACTGAATTCGGACCACAAGAAGCAAATGTTTTTTATCATGTCTTTGTTTTGTGTATTATTGTATTGTTTTGTAAGATTGATTTTAAAAAAAAACTAAATCGATCCAATATTGGTACAATTTTTTTCGAGTGGCAAAAAATGACAAAGTCCTGAATTTAAAACTGAAAAAAACATTTGGTCTAGTATCTCCAACAAGTCGAGAGATATATTTTGATTTAAAAAAAAAAAAAAAAAAAAAAAAAAAAAAAAAAAAAAAAAAAAAAAAAAAAAAAAAAAAAAATATATATATATATATATATATATATATATATATATATATATATATATATATATTTTTTTTTTTTTTTTTTTTTTTTTTTTTTTTTTTTTTTTTTTTTTTTTTTTTTTTTTTTTTTTTTTTAAATAGAAATTGAAATTGAAGCTGAGCCGAATGACCGTCAAGGATCGATTTTTTTCAGAAAAGTTGGACTTGTGTTTTTTTCTAGGCTAACGAATCCACCCGCTTTTATCGGAAAACGTTTCTCCTTGTTTTTTCTCTGAAATAGATGACAACACGCGCTTCAAAGAAAAATTCACGTTTTTTTCATGACATTCGTGCTTTTTTTTAACGCACCTCGAGATCTGGCCATTATTGGAACAGTCTTTTTTTTAAAAAAAATGAAAACGTTTATTTACAACACAAATACAAAACAAAATAATGAGAAACCCTCAGGGTTTCTCAGACAAAATTTCCTCGAAGGGAGTTTGCCACGGCGTCGATGGAGATCATGGCTTTTTCGACCGAGTCAACCAACCTCAGTACGGCCGTACAGAATTGTTTATGATCTTCCATGAGATTCAGCAACAGGTACGCTTCCACCGTCCTCACATGGCGACGTGGACGAAGTCGAGCCCGATATTTACCTCGTAGTTGAGCAGCTATGCCCGGCGTCAGTAGGAAGTCTTCGTCGTTGTTTTCCTCGCCGTCGTGGTTTTCTTGGGTTTCGTTGCCGTCGTGGTTTTCTTGGATTTCGTCGCCGCCTTTCGGCACGAAGTCGATGTCGTTGACGTCGTCGACGTCGTCGTCGATGCCTTCAATGTCCGGCACTCGTTTCTCGGCTTGACCGGCATACATTTCGAGGAATTTCTTAGAGCACTCCAGGAGATGGAGTCCGTGTTTCATTTTTTCTCCGGAAGGCCAAGTTTCGTCCAGGCACCAGACGCACGTCGTCTTGGGATTGATGCAGTGCATCTTGGAGACATGTTTTTCGTAATCCTTGGTAGCAAGAAATCGGCTGCAAAACCAGCAGCGCATGAGATCATTGTGATTATTGAGAATGAAGGTCCTGTACTGAAAATACGGAAACGAAGTCATTTTTTCCGCTCTCTCTCCTCCGTGTTTCTCGGGAATGGGGGGTTTTCACTCATCTTTTTAAAGAGTCCTGAAAAAATAAAAAAACTCCCCTCTGGCGAACGGCGACCATTCGTATGCGCGAAACGCGAGAATCCTTTTAACGGACGAATGAGGAACGTGACGCCCGTTTGGAGACGATCACCCTCCTCCTTTTTTCCCCCGTTGTTTCTTTGAACGAAGGAGGAACCAAGATCTTAAGGTCACGCGTGTCAGGAAAAAAAAAGGAACGACGCCAATACTGGACCGATTGCTCCAATACAGGCTTCGAAACTAAAACGGGCTTCGGTTCCTTTTTTTCCCCCGTTGTTTCTTTGAACGAAGGAGGAACCAAGATCTTAAGGTCACGCGTGTCAGGTAAAAAAAAAAGGAACGACGCCGATACTGGACCGATTGCTCCAATACAGGCTTCGAAACTAAAACGGGCTTCGGTATTTTAGCTACGTGCCATGCCCTTCCAAGAGAAAAAAAGGTGCCAATACTGGTTTCGTTCATTTTTTTTTTATTTCGAACAATAAGGTACATTTACACAGGTTTAACATTTTTTTGTCCTGAGGTTTCCTTGGTTTCGGTCAGGTCGCGTGCGGTATCTTCAGGAATCCCGGAACTCGTCGAATGCTCGTCGTCGTCATCGTAGTCGTCGTCGTCGTCCTCCTCCAAGAGTTGCCTTACCAACGCGCAATGCGGAGTCTCTGGTCTGCCCGTCACCACTTCCTCGATTACCCGATCCATTAGTTGCAATGCGTAGTCGAGATGGTTTTTAGTCTCTTCGACGTCCGGCTTTTGTTCTTTGTCTTCATGGAAATTAAGTCGCGTTCGGCAAAAATTCAGCACGGACGGGTCCATGGACGAAATGAAGCGTGGTTCTTTCTGCGGTGCCCCCGGAACGGGCATCGCTCGTTCTGTCGGAGTGCGCTGATTGGTGTCTTCGGGGGTCGATCCGGACATTTCTGCGGGATATTGCGACGATGCGGGAGAGTTTTTATGGGGTCGCGTTACTTTTTTTTGAAGAACGGGGATTGGGGGAGCGACACGAGAACGTCAGAATCGCGTGATTTCGTGAGGAGCGAATCGAAACACTCTCGTGACATTAAAAAAAAAGTGCCCGACCTACCGATATTGGCTCGGATTCGATCGGATCAGTTGTTCGAACGAATCCGAGCCAATATCGGTCGGTCGGGCCTTCCTGTTTTCAAGAAAACGTAAAGGGGGGGGGAAAGACTAGCAAAAGCAATTCGAAACATTCTCGTGACATGCCAACCGACCGATATTGGAGCGATTCGTTCGAACGTCAAACTGATCCAAACGAATCCGAGCCAATGTTGGTCGGTCGAGCTTTTTTTTAAAAAAAAAAGAAGAAAGGTAAAGGAACAGAAAGACTAGTAACATGTTTATTTACAATGATAGGAAAATGGTTACAATGACAGGAACAACTCTTTAATCCTCTCCCGTACTACTCGAAGATGAAGCTTCTTCGTCTTGTATTTCACGCAGGAGCCGGCGGAGAGAGGGCAGGGATTCCGTTGATGAAGCGGAAAGTGAAGGCGAAAGCGGCGGCGACTCGATTCGCACCGACGACGTCGATGAACTTCTCGATCGCACGAGAGGGCTCCTCGATCTCTCCGGCGATCGAGAGGGACTTCGTCGGGGAGCTTCATCGATCCTCCTTGCTGGTATACGAGGATCGATTGCCTCGAAAACGAGTCGCGGCACTCGTCGACCCGATGCGGCCGGAGATGATGGGCTATACTCCGGCACTTGGATGTCGGGAGTCGACGAGTCTGCTTCACGTATCACGAAATCCACTTCATGCAACTCCATGTTCTTTGGTTCGGGGTCTCTAATTGCGAGTGAGCGCGTACACGAAATCAGTCTCCCTTTATTAATTAGGAAAAAAAACGAACAAAACATCTGCTTCGAATCTTTCGAGAAACCAGACCCGTTGACCTCGACACGCATCTCGCGGCGACCCAGCCATGGAGCACGTGTTTTTTTTCATCCTTGACACGCTTCGCACGCGCGTGACCAGGAAAAAAAACCGTTCGCTTTGAGCTGCAACAAGGTCACGAGACAACGTTGGATGCATCGATGAATGTTCGAACTTCGATTTTTCGTCTCCTGCATTCTGTTCCGCCGAGCTTTTGAAGAAAGCATTGATGTTAAAAAAATGACAAAGTCCCAAATTTAGAACTAAATCTCGAAACTAATTCGTGCCTCGCGGTAAAAGTATCTCGGCGTGACGAAATGAATTTGTTTTCTAATTCGTCCGATGGAATTGTTTCTTCGTCGAGCTTTAAAAAATCATTGACGTTAAAAAATGACAAAGTAAATCAATGATGTTAAAAAAATGACTAAGTCCCAAAATTGAAACTAAAAAAAGCGTTGAGGTTCAGAATCTCCAACGAATAAATAAACCACCTTTAAAAAAAAAAAAAAAAAAAAAAAAAAAAAAAAAAAAAATTTTTTTTTTTTTTTTTTTTTTTTTTTTTTTTTTTTTTTTTTTTTTTTTTTTTTTTTTTTTTTTTTTTCACAAACGTCTCGAGTTACGAAGGGAAACGTGTTACAGGCTGAACCTGAACTAATTCGTAACTCGAGAACAAATGGACGTAGAGACTTGCGAAGGGTATCATTTGAAGGCAAATTTTGTTCCCCGTCGATTGACACCAGTTTCAAGTCTCTACGTCCATTCGTTCTCGAGTTACGAATTTGTTTAGATTTAGCGGAAAACCTGAACTAATTCGTAACTCAAGAACGAATGGACGTAGAGACTTGCAACGGGTATCATTTGAAGGTAAATTTTGTTCCCCGTCGATTGACACCAGTTTCAAGTCTCTACGTCCATTCGTTCTCGAGTTACGAATTTGTTTAGATTTAGCGGAAAACCTGAACTAATTCGTAACTCAAGAACGAATGGACGTAGAGACTTGCAACGGGTATCATTTGAAGGTAAATTTTGTTCCCCGTCGATTGAGCCCAGTTTCAAGTCTCTACGTCCATTCGTTCTCGAGTTACGAATTTTTTTCGATTTAGCGTAAAAACTAAAAAAATTTTTAACTCGAGAACGAATAGACGTAGGGACTCAAAACCGGTGTCATCCGAAGCAAAATTTTGTTCCCCGTCGATTGACCCAGTTTCAAGTCTCTACGTTTATTCGTTCTCGAGTTACAAATTTGTTTAGATTTAGCGTTAAACCTGAACTAATTCGTAACTCGAGAACGAATGGACGTAGGGACACGAAACTATTTTTAGTAGATGGAAAATTTAATTTTGCTTCAAATGACACCGGTTTCGTGTCTCTACGTTCAGTCGTTTTCGAGTTACGAATTTTTTTAAATTTAGCGTTAAACATAAAAAAATTCGTAACTCGAGAACGAATGTACGTAGAGACTTGAAACTACCATGATTAGATGGAGAATTTAATTTGCTTCAATTGACACCGGTTTCGGGTCGCTACGTCCATTCGTTCTCGAGTTAGGAATTAGTTCATGTTTAGCGTTAAATCTAAAGTAATTCATAACTCGAGAACGAATGGACGCAGAGACCCGAAACTATTTTTACTAGATGGAGAATTTAATTCTTCAACCAATGATGGTGGTTTCAAGTCTCTACGTTGAACCGTTCTTGAGTTACGAATTTTTTTCGTATTTTGAGCTACGACTGGCTGATGGGTATAAAAGAGAGCGCGTTTCCCTAGTTTGGATCAGTTGGAGCTGGTACTCCGAAGAGTGAAGACGTTCCCACTGAGCTCCTTCAGCGTTAAGGTTAGTATGAAACCCTTTTGGCTTGCTGGATACCACTAAAGGAGGGTGGTATGGACCCCCCATGGACGCAGGTAATAAGGGTCAAGGTCAAGGTCAAGGTCAAGGTCAAGGTCAAGGTCAAGGTTAAGGTCAAGGTCAAGGTCAATTTTTTTTTTTTTTTTTTTTTTTTTTTTTTTTTTTTTTTTTTTTTTTTTTTTTTTTTTTTTTTTTTTTTTTTTTTTTTTTTTTTTTTCAAGGATTTGTGGTCTCGATCTGTGATTGCTGCAAATTTTTTGCGCGTCCTATTTCTGTGAGTATAAAACTCTGTTCGTCTTGTAGAATGGTTATTCTAACTTCGTCAGCTGTTTAAACTTTGTAAATGCCTTCTCTCATCTGATGTTGGACTTGTAACTGTGTCATCTGTTGGAAACTGTAAATACCTCTCCCATCGGTTGGACTTGTAGTTTTTTCATCTGTTGGACTTGCCACCTGTTCAACTTGGAATTTTCACGGCAAAGTAAGTATGTTTTAAGTATTTATCTCTCTCTCTGTGTGTGTGTTGCTATATGATCTATTTTCTAATGTGTTAGTTTCTAGTGGTATTCGAATTGCAATTCAATGTTAAATTTTTTTAGCCCAAACAGTAAATTGCGATGTTTTACTGTCCGCGTTTTAAAAGTCTAAGTTTATAGCGAATCGAATACAACTAGGTACTTGTAAGGATCCTTACAGCCTTTCATGTACTCTGTTACGTTTATGTTGTATTAGATGTTTGTCGCTGCCGTTGTTTCTTTCGTTTTTTTTCAGGGCGGAATCTTGGATCAATTGGACTCGAAGAAGCTGGACCGAAGCAGTGCAGACGTCAAGCCGTACCCGGAGAATAGAACTTGGATTACACGAACTATTCTCCGTGACTACAGATGAAGACCAAGTTTTGTGCGGAATTCCGACGTTTCCTCTCCGAAGCAGTGCAGACGTCTTCAAGCCCTACCCGGAGAATAGAACATGGATTACACGAACTATTCTCCGTGACTACAGATGAAGACCAAGTTTTGTGTTGAATTCCGGTGTTTTCTCCTCTCCGAAGCAGTGCAGACGTCTTCAAGCCCTACCCGGAGAATAGAACTTGGATTACACGAACTATTCTCCGTGACTACAGATGAAGACCAAGTTTTGTGTTGAATTCCGGTGTTTTCTCCTCTCCGAAGCAGTGCAGACGTCTTCAAGCCGTACCCGGAGAATAGAACATGGATTACACGAACTATTCTCTGTGACTACAGATGAAGACGGGTAAGTCATTTTAATTTATCTCTCTCGCTCTCTCTCTTTGGCATCTTATTTCGCGTGGGACTTATTCATGGGTCCGTAAATAGCCAGGATTGTAGCCGTTGGAGACCTTGCGGTGTTAACAGAAGATGGCTCCAATCTAGATCAAAATTTATTAACTACGAAGACAAATAGAACTCTATCTCTTTGGCATCTTATTTCGCGTGGGACTTATTCATGGGTCCGTAAATAATTGGATTTGAGTCGTTGGAAACCTTGCGGAGGTAACCGAAGATGACTCCAATCCAGGTCAAAAAATTATCTACTACGGAAGCGCCGACGAATACCCCAAATTTTATTTCGCGTGGGACTTATTGATGGGTCCGTTAATAATTGGATTTGAGTCTGTATGCCAATGTTTTCAGCAGTACCCGGAGAATAGAACATGGATTACACGAACTATTCTCTGTGAACAACTAAATTTACAGATGAAGAACCTTGGACGTCCCTTTCAGGTAAGTATGTTCTCCTTTTTTTTCCTTTTGCAGGACGGCAAAAAATAAAAGCACGTGAAAACCATCGTGTACTGTTTCATTTTTTTACGGGTACCAAGGGTTGCTTTTTTTAAGGTCTCGAAAAAAAGGACATCTTGAACGATACTCGGTTTGACCGAAACGTGTATGTTTTTTTAAGTTTGTATTTGTACTTTTAAGTTAATGTTTAACATCGGGTAGCGGTTATGGTGGGTCCAATCTAAAAAAAATTCGAACGCGTTTACGATGTAAATCTCGGAACTTTATGTTCCGAGTGGTAATATTTTCACGCATATGAGTCTCGAAACTTTACGTTCCGAGCAAATTTCAAACGCGTTTAAGTTAATGTTTAACATCGGGTAGCGGTTATGGTGGGTCCAATCTAAAAAAAATTCGAACGCGTTTACGATGTAAATCTCGGAACTTTATGTTCCGAGTGGTAATATTTTCACGCATATGAGTCTCGAAACTTTATGTTCCGAGCAAATTCAAACGCGTTTAAGTCAATGTTTAACATCGGGTAGTGGTTATGGTGGGTCCAATCTAATTACGATGTAAATCTCGGAACTTTATGTTCCGAGTGGTAATATTATCACGCATATGAGTCTCGAAACTTTATGTTCCGAGCAAATTCAAACGCGTTTAAGTTAATGTTTAACATCGGGTAGTGGTTATGGTGGGTCCAATCTAAAAGAAAATTCGAACGCGTTTACGATGTAAATCTCGGAACTTTATGTTCCGAGTGGTAATATTTTCACGCATATGAGTCTCGAAACTTTATGTTCCGAGCAAATTCAAACGCGTTTACGATGTAAATCTCGGAACTTTATGTTCCGAGTGGTAATATTTTCACGTATATGAGTCTCGAAACTTTACGTTCCGAGCAAATTCAAACGCGTTTACGATGTAATTCTCGGAACTTTATGTTCCGAGTGGTAATATTTTCACGTATATGAGTCTCGAAACTTTACGTTCCGAGCAAATTCAAACGCGTTTACGATGTAATTCTCGGAACTTTATGTTCCGAGTGGTAATATTTTCACGTATATGAGTCTCGAAACTTTACGTTCCGAGCAAATTCAAACGCGTTTACGATGTAATTCTCGGAACTTTATGTTCCGAGTGGTAATATTTTCACGTATATGAGTCTCGAAACTTTACGTTCCGAGCAAATTCAAACGCGTTTACGATGTAATTCTCGGAACTTTATGTTCCGAGTGGTAATATTTTCACGTATATGAGTCTCGAAACTTTACGTTCCGAGCAAATTCAAACGCGTTTACGATGTAATTCTCGGAACTTTATGTTCCGAGTGGTAATATTTTCACGTATATGAGTCTCGAAACTTTACGTTCCGAGCAAATTCAAACGCGTTTACGATGTAATTCTCGGAACTTTATCCCCATGCAATAGGTTTCCGGAAACTACTTCTCAGAATTGAAAAAAAGGGGATTGCATGAAATCGCAAACGTTTATGTGGGATCGTTTTTTTTTCCTTCGATGATCTTAAACGCGTAGAAAAATACGATCGCGTGCGTGTTTTTTACCAATCTTGTATTTTTTGTGTGTTGCGTGTTTTTTACGTTCTTGTGAGTCTCGAAAAGGGCGTTTCGAGCAAACCCGCGTGCGTGCTTTTATCTGTTAGGTTGCTGGGTGATTCTTACGATGTATGAGTTGGTGTCGAAAAAGGAAATGCAAAGCATCTCGCGGACATTTGATCGTGTGTAGTTTTTGAGTTTTGTGTGTGATAGAAGCTCGAAAGAGGGAGGGAATAACGAGCACTTGAACGGTACGTGGTTTGACGGAAACGTGTGTAGTTTTTAAATTTATGTGTGTGTGTGTGTGTGTGTTTCGATCATTTTTTTCCTTACCGACTAAGGTTTTTTAATGAGAACAAAAAACATTCAAACTCCCAAAATAAAAAAACATTCAAACTCCCAAAATACAAAAACATTTCAAACTCCCAAAACAAAACAAAACAAAAAAACATTCAAACTCCCAAAACAAAACAAAACACAAAAACATTCAAACTCCCAAAACACAAAAACATTCAAACTCCCAAAACAAAAAAACATTCAAACTCCCAAAACAAAAAAACATTCAAACTCCCAAAACACAAAAACATTCAAACTCCCAAAACACAAAGAAACATTCGAATTCCCCAAAACAAAAAAACATTTAAACTTAAAAATTCAAAAAAAAAAAAAAAAAAAAAAAAAAAAAAATTTTTTTTTTTTTTTTTTTTTTTTTTTTTTTTTTTTTTTTTTTTTTTTTTTTTTTTTTTTTTTTTTTCCTACCTTTGTGAGCTACAAAAGATTCCAGCAGCTTGTTTCGAATCAACGATTTCCGTCATGATTCGGAATACGAAATTGACCGCTTGCAACGCAGTTTTGCGGGAATTGGAGGACTTCGAATTGGATTTCAAGAGCAAAATCGAGCACTTCCTCGCCACTAGCATCTATCCCGATCGTTACCTATTAACGTACTTCGATTTGAATCGACTACTGAACGAGACGAGAAAGGCTCTCACGGAACGATTTCCCGACGATCGGTTGGAGATGGTCGTCGCCGAAGTATCGGACATGGACGAGCTTCGCGACGTTTCAGCGAGAGAGCGGAGGGGAGGACGATTGACGTGTTCCATTTGCCTGGACGCGATCGTCCGTTGCGACGGGAAAAAACTAGCGTGCGGTCACTCTTTTCATTGGGCTTGCATTTCGGAATGGTTCGCTACCGCCAAGAGGACGAATTCGGACCGGATGTGCCCGCTGTGCCGTCGTCGTTGCTTCGACTTGAGTGGTGGCCGTAGTAGATGCCGGATCAGGACGACGAAAAATTTCTTCGATTCGCAGAACTATCGGACACTCGCCAAGACGTACGAGGAAAATATTTCGGCCATCAAAAACATGGAGAAGTTGCTGCGGGAAGCGAATGCAAAATGCCCTTGTAATGTTTGTAAGACCTGGAGGTGAACTTTTGAAATAAAACTCTTTCAATCAGATGCAGATGCAATTTCCTACAAACTTTCGAAATTTTCAAAGTCCCATTTTTTTGAAACCCTAAGATCAAGAACCTAAAATTTAAAAAAAAAAAAAAAAAAAAAAAAAAAAAAAAAAAAAAAAAAAAAAAAAAAAAAAAAAATATATATATATATATATATATATATATATATATATATATATATATATATATATTTTTTTTTTTTTTTTTTTTTTTTTTTTTTTTTTTTTTTTTTTTTTTTTTTTTTTTTTTTTTTGAGTGATATGTTGGAGGTTTCAATCTTCGTTTATTTCGCAAATGCTGGACTTTGTCATTTTTGGAGTCGTAAAGTTTTAAAATGCCAACATCTTCAACACGTGAAGTAAAAATGTAAGTTGTTTGAGGAAAAAAAAACACTTGACTTGAAAAAACGTGACAATCTCAAAAGAAAGCGATCGTCGTCATTTAACGTTGATGATTTCAAAAAAAAATACAAGTTCAATTTTTTGTTCTTTCTTAATGCCATTCTCTCTTCCTCCGAACCCCTGAGGTGCAGAACCTCGAAGAGATCTAAGGACTGTACGTTTTCTTTAACCGTGTTTGCGTGAACTTACAGACAGCAACGTTCGAATCGAAAACAAACACTAACGTTCGCGAGCAGTTCTGAAGTGATTCTCGTAAAAATTCACCAGGTGACATCGTGAACGAGGCGCTCTTTCCAGGCGACTTGACCAAGGTTCGCGTGCAGGTCTGAAGTGGTTCTCGTAAAATTCGTCAGGTGGCATCGTGAACGACGCAGATGGCGCTGTTTCCATGCGAGGTTAACCAAGATTCGGGTACAGGTCTGAAGTGGTTCTCGTAAAATTCGTCAGGTGCCCTCGTGAACGACGCAGATGGCGCTGTTTCCAGGCGACTTGACCAAGATTCGGGTACAGGTCTGAAGTGCTTCTCGTGAAATTCGTCAGGTGCCCTCGTGAACGACGCAGATGGCGCTGTTTCCAGGCGAGGCTGACCAAGGTTCGCGTGCAGGTCTAAGATGGTTCTCGTGAAATTCGTCAGGTGCCCTCGTGAACGACGCAGATGGCGCTGTTTCCAGGCGAGGCTGACCAAGGTTCGCGTACAGGTCTGAAGTGGCTCTCGTAAAAATCGCGAGGTGGCCTCGTGAACGAGGAAGATGGCGCTGTTTCCAGGCGAAGCTGACCAAGGTTCGCGTACAGTTCTAAGATGATTCTCGTAAAAATTCGCGAGGTGGCGTCGTGAACGAGGCAGATGGCGCTGTTTCCATGCGAGGCTAACCAAGGTTCGCGTACAGGTCTGAAGTGGTTCTCGTAAAAATCGCGTGGTGGCATCGTGAACGAGGCAGATGGCGCTGTTTCCAGGCGAAGCTGACCAAGGTTCGCGTATAAAGATGATTCTCGTAAAAATTCGCGAGGTGGCGTCGTGAACGAGGCAGATGGCGCTGTTTAAGGACGATGACCAAGGTTCGCGAACAGGTCTAAGATGATTCTCGTAAAAAATCACTAGAAGGCGCTCTCCTAGTCCGTTTCTCTTACAGCGTTGCGATGGTTCCTGGAAAAAAACTCTAGGAGGCGCTCTCCGAGCCCTGTTACAGCGTTGCGAAGGTTCCTGGAAAAAACCACTAGGAGGCGCTCTCCTAGCCCGTTTCTCTTACAGCGTTGCGAAGGTTCCTGGAAAAAAACACTAGGAGGCGCTCTCCGAGCCCTGTTACAGCGTTGCGGAGGTTCTCGCGACGATCGTGTGGGGGCGCCGAAACCCATATGCTCACCGAGCGGTTGGTCGCCCCGTCTTTGGTTTTTCCTCCGGGGTCCCGTTGCTCGAAAAAAATATTGAGGGACTGTATGTGTGTGCGTGTTGTGTATGCAGTGCTGTGTGTGTATGTAGGCATATGTGTTAGTGTCTGTGTTGAGCGCATGTTCAATCTTTTGCATGTGACAGACAAAAGTTTTTCCTCTCACCTTTAAAGTTACAATTATATGACTTACGTTGTTCTGACCTGAGGTACAGATATTAATATTAGGGTAGTATTAGGGTTGAAAACACTACGTACTGGTGTCAGAGTACAACTAGTTTTGGGATACAGGAGTCAGAGGACCTAAAATGTTTTCAAAAAATTGTGTGTACAAGCATGGAGAAAGAAAATCATTGAATTAGTAATTTAAGCTTTTTCATTTTGTAAAATTTTTGACCTGAATAGGGAAAAAATAATCTTTTACTAATAATAAAGCTGAAAGTCTGTGTCTGTCTCTGGATCTCTGTACATCTGTTACGCTCATAGCGCCTAGACCGCTCGGCTTATTTTTATGAAATTTGGCGCAGAATTAGTTTGTAGCATAGGGGTGAGCACCTCGAAGCAATTTTTCGAAAATTCGATTTTGTTCTTTTACTATTCCAAAGTTAAGAACATTTTACTAAGGAAATTATCATGACCTGGACAAATAAATTTCCAATTTATCATAACATGGAACCGTAACATTTGAGAGCAAATGAACATATAGCAAATTGGCGAGAAATTCATCATCCATTATTTGTAAATATACAGGCGAACCAAACCACCTTTTATTTTTCTACTACTTCCAAAGCCGTGCGGGTACCGGTAGTCAATAAAGTAAGACAAAAGAGATGAAAGTAAGGAATTTCTGCCAAAGCTGCAGAGTGGGAGTACGACTAATTTTGGGGGTACAGGAGTCGGAGTTGGAGGCCCTAAAATTTTCTCTAGCATTTCTTTGTACATGCATGGAGAAAGAAAATCATAGAACTAAATTATTCGAACAATTTTTCATAATGTACATTTTTAATCTGAATAGGGAAAAGTTAATAAATAAAATTATGAAGTAAAACAAAAAAAAAAAAAAAAAAAAAAATGGAAGTAATGAATTTCTGCCACAGCTGCGGAGTCGGATTACGACTAATTGTATGGTACAGGAGTCAGAATTGGTAGCTAGTCATTTCCCTTCAATTCCGCAGCATTAGTAAAACAATTTGCATTTCAAATTCCTTTCATTTTGGTTCAGTCATGTTTATCTCTTGTGTCAATATTCAGGTCTACGAGATATGGCATTTCAATTTTAGTGATAGCTTTTTTATCTATTCCTTGATACCAAAAATTGAGAATGTATTCAAAATCTGCACAAATCCCCCCCCCCCTTAATTTTTTTAGGTGATAAAAAATAATGTTTTCTGTCATTCTGAATGTTAAAAAATTTTTAATTGTTCAAAAAATACTTTTAAAATAGTTAAATTGACAAATACCTTTTCTATATACATGTTCATCACCAAGAACTTTTTCCAACTAAGTTTGTTTGAAGCAAATTCACCTTTAAATTAGGGATTTATCTTTGCCTTAAATTCTCCCTTAGAGGCTAATGTTACAATCCTTTGATGCATAAAAATTGGAACAAAATATATTTCAAATCAAAAAGTAAAATCTGGAAATGAGGTGTGCTAGCTGAAATTTATCGAACACAAAGTTTGTTCAAATATGACTATCCACTCAAAAGTTATTATGTGCGTGTGGGGGGGGGGGGGGGGGCAGCAGATTTCTAAATGTATTCTGTGGGAAAAAAAGCCTTTTTGTTATTCTAAAATTGATATGAAATTAATTACCTCAGTTGTTAGTCTTTAGTTAATTCCAGCTACATTAATAGCACTTTTTTAGGAACATTTTAAATTCAATAAATTTCTTCTGCATTTCTGCGTACAAGCGAGGTGAAAAAAAAACATGGAACTGAATTATAAAAGCCATTTTTCATAAGGTATTATTTTGAATCTGCATAGGGAAAAGTTAATAACCAAACGAAGACAAAAAGGACAATTTTTATGCACTTAAAATTTAGCACCTTTTTTTTTACTTGAAAGTGAACAATGACAAGATTTTTATTGAAAAAAGGAAGGAAGTAAAAAAAAATAGCGTACGGAACAAAAAAAAAAAAAAACGTATCAAAATAAAGTCCTTTTTTTCAAACATTATTTACTAAAACTATCGGCGATGAAACAAGTAAAAAAAAAGCCCGCATGAAGAGATAAAAACTTATTCGCAACTCCAGCGCTCGAATACGCTACCTTGCGGTGATTTATAAAACTGCCGGGAAAACTAAAACATTGCCACGGTGCGTTCCACGTATGTCTGCTGACGTAAACACAGGCAGTTTGTTCTGAGTATTTATTAACGCAATCGATGTGTCTTAGTTTGCTTTCAGCTACAGAAATTAATTCGTCCGTTAGTAGTATTCTCGGGCTTCCCAAAATAATGTTAGTTTTCATTATTTCCTTCTAAAATATGAGTTGATTGAGAAATGGTGAAAGCGAAAATTTTGGATTAACAAACTTGGATAACGTTATACAAGGTAAAAAAAATTATTGTTTAGTCTGAATTTGTAAGATTATGGTTTTTTTTTTTTTTAAATCTTAAATTAATTAAACTAACCATATTTTAGGCAGCATTTAGTTGGAATGGACAGTATGCAAAATATTTTCTTGAATATATTATCGTAGAACAAAATGAAAAATGTTTAACCGAGAAAGAATTTACTTTATTCCTTTTATTCTCAGCTGAAAGGTTTCGCCAAATTTGTTTAGGGTTATAGTTTTAATATTGTGCAAGCAAAGTAGCCTTGGCGAGATTTAGTGTTTTTAGTTAAAGCATTTTTAATTTTTATCATGAGTGGAATAAAATGGTAGTAAGATTACAGAATTAGATAAGTAAAAAGAAATAATGGTCAATCAACTGAAAAGAAAACTACCACCATATATCCGTGAGAATTTTGTTGATGATTTGCATAACATGACACAATTAAATCGTAACTCAGAAATTAGAAAAATCGAAACAGAAAATGTTTAAATTAACCGATTTGGGAATTCGAAAGAAATAACTCAGCTACAAATGCAAAACAATAAGCGCTCGCCAAGCAAGGCAAAAAAGTATCATCTTCTTTCGATAATAATTTGTAATGTCATATTGAATTTTCTAGCATTAATTGTTATTCTTGTCAGGTCACAATTATTATTCAGTTTTATCAAGTATTGATAAATATCGAATTCAACATCGTGGAAATAGCTGCTTAGAACTACGAACTACGTAGTTTGCATCCATCTTTGACGTTTAGTAATGCTTCTTGAATTCTCATTTCTTTCTACGTGGGCCAGAATATCCACAAGACTTTGAAAATTAATTTAAAAAGAATAAAGCGAAAAAATCATACATAGGAACAAAAATCACAACACTTTTAGCATTTTCTTTGTTACCACGTGCGTTTGTTTTAGTTTTTTCTTCTGCCATTAGACAGTGACTGCAGTGCCCCCTATAGTTCGTTGGAGTTGCGAATTTTAGCAAACCAAGTATTTGTTTTGAGAGCAGATGATCCGAACTGTACGGCAACCCACAATAGTAACGATGACGTCATGGTTTAATAAGAAACAAGTCTGAGCTCCGCCATTTTGGAGCAAGCGTACAACAGGGAAAGTCACCTTTATTGGCAATCATTCGCCAAACAGGGAACGAGAGAGTCGGAGAGCGAATGTGAACGTTGGCGAAGTTTTGGAAACAGTTGGCGTCGTTTCCAGGCTGCCAGTCACTTCGCGGGCTATTAATTATCCATTTCTTTTTTCTTTCTGCATCTGCTGGAAATCTGAAGAGCTGAAATCCTTTCCTAGAGCTGTTTGCATAATTTACAGCCGAGAAACCACCCATTTGACTCAATTTAACACATGCTAAAGAAATGTAAATATCAGCAGCATGCTATCGCTATGAAGCACTGGATCAAGTTTGCTCCAAAATGGCGGATGCGTCGGCTCCTCCACTATAGGGGCCTTAGGCTGGTAGGCTGGTATAGAGGATAGCTCGAAATTCAACTTCAACTTCAACTTCTTTTTTGTTGTTTGTTTTCCCCGCCGTCGGTCTTGAAGCAGCGGCTTGTTTTGTTAGGGTGCGTTCAGAGTAACGGCACGAGGCGACCAAGTGTCCCAGCCATGACGTCACAAAAATCGTATGGGGCAGAGCCCGAGCAGTTGTGCTCTGGACAGCGCTTGGGCCATTTGGGTGAAAACAACATGGCGGACAACGAAGGGAAATAATGTTATGTTGAAAGCGCTGCAATTACTAGAAGATAATAGCGATTCTGAAGAAAGCTTATCGACTGAGGATGAAATTGTAATTATACATGCATCAAGGAGAAGAACTGACGTCCCCAGAGTTCAGGGCTACTGCGAGAAAATTTCCTGAGATGCTGAATACAGACTTCAGATGTCACTTTCGAATCAGTCGTGAAAGTGTTAAAAGAGTTGGGAAGAATGGTACAATTAACTTACTGGTGGATTAGAAAATATGTAACACTGAACATGTCACATTTCATCACAGTGATCGATGGTTTTGCATATATTTGGACTTCTTGGAACTTTTTTCTAGGTCTTAGAACTTAACTCAAAGTAATTTTTAGCGGATTCAAGAGCACATTTTTCTGTTTCTTGGTCAATTTTAATTATTTTTTTTATGTTCATTGAACTTTTTTTCGTGCAGTTTAGCCTAAAGTACGTACTGCAATGGTATTTTGCAAAGATTTTCTCTAAGGGATAAGTAGGTCCCCCCTCCTAAGGGTGATTATTTTATAATGAAAAGCAACTCTGACGAAGAAATGTTTATGATGAAATACAAAATAATAGAGAAGACCTAGAAGAACTGATTATCCAGCCACAAAAGCTGGTTACTATGTATTTGTGAAACTTTCATTAAAAAAAGTATGAAGTGGTATGTAGCTCTAATTTTGGACGGTGATGCAAATGAAAAAAATACTGCTAAATTTGAAAGAAAGATAAGAAATAGTGACTTTTATTGGCTTGATGCAGTTGAAGTGATAAATGATTCAGCCAACTTTTAAAAAATGCTACCATTCAGTGTCTCTATTTTTTTATTTTATTTTTTTTCAACCTGTAATTGCTAAGCTTCCAAAATTCATCGCAATCAAATAGGTAGTGTTCATTCAACATTACTTTATATATATAACAGTACAATATATACCTACAGGCTTTCAATAAATTTCACAGATGTAATTGTTTTGTTTTATAATTTTCCCATCAGTAGATATCTCATGCAATAATTTATAAAAAAAAGTTTCATACGAAAGGTAAAATCTTCTTATACATGCTTTTTTTAAACTCAAACTGGCCAATCGAGGGCTGGCACATAACATAGGGTAGACGGACCAATGAATGAACACTTAAACGAATTTTAATTTTGAAAAATCCATAGCATTGTTAAAAATTGTCGTACAGTAAAACCCTTTACAAGGAATACCACTACAATGAAATGCCCTTTTCAACAGATACATTTTCAGTCCTCATTTAATTACCATTACATTACTAGAATTCAATAAAACTAAAATTCCCCATACAACCAATATTATTTTGGATCCTTTTAAGATTAATGTAATGGGATTTCACTGTATTAGCCACATGACAGAAAAATCATATCAAATGATGTATTTATTTTGTAAAAAATGTGCAGTGAAATTCCGTTACAACGAATGCCACTACAATGAGATAATCATTTCAACAAAATACATTTGCAGTCCTTATTACTAGAATTCCATTATAATGAATATTATTTAGGGTCCTTTAAAGTTCAATATAACGGAATTGCACTGTATTAGCCACATGACAGAAAAATCTCATCAAATGATGTATTTATTTTTTAAAAAAATGTGAGAATTTTTATGGTTCTGCATCAAGGTTTTTTTTTTCGGGGGGGGGGGGATAAAAGAAAAAATGTTACGAACCAGAGAATGAACAGCCCAACCAGTGGACAAACACAGCATTGTTTTGTCAACCAGAGTACCAACAAACAAAAACTGTTAAGATCTTTTTCTTTCTGGAGATGGGTAAAAGAAAGTTACTTCTGCCAATTCACTTAAAAAAAGTTTTAAAACCTTATTTTCTTACAAAACATCTGAGGTGTTTATTCACTGGATAGTGTTCATTCTCTGGTTGATAATCCCTACACAAAATATCAAGATTCTATGATTCAAGTAGTATATTTGAATACTTTTCTGCAATTGAAACTCTCATTGTTTTCAGACATACTTATATTAAATTTTAACTACTTGATACTGGCAGAATAAAGGGTCAAAATTGGTCCGAGTACCGAGTATATACCAAGTACTCGGTGCTGCACTAATGTGTACTATCATCTGAATTATTTCGAACAATGTTTCGCAGCAAATAAAAATAAAAGAAGTTTTGGTAAAAAATGAATACTTGCATGCCATGCAGTCGAGAGACAATTTTTATCAGAGGGTAGGAGCAGAAACAACACACACAATGCAACAACCAAACTGCACAATGACAAACCTACTCTGCTGATCTGACTGGGGAGATAGTTAAGGGTTCACAATGTCCTAATAAAAAAAAAAAAAACATTAACACATTTTACTCTTTTAAATTGAAATATTAATTAATGTTTGTGCAAAACAAAACTTGAAAAATTTGGTGAAATTCCGTTAAAATCATATTCTGATTCCTTATTGTAGCATTTAATAGTCCTGGAAAAAGGTGGGGGATGCTAGTTAATGAAATATTAAAAGAGTAGGGGAACTACGCCCCTGAAATATCCACTTCTATATGAATATACTTATAGAAGTGCCGGATCATGGGGGAAAAAGCTGGGACCTTTGCCCCAAGACAAATTCAATCTATTGCTGTTTATTTTTCTTGAAAGTCGATATACTTTCAATTGAATGAAAATGAGCGAGAGCAGCATTTTAAGAAATGGCGAAAATCATTTTCCACATCCCCAACTTCTACAAAAATTAACTGTTAAGTCTGCATTCAACTTCTACAAAAGTTCATTGTTAAGTCGCTGATGTTAATATTTTGCCACCCTTTATTTATGGCTTTAAACAGTAGAACCTCTTGAATCCAATTTAATGCAAGTACCGATTAAACAAAACAACCCATAAATTGAACCCAGGCAGACAAACATGGAGGTTAATACTGCCGTGTGCAGGTAAACGGCAATATCTGCAGAAATGAGTTTTCGAGACATTTGAAGGAATGTGTGGTGGATTCAATACAAAAAATAGGAAAATGTTGGAATTGGATGTTTTTTTCAGCGGAAACCAAGTAAGCGAGCTTGTAGATAATGTACAAAGATGACAAAAATGCAAAAAACTGAAAAATTTGCAGTTACTGCCCTTTACCTGCACACCGCAGTGTACTTGAATATATGCCAGCATTGCACATTGTTTATTTAGCAAAAAATACCAGCTATTTGATAGTTTGTGCAGTTATTCTCATAGACGAACTTGCTTTCATTTCATTGTGCAATTTTACCTGAAAATGAACATGTGACATGTATAACTCCCAAAGTAATCCACTGACCACCCAATTTATTTCCCTCGGCAAGAGTAGTTTTCTTAGTCCAACTGTCCATCTTTGGACAGTTTCAAAAGCCAGATTTCTATCACTGAGACGCAAAGCTAGCACCCTTAAATATATTTTTAATATATAACCTAGGACACATCTGCTGGACAACCAATTCGTTGCTATGCAAGTTGCAGCAAACCAAGTTCTTTTCTGGTAATTAGAAATATGCATTGTTCAAAATGTTTGGTACAATAAATAAGGACGTATACTTTATTTAAAACTGGGGTTCCCAACCTGTGGGTCGCGA
Organism: Uloborus diversus; assembly: GCF_026930045.1. Lineage (NCBI taxonomy): Eukaryota > Metazoa > Arthropoda > Arachnida > Araneae > Uloboridae > Uloborus > Uloborus diversus. The sequence continues at coordinate 43,996,042 of NC_072740.1, read as the reverse complement.
CCTCAAAAGGTTCTTATGGGGTCGCAACATTATAGGACACTTCATTTTAATTTTCGAAAAATTGGAGAGCATCTCCAATTATCAGAATTTATTGGGACCGGACCCCTTTCAGATAACTAGACTTTTCTGAAAAAGGGGGTATATTTTAATCAGTACTGTATAAATGTTGAAAATGGGGGGGGGGAAATTAAAAAAAAAGATTTTTCAATTAATCCAGTAGAAAGGCAGGGCTTTTTATGCTAAGCGTACCAACTAGCAAGTGCTGTTCAGGAGGGAAGGGTATTGTGTGCCTCGTCAGAATCATTATTTTGCGAATCGTAACAAGTGCTTTAATAAACTCACTTGAAATTTTTTGCTCAAATTCTTAAAGTTAATCGGTAATTTGAAGTTTGGATAATTGGACTTCAGTTATATGTGTTTATGTGTGGCATATAATAAAAAAAGCTTGGAGTTTTCAAATACCAGTTTATCAATTCAATTTTGCAATGCATAATACTTTTATCATTTACAAATCGCAAAACCAGATACATGTTAGTATACATGTATTACACATACGGTAGTCTCCACTTATTGCAATAACTTGGGAAAACTAACCGATTAATATGAAACGTATCATGAAATCACCAAAATTCACATTTTAAATCAATTGCATTTTAAGATTTAACAGAAGTTTTTCAAAATAAAATGAGGAAGCTCATCGTATGTTTAGAGTATTACCTGTAAAATATTAAAAACAAACATAATTTTTTTAAAAAATCATCAAATGTTGTCTAGAATTTTTCAGAAACTCCTTTATAAATTGCTCAAAATTTTTTTATGTCGTCAGAATATTGCTGTAGTCTATGCAGGGGTTTATACAGATTACCATTTTACAGTGAATCTACGGTTTTGGGCACGAAAAATTTCTTCAAATGCATTGGTATTGATAAAAAGCACAAAATCGGTCAGGAATAAGCCTCCTAATCGGCCTAAACTTTGCAAATTAATATCAGAAGCACTGAAAAGAGAAATTTCAAAAATATTTAATGAATTGAAAAGACAACTGATATCGTTTACATTTTATTCAGTGTTTGAACACAATATGGACAGTTTAGGGGGGTCATAACGCCCATGACCCTCCCCTTCTATCTGCCACTGAGTTTATGTTTCAGCACTCAATGCATTTCTCATTTGAGCATTTGTAGAATCTGGTTAATCATCAAGTGGCACTCTTCATCTAACTCATTGATTTCATTATTAGTCTCTCAAGGAAAATTAGGTTTGATATAAAAGAGTTTTGGTTAATTGGGTCAGACCCAAACCAGCGTTTCTTAAATTGTGTTCCCCGGAACCACAGGGTTCCATGAAGTTCCCTCAAGGGTTCCATGAAACATTTTCATTCCACATCTATCAAACTTGTCACTTAAGAAATCGATAAAACGCTTTCCCAGAGTATACCCAATGGGAACACCACTGCTTTTAAACACTTCAATTTCGAAAAAATTCTGGAAGAAGCAACTGACCCCTATCACCAAAGATAGTTTAAAAGTGACTTCAATGTTGAAAAACTTGTGGAATGACACTTCAAATTCCCTTTCCTGCATCATTACCAAATATTGCCTAAAATTATGATTTTTGAAGTGAATTTCAAATATTCTACTATTAATACTAGCCACTCTCCCAGTACCTATGGCAGTTGAAAGCACATTTTTAACATTAACAAGGACCTATTTAAGTCAACATAACATGCAGTGACATCAAAGTCTATGATTTATAAATAACTTTAAAAAATGTTGTAAAATGAAAGGCGAAGAAGGTCAATTCACATTAATAATGACGCAAAAATTCAATTGCCCAATTTTTGAAGAAAAAATTTAGCTTTAAGGGTGTGTTGCTCACCAAACCTGCCCCCCTCCCCAGCACCTCCTTTAACCCCCCAATTTTTTAATGCACCAGCCGCCAATGCAAATAGGAGTGTTTTTGTGTTTTATAATAATCAATGAAAATTAGCAGCTAGCAATAATTACCATGGTCTATAATGAAGTCTATTTAATGATCAATTTAACGACAAATAGTTAATGCGACAGTCTATTTGAGATAAGAACCTGGGCTCTCTTGAAAACAAAACTATACGCTACTGCAAACTATTAAAAATAAGCTGAGGGTTCCATGAAAAAATAAGCATTTAAAAGGGTTACACTGTTCAAAGAAATTAAGAAACACTGTATAGACGAACAGGTGAACGCCATTGACAGAAACATTTTCAAAGTTTACAGATAATTGTTATATTTGAAACAAATTCATGTATCACTAGTTACTACACTTTTATAATAAGAAACAAATGTTGGTTGCAAATTTCGAGTTTCCCCCCAATTAATAACATGCTGGACTCATTGCGGAACTCTACTCACTTTCAACTTGATATTCTTGTTGTGGTCCACAATATAAGACTTGGGAGAAGTAGTGGTTTTTTGCAGAAAATTTTAAAGATATTATTTGAGTTTGCAAACAGTTTTAATGCTATCTTGCTCTGCTTGAGGTGCACTTAAAATTGTTGTTCTTAATTTTCAATGAAATTCATCGGTTTTAAAGAGGGAAACATGCAACTAAAAAAAAGTAATTTCAATGGTTAATGGAGTTTTTTTTTACTAAAACAGCAAACAATATCAAGATATCTTAATCATTACATTACGCAACAAACAAATAAGACTTAATTTAATAGTAGCACATTAAAACTCCATAATTGAAATTACATTGGACAAGAGCTATTCTCACCTACCAGTCACAGCATGCAGTGTAGCATATAAAACAAAAAAGGTCAGCAACAGCGTATGTAGATTTTAAAGTATACTAGCATACTCTTTTGCTGCCCATTTTGTAATTGATATTTCCATTGTTACTTCACATTCAAAAAAAAAAAGATGTTGTCTTGAAAGTAAAAAAGGACTGTACACAAAATGACATAAATGAACAGTACTGAAAATTCTAATTACTACTTCAAATTGAAAAGCAAAAATTTTTTAAAAAACCTTCTTCGATTCTCAATTAAATTAGAGCTTCTTTCTTAGTGATGGCATAATTATGCATTTACTTTCTTTACCGGCTTTTAAGAAAGGCTACGTTGTCAGTATTACGTTGAAGAAATTTTGTCAATTTTCTCTTTATGGAGCTGCGTAAATACTAATAAATGAGCGCATACACAGAGTTTTTCCACTCAAAAGTTTCATCATTTCTTTCTAAACAAATATGAGCAACAAAATCTTCTTGATTCGAAAACAATAATAAACAATCGCAGCGAAAACCATTACAAATTTCTCTATTTTCGAACTCGAACGTGTGAAAAGTTGATAAATAAGAGGGAAAATTTTCAGCCAATGAACATCATCCTTTGCGAATGTCCCAAACACGTGACCTATCTGCCCAGCTAAATTTCTTGGGCTGCTTGCGCTCTGTCCCGAGTGACTCGGGCCACTACTCTGGACAGCACCTGGGACATTCGGGCTCTTCGGGCTGCTACTCTGGACGCTTTGGGGCATGACCCGAGTGTCACGAGTGCCTCGTGCCGTTACTCTGAACGCACCCTTAAATTGCACGTGTATGGAAATTTAGTTAATTTGAAAGAAGGTAATTTTTTTGTCATTGAAAAATATTTTCTAAAGTGCGTGTTAAGTATTTAATTGTAATTCGAAAAACAGATGTATTGTTATTGCGTTCAATTTAGTAGTTAAATGTGTGTGTGCAAAATGTAGTTCTTTAGTATGATGTTTTAATTTAAGAATATTTTAAAGGGAACTGATTGCTGGTCTTTGTATTTGTATGAGTAGCGTTATTTCTGACAATCATATTGTTTGTTCAAGTTCAGGATTTTGATGATCTTGTGTATTTGATGTTCATGTCGATTATTTTGCTGTTTCAGTCCGATGGGCCATACTATTGTAACTGGTGTGACGATTTATAATTTGGGCAGTCATCAAAGTTTGAAAAGTGTGTTTGACTATGCATTTGTTGGGATTATTGAACTTAAAATATATATATATATATATATATATCAAATGATACCAAAGAAAGATTTAAAATCTTGTGAAAGGGGACATAAGTTTTAACTTGCTTTTTGTCAAAATTCATGCAACTGTTTAATTATTACATGACCATAGCAATTTTTTTTTTGCCCGATTTAACCCTCTGACGGTCCTGGGCCATGAGTAAGATGTGTGAAATTATACTCCATGATTTTTTTTTTTGGAGTAACGTGCCATGTAAGTTAAGTGCCCTATCTTTCTCAATGCCTACCTATGGCCCTAAGCCTCGGACCATTTGACAACGAACGTTTAGCATCAGAAAAACATGTAAAACGTTTTTGAAACGTGCTCACTTGGCGTATTAAGACGTGCTAACCATTAGGGAGTTTTTAAAGCAAAAACTTTTTGACTCTTTGAATTAAGTCCAATTGCTAATGAAATTGCACGAAAAGGTAAGAAGATAAAGGAAACTAACATGAGTGAAAGCAAGCATTAAGACAGAAGAAAGTCAAACAAGATGATGTTATAAATGAAGAGGAGAGTTGTGACAAAAATACAACTGCACAACACATTGAAGTTCAGTATTGAACAAGTATTCCAAATTTATGGCTGTTACGTCAATAAATAACAAATTCAAGATTTGATTTCGAAACACTGCTTTGTTAATGCTACCCTAATTAATTTGAATTTCTGAAAAAGTAATAGAAAATAGTAGTTATTTAGTTCGTAATCCTTTTTTTATCAATATGTCTTTCTGAGCAAAAGATGACAAATGGTAAACAACTTAAAGAAATTGGTTAATTTTTTTCTGAAATTAAAGGGCTTGCCTTTTGCAGACATTAGCGTTCAGAAAAATCCTAGTTACTGCTCATTTTCTCTTTTTATATCATTATATTTTTCACATATAGGCAGCAGGACTTAATTTGCATGGAAGCTCCTGCACTTCTTATCAATTTCATGTGAATGTTTGTGGCATGGGAGCAGATTATTGTCTCTGGGGAATGTGGGGCAAAGCAGAATGGTGAGATATTTGAGGGGAGATGGGGCACGTTGGTCCGCTTTTTTACTCATCATTTTTTATCTCATCAAAAAATTATGTGAGCAGTTCGATTTTCTACAATGAGTTTCACTAAATACTTCTCAACAACACAGATTTTTTTGGAAATGTTGGATTGATAGACATTTTTTATATTAATTTTTTAATGGAATTAATTTTATATTGGTCCACCTGGTGGGACACGTTAGACCTCAAACAACATTTGTTATAATTTTAGTGATAAATACTGTCAAATGTTTTAACTACCTTATTCTCCTTTATATATAGAGTGAGTAATATAAATTTTAATGATCAATATAACATATTAAATTGATTTTAATTGATAAATCATCTTTAATTTTGAACACCAATAACCATTTGCCATTAGTACACAATTATTTTTTTAAAATCGAAAGAATAATGAATTATTGAATATTCAGAAGACAATTCATGCAGATTAAAGTTCACCAAAGATGTGTTACATGATATCTGGGAATATAAAAGTGCTACTTTCAGAGCTTTGGAAATACGGTGAAACCTGTGTAAGTTGACCACTTGCGGTGCACTACTTTAATGGTCAGCTTAAACAGGTGATCGACTTACAGAGGTTGAATTACGTGATAAAGATCTAATTCTGTGCCTGAAAATAGCGGTCACCTTTACAGGTTTTACAGTAGCACTTTTATTGGACTGGAATTTTTAAAGGATACAAGTCTTATGCAAAGTTGCATCAATATTGAGGGGGGGGGGGAGCTCTTTTTTCCTCCCTTGGGACATTCTCAGAAAAAGCAGGAATTTTTATTTAAGATCAAGTCAGATCTATCCTAAAGTAACAATGCTATTATGGTGGTTCAGATCAAGCAAGCAAATATTTTAAATTTTCAAAATTACAGTGTTAGTGCGATATCCATGGACAAACTGTGTCTACAGATGTGATGTCCATGGATGTGATAAAAACAACCATTTTCTATGTTTAAGAACATGTGCTTTTAAAGTTACGACTTGAAAGTTGAAAAACAAATATTTTGCATTTAATATTATCAGTTCATTGAATTATTGTATTATCTTACTTGGTTATTTTAAATCTGTATGAGCCACAGATGTAATGAGTTAGTTGATCTTTACTTTTTATAAATCAAGGTCAAGAACTTTAAATAAAGTCTCAGAAATCTCAAAGCAAGTTTCTGTTTCTCTCCCACTAAACAAGAGGCTCTCCTCTGATATGCCCCCCTCTTGGCGAGATTTTAATTTTTCGCTCCATACGAAAATCGCCAATAAGGCGATAACTTGGCAACCCTGGTTTTGCAAGTTGAACGCTGGAAAGTAGTTTCTCTAAGTCTGTTTTTGCACGTGTATGTGTTTTAGGAGGTAGGTGCTCATATGTTTCGCTCTTAGGGAGATTTTATGTTGAATACTCTAAAATAAAGTTTCAATTCAAACTTTATTTTAGAGTATTCTTTTTCTTGTTGTTTTTTAATGTTAATTTAGTTGAATTTTCTATTTTAATTATGAGTTCGGTTTGTGATGTTGTCCAAATGTATCAATTGAAATTTTTGAATGAATCTTCTTTTTCTTTTTCGTCAGGTCGTCCAACGTTTGGACGTACCGGAGTCCTAAATAGATTTTTTATATTTAAACTAATTGAAAATAAAGAGGTTAGGTAAGTGAACATATTTTGAATTATTGTGTTTTTAGTGTGTTTCTGGTAGTTTGTATTTTGGTCTGGTTGGCATTTTTGTAGCACAAAAATGGTGTTAATTTCACATAAAATCTGTGACTTTATTGTATACTGAACGGAGGAGATCTGTGACTTATATCCGACTGTGTATATTAAAAGTCGGAGGGATAACGGACCGAGCGGCAGCGAGGTCCTGGCGAGCCCGAGGTCTCATAGTACTTTCGTAATGAGACCGAGGCAGGGCCGGCGAGCCGAGGTCTCATTACGAAAGTACTAAAAGACCGAGGGCTCGTATCCCGGAGAAACAACGGAAAAAAATTAATGCATTAATTTCATTAAATAATTAATGACATAATTTGAATTTTTCCTGTTGGCGCTAAAAAAGCATCGCTAAGAACGATGTATGACATATGACGTCATACATAGTTTTCTTGGCGACGCTTTTTTGGCGCCAACAGGAAAAAGTCGCCAAGAGGGGGGTATATCAGATTTGTTCCAGAACTTTAAATAAAGTCTCAGAAATCTCAAAGCAAGTTTCTGTTTCTCTCCCACTAAACAAGATGGCTTCTTAAGAGTTGATTCTTCAACCAATACAGTTTGGTGCTGTAACCTGAAAGAATTTATGGGCACTTTCTTTTCTGTTCCCTGATGTGACAATTTCTCTGCTTACAAGCATTAAACTTGCAATAAAATAAACATGAAAATTAAGTTTAACTTTAAATTTTCGAGAAGTGTGTACTAAATGTGTACTTGATCGAAAATATAGCTTAAATAGCTGATTTCTTGTTTGGTGCATGAAATATAAAATATGAAAACAAAAAGATAAGTGGTTTTAGTCCACGGATGTGATGAATCATATTCAGTGGACAAAATTTAAACAATAAATTTTTACTCATTTAGCAGCTTCAATATATACCATTAGTTGTGTGGATTAAAGTGTTTTATTTCACTTGAATTATTTTCTTGACTTTTGTTCTTTATAGTAAAAACCAGAAACACAAATTACTGATTTTTCTGAGAATAACCCCATTGTATTGCATGAAGTAAGGGGATGTGGAGCACGTTGGACCGCTTTTTTACTTATCATTTTTTGTCTCATCAAAAAATTTAATACTTAGTTCGATTTTCTACAATAAGTTTCACTAAACACTCCTCAACACCACAGATTTTTTTGAAGTGTTGAATTGATAAAACTTTTTAATATTATTTTTTAACGGAACCTCGTAAAGTGGACCAACGTGGCAATCATCTTTATTTAAAAACAGCAATAAGCATTCACCATTAATATGCAGTTATTTTTTAAAAATCAAAAGAAAGGTCATAGAATATTGTTATATTTATTGAGATTTAAGAGCAAAAGAAAGTTTTTAAATTATGTGGGGTAGATTGGTTGGGTCCAACGTGCCCCACAAAGAGTGGACCAACCTATCCCACCTTCTTGGTCTGAAAAAGTGATGTCATAATTTTTTTCTTTTTGAAAAAAAAATGAAAACAATGCCAATTATATCGAACTAAAGGAACTTACTTTAAGAAAGGAGTTCAATTTTTTTCCTGCAATATTGATGAAAACCATTTAAAAAAACTAAGTTCGTTTTCTGAAAATTACTCTCAGGACTACTGAAATAACACTTTCTGGAATAAAATTTGTTCAATGTAACTACCATGTGATTTCCTTATAGGATTTGTAGAACCGTAGGTGCTATTTGTTGGTCATAAAATAAAATAAAAAATATTAATAGTATTAAAATAATTGAGACCAGTCCGTTTTCACCCCACCTCCCCCTCCAAAAAGAAAAGAATCCTGTTATGCTAATACCATATATTTCAAAGGCAAAGTACAATAAAATTGATAGCTGGACAAATCCATGGTGTCGGACGTAAAAAATGAAAAAAAATTTCTTAGTTTTAATTCCATTTGTCAAATATAAACTGTTTCAAAATGATCAAATTTATTTACAAGATACTTACTACATCCGACTGAATAAAAAATCATGTTAGTTTATGAAAATAGATCTATAAAGTATAAATTAAATATATTTAAAGAATTGGTGTCGGACGTAAACACACAAATAGTAAAAGGTACAGATGTGATATACCCCCCCATTTGGCGACATTCGATTTTTTTGCACAAAATTAAAATATTTTTCTCGCCAATGAGGCGATAATTTTTTATGCATGGCATCCCTGGCCAAACTAACCTGTGTTTAGCAACCTGAAGGCAATCTTACAGATCTGTTCAAACTTGTTTACTTGGGTTGTTTGGGTTTCACGCAGGAGAGATACGTGGTGTTGTTTCTTGCAATATACCTTACAGGAATGCTTATTTTGTGTTAGTTTAAATTCAGTAGTTGTGTTTTGAAGTAAAAACATTAGAAAATGCCAGTTTCTTCAAACTTGAAGGTTAATTTAAAGTTAACTCCAACGTGGTGTGTATCTGTAATGTGCCATTGTCATATGATGTATTGTTTTAGACCGAGAGGTCTAGTCTCTGCCCATACGTAACTAGCATACGTTAATCGTGACGTCATCGCACGAGCACATCGTATCGGACGCTAGCAACTTACGCACTCACCGTACGTACGGTAACTGCGGTAGTCTCTGCCCAAAAATACCGGAAGTTCGTTAATACTCACTGGGATAACGAACGTACGGTAAGCATTAAACCACGCCTTTCTTCCTGTCCCTGTAAGCCAATGGAAAATTAGAATCGTTGACATGAGAACGCTCAGGAGACGAGGCTAGCCTCAGTTGTTTTGTATTGATTCTCCTTCCGACGTCTGCTCTCAATCATAGAAAGATGGAAAAAAAATTCTTGTTATTACTTACACCACTCGGGTACCCAAATCAGAAAAAAAGGGGCACAAAAGAAGAACCTTTTGACCTAAGAATCATAATGATAATTAAAAAAAGCATTTTTGTTGGAGTTTTTACCTTTTTTTTTTTTTTTTGAGCATTCAGTAACAAATTCCTAAAATTTAAAATATCAACTAGCAAAGAAAACAAAGCAATGGAAGGTTCTAATTAAATTCATTTTTAATATTTCTTCATTGATCTGTCAATATGATAATGAAATTACAAAATATTCCTAATGTAGCGAAATATCATTCTTTGAAACATTATTTTGAATTGTTTTGTAAATTATCAAAATAGCTTTAACACTATAACATTTTTTAAGAATTTGGCTCAAAGTACTTTTGTGCCAACTCTCAAATAAAAAACAGGCATTTCTGGCACCATGGACATATTCACCGGCGGGGGGGGGGGGGGCATTTGTCAATGGGGGAGTTTGAAAGTGTATACATCTTCTTCCAAGTACATTAAAAAAGAAAAATTACTGGTGTTGAGTCAATACTGCTATCATTTTAGAATTGCATTGCTTCCAAAATCTTGGGGGGAGGGGGGGGGCTAAAAGACCAGTCCCCAAACTGTCCAAATTATGGCCCTGCCCAGGAGGACACTGAACTTTAATCTTTGGGAGGAAAAAAGTCTTCAATTATTTGCCGAATGGAATGCCACAAATATTGTCGCTGAATGAGAATAATTTTACCTAATAAAACTCCTAATTTTGCTGAAGCGGCAAAAAAATTTATCGAATAAGGAAAATTTTGGGAGGTCACAACGACTTTGCATTGGGACTTTCCTGGGCCTGCCCTCCCCTTCCATGTTGAGATGGTGACACCCTTGTCTGGCTGTGATCTATAAATTTTAGGCCCCCCTGGCAAAAAATTAGCAGAGCCCCTAACTGGCTACTGGAGTTCTAAGCCACTGAAAGCCGGGGGCCCATTTAGTATAGTGAGCCGCCCCGCACTGCAGGTAAGTAGATCTGGAGCGGGGGCTAACCGAGCCCAGGCCCAAGGAGTTTAGAAACCCATCTCTCTTTAAATATCCAATGAATGAAATTTAATTTGTATTTATTAGGCTTTACATATGCAATTACGAAAAGAAAAATAATTGCTAAAATGTTTTTTCGTGAATTTCTTTCTATTTGTAGTTTGAAAATTAAAACATCATTCAGAACAATTTGCATAACAGATTATCTAATAGTCGATAATATTAATTTCTGTGACTGCCTGTCCCTAACCGCATCTCCTCTGAACTGGAAATGTCTGCCAAGTCAATACTGGTACTGTTGAATACATCACACTCTAGGATTCCCCGTACCTACCATTTTTGTTCTAAACTGTTGGATGGGGACCTGAAGACGGCTGTTTTTTGATCCAGGTTAGAAGACGAGTAATCTCTGGTCTAGCACTCCCAGAGGTATTAATTCTTTGAAGGACTTTGACTGCGACATATTTAACTTGCCCCAGTCACCATTAACAAACATGGAAGATCTTTGACCGGCTGGCATCGGACCTTGGACCCTTCGGGTAAGCAGGGGTCCTCCCCCAAGAGCAAAAGCACCCCCCCAAAAAATACCTCTCAATTTTCTTCCCCCCCCCCCCTTCCCTTAGAAATTCTATTGGCGCAGTCTGTACCATGACCCCTTCCAGGTGGGCACCCCTGAGTTAAGAGTCTGACATCTTACGAATCCGGCCAACACACCCCACCTTTGGATACGGGTTGTTAATCTCTGTATTTATTGCACCCTGTCTCACCCCTCTGAACCTTGAGGGGCCAGATATCCAGTACTGATTATGTCTTGAGGATATCCAAGGATGTCATGATACCCTAAAAAGCATAAAATCTTTGAGGCGGATGGCAAACGGGTTGGCGTGCAAAGCGAGCAGGGGAGTCGGGCCCCCTAGTCTAAACTATTTATTTCTGTGTCTATCTTCTCCGGATTGGCCGTGTCTACCTGTACCACTGGATACAGGGCAAATAGGGGAAGCCATTTCCTCTCTAATTAAATCTTTAACGCCCCTCTAAACCTTTAGGGGCTTCCATTCCTGAGGATATTCTGGGATGTCTCGACACCCCTAAAATCATTAATAGTCACCTGCTGCAAGTGGCTTTGAGCGCCCACAGGTGGCAACCGGGGGTTGGCGAGCCAAACGAGCAGGGGGCAGAGCCTCTAAAATTCCATTACAACTATACTGCAGTTTGTACAGAATATGTTTTATTATTCCTTTTTATAATAAAATGACAGCTTAAATAAAGAAATTTGTTTGAAATCAACCGAAGGTATACAAATAAAGTGCATATTGAAGAAACAACAATGAACATTGATGTAAATGTGCATTTATTGGTTTCGCAACTGTAAAATTTTGTGATGTGTATTATGGGAATGATGATATGTATAGTGAAGAACAGGAATTCCAAATCCATCAATTGGGTGGTAAGGGAACCCTCTGAATTTTAGAAACAATCAAATTTGGCATTATTGTGTGTACGCAGTTTGCTTTCTTCCTATATAATCTATTGTGCACAAATCTTTAGACCCCCCCCCCCCACCCATGGAAAATTGTGAAATGAGACCCTACTGTAGCTTAAGGGGGTTCTACGGAAGTATACATGTGTACTTGAGCTTACAGCTATTATGTGCAAAGTCTATGATGGCTGCTGAGTGATGAATTAGCTGCTTTGAGTGTTCAACAAAAAGAAGCAGAAATATTGGAATGCATCAAAAGACAAGTATTTCAGGAGTCTTATACAATGTGTTGAATAGTTTAGATGCAAAGTTTGTCAAACTTTTTTTCTGACCAAAATGTTCAGATTAACCTCACAGCAATGAAACATTGCTTTCCGTCAGCAATATTACCAGCTCATTTGCTCATTCATCATTATGGGATTACCAACTAATTTACCTCATCATTCGTCAAACACAACATCATTTTTAATTCCTAGTATTCATTTATATTTACTGATGGGAGTGAAGTAAAAGATCTTGCAGCTTGGCCCTAGAAACATTGTTGTTTATTTTATTTGTACAAATTAATATTATTCGACATGCAAATGGATCATATATCAAACCTATAAATAAATAAAATTCTCAACCTGACCGTCTCAAATTTCATGAAAGTTTCAGAAGCCCTACTCTCTGACATCTTAAATGTAACAGTAAAACCCCTCCAAACGGCCACCCCACTGATGTGAACAATATTTTATTCTCCGAGTTCCAAGAAAATAACATTGTTAAATCTCTGTCCTGCAGACACCCCTCTATTGCCGACAAAAAAATTGTTCCATTAGTGTCTGTATTAGAGGGGTTTTACTGTATATAGTTTTTAAAAAACTTTCATACATGATTAGTAATTAATTTCTGAAAGTTGTTAAAAAGCACAGCACTTCTTTCTAACTTGCTGGCAGTGCGTAAAATTTTATAATTCAAGCTTTATGAGAGCTACAGAGCTGTATTATAACTCACTTTGAAGAGAAAGACATGCACTTCAGTTGAATGTGTAACTTAAATACTTTTTGGAAAAAAATTCTCTTTCCCAAAATTTTCAAATTAAAAAAAATTGAGAATAGTGTCATTTTATAAAAAAGAGCATGATTTTTACTGTATTTTAGTGAATAGGGCCAAACATTTTCAGAGTGGGACTACAACAAAAATTTTAAAAAGTACATAATTTTAAAATTATTGGAATAAAAAAATGTTTAACTTACAAATCAGAGATGAAAGATAATGAAATTATCCTTAAAATGCGCTATTGTACAGCTCTGTAGTTAAAAAAAAAACCTTATAACTAATGATGTGCTGGATCGTTAGTTATAAGTTTTTTTTACGTTAATAAGTCAGATCTGAACTTTTGAACTTAACGTTTAAAAGTTCAGATCTGCGGATAGGGATCACTAGTGTCTAGATTCGTGAGAACTACTTGTGGGTCAGTACACGCCAGAAACTAAAAGTAGATAAATTTTAAATCGTGGAGCAACAAAGAAATTGCTATTACTCGCAAGCATAAAGGTTTAACATTGAACTCAAAATTTTCTTTTATTGTGTAAACAAGATTATAATTCCTACTTGGAAATTCCTAACAAATATTCAACGCAGAAAATTTCATTCTTTCAACTAGTCCCAATATTTAAACGCACATATATAAGATCTCACTGTTCAAACTGCGAAAAACACTACGTTGGTTTTTAATTAATATTTTCATTAATTCATAGGTGTCCACCAAGGGAAGGTCAGACTACGGCATTGAAAATTTTAGGAGGGTTGTTTTCAAGGGTATTTTTCTCTGTTGCATTTGGGGAAGAGGTGGACACCCCTGGGTAATTAGTGTTACAAAGATGAGACCAAGCTAAGAACACAAAGGTCAAGTCACCTTTTGAGCGTAAAAAAGAATGAACAAAATCGTTTCATCTGTTTGGGAGCTACGATTCCACAAACACACACAAATATACATGTCAAACTTATTATCTCTTTCCTAATAGAGTCGGGGTTTAAAAATTAACTTTTTTAATTTCTGAAATTATACCTTATTTAACAAAATGAAAACACTTAACTTACATAGAATTTAAGAGTGTTTCATGCCTATCTATATTTAGAATTCAAATATGTGTTGAAATTTAAGAATATAAAAGATTTGTTTAAGATCTGGAAAAAACAGATAAGGATACACATTTTTATCTTCCCTCGGACATCCGGCATAACACTAGTCAGGATTTTTTTAAGCCAATTTTTTGTAAAAATTATCCTACAATATTTGTTGCAACTGTTCTGAGCCCACTCTGAACATTTGGGATGCATTCATTATAATACATTACAAAAAAAAAACCCTGAATTTTTGAGACACAATGTCAAAATTTAAAATTGTGAAAAAATATTTTTATCTGAAATATTTGTGTTGTTACACATCAAAGTAAGGCATATGCAGTTTTCTTTAAAATGAGCTATTATGCAACTCTGAAGCTCCCATAGAACTTGAGTTAGGTATAACATTTCAAAACACTGCCGGGAAAATAGTGTTTAACAAACTCAGACATTAGTTACTGATCAATTGTGTAAGATAGATTTTTTTTAAAAGTTTATATACATTTGAGGTGTCAGAGAGTAGTAGGATTTCGCAAAGTTTCTTGAAAATCTGAAACGATCAGCTTCAGAATTTTGTTTATTTTATTGCTTGGTTTAAAATGGAATGACCCACTTACCTGTCGGAAAATAATCTGTACAAACAAAATCAACAGCAAATTTCGTAGGGCCATGGTGCAAGATCTTTTACTTCACTCTTATCAATAAATATAAATGAACGCTAAGAATTAAAAATGATGTTGTGTTTGTAGAACAGTGACGAAGAATGTACTCGCAAATTAGCTGGTAACCCTATATACAGGAGGGAAAGCAATGTTTCACTTCTGTGGCGTTAATCACTTAACTTTTGATCTATTTATAAAGTTTGACAAACCTTGCATCAAAAATATCCAAAGCGTGTGATGATTCTTCAATACTTTTCTTTCGATAAGTTCCAATAGTTCAGCAAGTTTCATAAAACTCATTGCGCGGCGAATACAGCAGCCATCTTTGTTTTGACTCTTAAACGTACGTACGAAAGATTTACGCCAGAAAAATCATGGCGTTAATTTACCGTACGTTCGCGTTTTGGCAGCTGCCTTTTGCATCCGGTAAGAAAGGGCAGAGACTAGCGAATTTTGTTGCGTACGTAAAAGTGACGTCACGGGTGGGCGTTGCATGCGTTAAATTTTTACGTATTGGGCAGAGACTAGGCCTCCGAGTGTGAATATTTATACCATATAGAAAGGTAAGTTCTTTATTTTAGAATTCAAAAAAAAAACCTCTCACTTCCAAAATTCTTTGTTTTTACAGATCCTTGAGGGGTTCTTGTAGTTTTTAACTTTATTTTTACTGTATGTAAATTAATTTTACAGAAATAGTACGGTTATTTTGTTCTAAAAGTTAATTCTTATCGATGCCACGAATTATTTAGACATTAACGTGCCTCCTTTAGGTACTGAATTTTATGTTAACAATTGAAAGTTCTTTCGGTTGTACTCTTAAAAATGCTGAATTTTATTAATAAATCTGCGCAATAATGGTGCATATTTCACACTTAAAACTGTGTCATTATTGTACACTGAACGGAAGGAGCCACCCTTGGGTGTACATACACATGAATATGCATAATATACATAAATATACATAATTGTGACCATACTCCGACTGTAATGTATATTAACAGTCGGAGGGATAACGGACCGAGCGGAGCGAGGTCCTGGCGAGCCAGAGGTCTCATAGTACTTTCGTAATGAGACCGAGGCAGGGCCGGCGAGCCGAGGTCTCATTACGAAAGTACTATGAGACCGAGGGCTCGTATCCCGGAGAAATGATGAAAAAAAATTAATGCATTAATTTCGACTTGTAATTAATACAATAATTTATCTCATTGTATTTTAATATGTTTACAAAAAACCCCGGCCCTGTACATTTTTGAAGCATATATTTGTGATGTTTTTTGTTGTGCTTTTATGTTGTTTTTATATATATTGTGTTCTGAAGTGCTTTGATCATGTTTTTTTATCTGATTTTTTCCTGTTGGCGCTAAAAAAGCATCGCTAAGAACGATGTATGACATATGTCGTCATACATCGTTTTCTTGGCGACGCTTTCTTGGCGCCAACAGGAAAAAGTCGCCAAGGGTGGGGTATATCACATCAGTTCCTAGTAAAATTAATGGTTCATTTAAAAACTATTAAAAGTCTGAATTTTCTTACATTTTAATTTTAAAAACAGCATAATTCTAAAGTATACTTATGATTGAAGCATATTTCACAGTTTTCAAATGACATTATGAAGAATAAAATTATTTAAAAAATATTTTTAGCTTGGTGTTGAACGTACATTTTCGGTGTCGGACGTAAATTGTTCATATTGCACTTAAACCATTGCTCTTAAATGTAAATACATAAATATGATTACAGTTATAAATTTGTAATTTATAGGTTACATATACTACTGAAACAAAATTTACCAAATAAATTCAAAAGTAGGGTTGATTGGGGAAGTGGGTCACCCCCAAAAACTGAAATATCCATTTGGTTTTTATATTTATTTAGATTGAGCATGTCATGGTTCATCACAGTGATTAGTTTTGCATATATTTGGGTTTCGTGGAATTTTTTTTCTAGGTCAGAGAACTTAGACAAAAAAAAAATTCTAAAAAATATTTCTTGGCGAGTTAATCAGCATTTTTCAAAGAAGTGTTTCCCGGTTAGCATTTAATTTTTTTATGATCATTAAACATTCATGAACAGTTTAACTTAAAGTGCATACTGCAATCAGAATATTTGAGTAAAATATTATTTAAAACTTTTAGAGGAGGGGCCCCACTTACCCCGTAAAATTTCGCTATAAGAGGTCCCCACACTATGGGGTAAGTGGTTCGCCCCATAACAGTTAGGATTTGAAAATCAAAAGCAACTCTGATGAATTATTTGTATTAGTGAAATACAAGACAACTATAATGACTTAGTAAGAATTGATAGTTGCGCTACAAAAGCTGGTGATTAGTTATTTGTGAAACTTACCTGCAAGAAAACCATCAAGATTTATATGGGTTGAATGTTGATAATTGTTCTTCCTTAGCCAATTTTGCATAGACGCAGTCATTTAGTGTTTTCGATTTCTTTTTCCACTTAAAAGTTTTGGCAAATTTGCCAAAATTGTGTGATCTTAATAATCTATATTACATTCATTCAACACACCTTTTCTCAAAAGGGGTCCTCCTTACCCCTATCAACCCTAAATGTATATACAATAAATTCACTAAGTTGTTTTTTATGCATGTTTCACTTTAACTTTGAAATTAAAGGCAGAAAAAGGAGAAACACAGTTGAAAATATATGTTGTTTAAAGGAATGTAATGGTGTCGGGCGTAAAAAATTTTTACGTCCGACGCCTAGATTTTAGTAAAAAATATTCTCTTATTATAAAATGAAAATAAGTTACATCAAAAAGATTGAAATTCTTTCTTTATACCCAAAAATACATGTATGTAACTTTAAAATTGGCTCCGCATAATTAAATGCTTATTTTGGTGTTGGACGTAAAACACTTAATGTACCCCAGAGGAATTCTTTTGCAAATCAAAATGAATAATATTTTGACACATTTTTGAAACATCACCAGCAACAGATTGTATCATTAAAGGGTTATTCGTCTCAATTCATAATATTAGAATGTATTTTTTGGAAAAAACAGAATTTTTTCAAGAGTCGCCAAATATGGTTTGAAAATACTCAAGATGTTGACCCTAGTTTAACCTCCTGTAACTTATTTATAACTGAAGTAGTCAGATTTTAGACAGGCGTTTCAAAATATACAACTCTTTACCTTTAAAATGACGCCTCATTTGTTTAGAAAATTTTGAAAATTTGATCATCTGGTTGACCTTATCATGGAATTGCCCAGCTTTAAGTTAGCATATCTTTGTGTTCTAAAATCAAGTATAAAAAATGAAATTAAATAATATTAAGTGAAAGTGAAAATTTTTATTCCTTTCATCTATTTTTTGTTTTAATTCGTTTCTATGTAGAATGCTTGTTTAGCAAAAAAAAATTTGTTTAATATGGGAACTTTATTATAGCATGTATTGCATATTTTACTCTTAGAAAACAATTGTCTGCAAATATTTAGAAGTACAGTGGAGTCTCAAAAATCCAAGGTAATTGGGGCTCCCCTCACCTTAGATTACTGAAAACTCGGATTACCTGGAAAATGTTCCATATTTAAAATTTACACAAATCGGAAGACATAATGAGGATAAGAACAAATGATAAATATTTCCCATCAATGTGTAGAAAGAACAATTTTATGACTCAAAATTTAAATTTAGATACTTCAAATTTTTTCGTAATCATTTCGTTTCAAGGTTTTTCTGGCTAAACCCCCTAGGTGGTCCCTCTCCACAAACTTCATTGGGCATTCATGAGCATGAAAGGCCACTTTGCCATGTTTGGAAAAAATCCGACGAAAACTGGATTTGCATGAGGACCCCCCCCCCCCCCTTGTGGGATGTATCCTCACCCTCCCCCCACATAGATAGGCAAAAAAGCCCTATGACAAATCCTGATCATCAAAGAACCGCTGTGCCAAATTTGGCAACAATCCAACGAAAACAGTGGATTTGTAAAAGGATAAGGAAATCTCCTGTGTGGGAGGGAAGGTTGCCCCCATTGCGAATGAAAAGTACACTATGTTAATTCTTGAGCATCAAAGGGCCTCTCTGCAAAATTTTGCAAAAATCGGACATAAACTGGATTTGTGTAAGGAAAACTTCCGTGAGGTGTTTTCGCCCCCCACCCCCCTCCCTCATAGGTAGGTGAAAAACTCCCTATGAAAGTTTCTGAGCATTAAAGAACCTCTGTCAAATTTGGCAAAGATCCGACAAAAACTGAATTCGTAAAAGGAAACCTCCGCGGTGTGGGGGGGGGGGGGGGTCCGATTCCGAATGAAAACTGCCCTATGTGAATTCTTGACCATCAAAGGACCTATGTGCCATATTTGACAAAAAACTGACGTAACTGAATATGCATTAAAAAAATTATTATTTGGTTAATTATAATATATAATACATTTAAAACTATTGTTTTTTAATCATACACACATTTTTTAATATTGATTATAAAAATGCAATTGATTTTTCTTCAGCAGATCCAATCCAAAATGCATATTATTAGGTACATCAATTATCTCATCAATTTCATTATTTCACAAGCAATTTAACCGAAAAAAGAATACTCCGAAAATGTTTTAACTTTTTTAATTCCGCTCTTATACTGAAGTCAAGACATACCAAACAACGGAGCTGCATTGAACTACCAAAGTAGCGTAAAACCAAACATACTCTCGGATTGGCGTTGCTATAATCATTACTGCTTCAAATCCGTTAATGCGTAGAAACTTACATAACGACCCTATTTTTGCACATGCATCCAAAAAATCCTTCAACTCCGAATATGCCACCTGCCTGTCTAGCGACAGGAAGTTTCAGTTTCATTCGGAGGTCAGAGCTGCCAAAGATAGAGAGTTATCATCGTTTCAAGTGGTGCCGTGCGTTATGAAGGGAGTCTTTGAGAATATATTACGATGCAGTGCTTACACAGCGTGCGTCGCTTATTCCCCGAAAATACTTTAATATTTGAATTTCGTTGACTTATGCTTTGTTTTTATATTTTATAAAATGTAATGTTTCTTTCATTTTACATTGAGTTTCATTCATGCATAAAAGTATTTATAAAAGTTGTACTAGTTCATTGTTTTTATATTTTGTAAAATATGTTTCTCATTTTGCATTGAGTTTTATTCATGCATAAAAGTATTTATAAAAGCTGTGCAAACTCATTGTATATATATTAACTTTCATGCTTAGTTTAATTATTCAACATAACTTTCTCACTTGTAATCAATAAATTCAACTATATTTGTTCTGAATAGGGTGGGAGGAGGGGGGTCATTTCATGTATTATTTTTACCTTAAAAGCTTTTTTGCTGCATCATTACTTTAGTTTCCTTGTTTCACACATTAATTCTGTCTATTTTCAGGCATTAATTAAGCAGTCGATTTGCATTCAACTGAGGTCCAGAAGAAGAAAAATATAAGCAGAAATTTGTTTTTATTTTGTTCATGAAAAGGGTGTTTTTTTTTCTCTTAATTTTATGGGTGGAGGGTTACTATAGTATATTAGGGGGTTTTCCATTGCTCTTTGGGGTGGAGGATGGGCACCCATGCATCACTTAATTGTGTATTATTTATGAATTCTATTGACTTTACTATGATTAGTGTATTAATTATTTATGATTGCTTTGTTTTTGTATTTTATTAAATGTAATATTTCATTCATTTTGCAGTGTGTTTCTTTCATGCATAAAAGTACTTGTTTAATGTTGTGCTAATTCAATCTGTATTTACCAACTTTCATGCTTAGTTTATTTACTTAAACATATTTTATTGTCACTTATAATTGATTTTTTTTTTTTTAATGAATAAATTCAGCTATCTTTGTTTTGGTAGGAGGGAGGAATCATTTCATGTATTATTTCTACCTTAAAAGCTTTTTTGCTATATCTTAACTTTAGTTTCCTTGTTTTACACATTAATTCTGTCTATTTTCAGGCATTTAATTAAGCAGTCTATTTGCATTCAACTGAGATTCAGAAGAAGAAAAATATAAGTAGAAATTCATTTTTATTTTGTTCATGAAAAGAGGGTCTTTTTCTCTTAACTTTATGGGTAGAGGGTTACTATAGCATATTAGGGAGTTTTCCATTGCTCTTTGGGGTGGGTGATGGGCACCCATCCATCTCTTGTTGTGTATTATATGAATTATATTGACTTTAATATAATTAATGTATTAATTATTTATGATTGCTTTGTTTCTGTATTTTATTTAATGTAATATTTCATTCATTTTGCAGTGTGTTTCTTTCATGCATAAAAGTATTTGTTTAATGCTGTGCTAATTCATTCGGCATTTACCAACTTTCATGATTAGTTTAATTACTTAATCATCTTTGATTGTCACTTATAATTGATTTATTTTTTTAATCAATAAATTCAGCTATCTTTGTTTTGGAGGGAGGGAGAAATCATTTCATGTCTTATTTCTACCTTAAGATGCAGCTTTTTTTCTGTATCTTTGCTTTCATGACCTTGTTTCATACATTGATTCTGTCTATTTTCAGGTGTTAATTAAGCAGTGTATTTGCATTCAACTGAGTTCCAAAGGAAGAAAAATATAGGCAGATATTTGTTTTTATTTTATTTTATTTTTTTCAGGAAAAGGGAGTATTTTTCTCTTAGTTTTTTTTTTTTTTTTTTTGGGGGGGGGGGGATTACTCTAGCGTTTTAAGATGTTCTCTATTACTTTTTAAGGTGAGGGATGGGCACCCAAGCATCACTTATTGTGTATTATTCATGATTTCTGTTGACTTAAATATAATTAATGCAATAATTATTTATGAATGCTTTGCATTAAATACACCACCAGCTCAGTTGTTCCATCCGCGGACTGCAGTTTCTTACTTTTCAGCACTCATCAGCGTAGAATAGGAAGCAACTGAGCTGAGGGCCAAAAACCTCTTCAGGGAGCCAAGAGAGCCAAACAAACTGGTAGCTAGTGTAGAATTAGCTCACCAGATGAGTGACCGCAGCAATGGTGCGGTTCAGCTCAAAGATTGATACAAAGCATGGTATTTTGCAGTAAGTTACCGCCCTAAGCCAGGACTAAGGCAGAAATATATAAAACGCTCCGCCAGCTCAGTGATTCCATCCGAGGAAAAGGAATAACTGAGGTCAATGGATGGAATAACTGAGCTGGCTTCAATAACTGAGCTGGCTGTGTATTTTATGTATTTCTGCCTTAGCCCTGGCTTAGGGCTCGTAGGAAAAAAAAGCAGTGAGTTACAGCCCTGGCTTAGGGCTGTAACTTACTGCAGGCCTCGGAACTAGTCTCTTTTCTAGCTATTTGTCTCTTTTTTTTTTTTTTTTTTGAGTGCCTCTTAAGTCTTTATTTTCATAATTTAGTCTCTAAAATCTCTTTTTTTTTCCTACGAGTGCTATGAAAATCTTACTTTTGACGCCTGTTGAAACGATTTCAGTTCGCAGAATTTCGTTTAGCAAACGTACACAGCCTGACCAATCAGATCGCTTCCAATGTTCAGAAAAATAGCTGAAAAAAAGAAGCTTTGTCAATGGAGAGTAGTGCAATAAACCACTCCCCTATGTGCAGTTTTTTTTTTTTCAAAGAGTTATTGTGTGAAGCTTGAGGGGGGGGATAGTCCTTAGCCCTCTGTGTCGCCAATTCTAGGATAAGCTGTAAAGTTCAGAAGCTATCAATACAGAACTTTTTTTATTGTGCAAATGTAGTTTTATTTTTCTTCTTTTTTTTGCTTTTGTGAACTTAATTTCAGGGGGAAGTATCGAATTTGAAAGGGATGAACATTTGCTTTTCAATTACTTCTGAATTAAAATAGAATATTTGTTGAAAACCTGTTAAAAAAAATGGAAGATTCAAACAATAAAAAAAGTGCAAACATGGAGCTGCATGCTTTGCGGAAAATCGGTTGCTGTGTATAAGATATCGGTCTTTTTGCATCCTTGAAATATTTCAATTATTTTTCAGTTTGGAAGCTCTTATATGCAAATGTAGGACAGCTTTTTTCATTCATATTTTATTTTATGATTATTTTTTCTTTTTGTGAACTTTATTTCAGGGAAACATCAGATCGGAAAGGCATAAGCATTTAATTTTACATTTATTAAAAAGCTGTTTAAAATAAAGTAATGGAAGAATAAAAGTATGCGAACATGGAGCCACGTGCTTCGCGGAAAATTGATCGCTGTGTATAAGATTTCAATCTTTTTGCATCTTTCAAATATTTAAATTATTTTTCAGTTTGGAGGCTATTATTTGCTAATGAAGGATAGCTTTTGTTTTTGTTATAATTTTTTTTTTTTTTTTTTGTGAACTTAATTTCAGGGAAACATTTGATCAGAAAGGAATAAGCATTTGGTTTTTAATTTGTTGTGAGCTAAAATAGAACGTTTATTGAAAAGATTTTAAAAATAAATAAAATAATGGAATAATAAAAACGTGCAATCATGGAACCACGTGCTTCGCGGAGAATTGGTCGCTGTGTATGAGATTTCAAACTCTTTGCATCCTTCAAATATTTCAATTATTTTTCAGTTTGGAAGCTATTATATGCAAATGTAGGACAGCTTTTTTTATTTAAATAATTTATTTTTTGATTGTTATTATTTCTTTCTTTTTGTGAACCTAATTTCAGGAAAACATCCAATCGGAAAGTCCTAAGCATTAAATTTTTAATTTGTTGTGAGCTAAAATAAAACATTTATTGAAAAGCTGTTTGAAATAAATAAAGTAATGGAAAAATAAAAGGTTGCGAACACAGATACACGTGCTTCACCCAAAATTGATCGCTGTGTATCAATCTTTTTGCATCCTTCAAATATTTCATGTATTTTTTACTTTCGAAGCTCTCATACGGAAGTATAGGATAGCTTCTTGTACTGCAATAATGTATTTTAATTTTATTTTTATTATTTTTTTTTTTTTTTGCAAACTTAATTTCCATGTAAGATTTCATTCTTTTTGCATCCTTCAAATATTTTTTAGTTTTGGAGCAATCATATGCCAGTGTAGGATAGTTTTTTTTTAATTGCAATATAATGTGTTTCAATTTTATTTATTTTTTTATTACTTAATTTTTTTATGAACTTAGTTTTAGGGTAGAAAGAAATAAGCATTTGATTTTTAATTTGTTTAAAATTTAAATAAAACACCTTTTGAAAAGTATTGAAAAAACAAAACTGAAAATTATAAAATAATAATAATATGCCAACATGACGTTGTTATTTCTTATTTTACTTTTTATGTGCAAAGGTATTTATTTAACCAGGGGTGCCGACCTAGGGGGGCGGGGTGGTCATGGCACAGACTTCGCCATTGAAATTCTTAGGGAGGGTTGTTTTGAAATTGTTTTTTTTTTTTTTCATTTTTAGGGGTCTTTGCAAAATTTAGAGGTGGTGCGCCCTTTTTCTAAGGGGGAGGTCAAAGGCTTTTCTTTTCTACCCCTGATTTAACTTGAGCTTCGCAGATTATTGTATTTTAGACTTAAATCCTCTTGCATCTGAAAATAATACAATTATTAAGTTTGAAAACTATCACATCCTTGTATGAAATGGCTTTTTCATTGCAATAAACTTACTTTAAGGAAAGTACCATATTTGAAACAAATAAACATTTGATTTATTATTCAAAATTAATTTTAAAATAATTAAGTAATAAGAAGTATGCAAACATTGCAACATGTTTCGCAGAAAATTGCTTGCTGCATTTCAGATTTCAATCCTTTTGCGTAATTTATTTATTATTATTTTCGTTAGATATTTTGAGGAACTTTTCTTTCTGTTTTGTTTCAAAACTAAAGTAAAACTTAGCTTAAAAAGTTTTTCTTCTCAAAATTGAAATTAAAATCCTTTTCTATCCTGCAAATATTTCAATTAGTTTCAAATGTGGAAGTTATTTTTATCATATTAGCTTAGAATGCCTTTTTATTTTAATTTATTAATGAATTCTTGATAAATCTTTTTTGCAGACTGAACTGGAATGAAATTAGCACTTTTGTTTGATCACCATTTGCATACTTGCCAACTTTACTGTTTTTAACGGGAGACTCCCGTTTTTTGCTTCCATCTCACGATTTCCCGTTTTTTACGATTCTCTCCCGTTTTTGCAGTTTTTTCAGTCAATCATCAAAAAGTTTCACTTTCTTCTCAATAGATGGCGCCCTTTTCTAGTCTAACAATGTCAAGGAATAAGAATTTTTCCAATTAATAACTCGTTTAGTAAAAATTAATTTTTTAGAAGATTTCCACATTGCATGTTCAACGAAGCACGTGCTTTGCCGAAAATTGCAGCAGATTTCAATGTTTTTGCATCTTGAAATTATTTCAATTATTTTTAATGTTTGAAGTTATTTTAACATGTGTGTGCTACCCTAAACCTACTTATTTTTTATTGTATTTTCATTATATATTGATTTCCTTTTTTTTTTTTCGGATTTAAGTAATTAAATTTTTGTAGCTACTTTTCTGGTAGAGACTGGAGAATGTATGAAACTTTAAGCAAATTCACTCCTTACTATTTAATTTTTCCTTTGCAGTATATTTTTCTTGCTGCTACCAATTTGCTTACATCTGCAAAAAATCCCTATTTCACTTTAAATTTAGTATTCATGTTATTTAAAAACATAATTTAATAATTCTGTAGCGAGGATATGTCGATGGTGAATCACCTATATACCTCTAGTAAATTCTCCTGTTTTTTTTCCTTCGAAGGTTGGCAAGTATACATTTGGAAAAAGAGAATAAATTAAAATTAAATCGTTATTTCAAAATTTCTAATGAGATATTTGGATGCCTTACTTGACAAATTGACTAACTCCATAAAACAAAAAGTAGATAATAGTTATGAAGAAGATATTGTTATCCATAAGAGTAAATCCTCGTGTTACATTTTCTGCCATCAAATGTTCAGAAAGATACTGAACCCATATTTAATATAAATTCTCATACTAAGCATTGATGAAAGACTATTCAAGCAGAACTGAGGATTTTTTTAAAAAGTGGAGTTAATCGATTTCGCAATAGAGGCATCCATTAAAAAATATATAAAATTAAATGAAAAGCTTTCAACTTTGTATGCTTTGAAGAAAATTGTTAGCTGTGTTAGAGGTTGCATCCTGCAGAGTGTAGAAATCATTTTTTTGAAGTATTTTATCAAAGCCTGCGCTACAGATCTCGAATTGCTAGTCAACAATTAGCTAAATTTTAAAAGTTTTAGCCTTATCCAAAACTTTTAGCAAAAGACTTAATTTTAATAAATTAATAACTGTGAGTTTTTGTGTTTTTTTTTTTTTTTTCACTTCAATCAGAAAAACTGGAATAATTTTATAAAATATGCATTGTAAGTGCTTATTATTTTCACTATGTAGTTTACATTTTAAGTTTAATAAACATTTGATAACAATGCATTAGACATTGAGTTCCTAATTTATTCTTATTTTTTATTACAGAATAGTAGTTTTGAGGATTGAGGAAAAATCTTATTTCTGTTTTTTGTGGAAATTTCTAAGATTTTTATGTTAGCAGATATTTTTGCCTAGTTGGAGTGTTTTCGCTGTTATGGTTTTATAGCATTTGGCGTGGTGACAAATGCTTAGTGCAGGCTCTGTTTTGTTATACCAAACCATTGTAGAAATCATGTTGCTATATTCCTGACTTAAAATGAATTATTTTTAATATTCTTGTTTTGCTCTTTAATGCTCACAGTATTTTAGATTTGAAAGACTGAGTTATTTGATTTTTATTTGTTTTTAAATTTAGATAGTATTTTGAAACACAACTTATTTGTATGATATTTATTATCGCTATTTTTCAAATGGAGAAAAAAAGAATATTTAAGTACTGTAAAAAATAAAGCAAAAATTAAAAAAAAAAAAAAAAAAGAATGATTTGCTCTTGATCTCTGATACATTAAGTAGTTTAATTTCAATTTTTTAACCATTAATGAAGCATTTTTTTTAATACTAGATTTAAAGTAAAATTTAAATTTTATATGTTACTAGCTGTACCCGACGCGCGTTGCTACGCCAACAAAAAAATACATCATTATACTGATTTTCATGACAATCGGTTAAACGGGGCAGAAGTTGCTACTCTGCAGTGCCACCTGGTGGCAAGTGGCTTCAATGAGCATATTATGCACCTTCTCCGTGGAAAAATACATATATATAGCAATTTTCATAATAATCGGTCCAGGTATCAAGTGAAGCCGTGACTATACTCAAATTTTGTACTCACGCAGTTTGCAAGATCAATCAATCGCTAAAAATATCAAATAGAAAAAGTTTTAAATCCCCCCGTTGCATGGAAAGCCATAAAACAATCATGAAAGAATTTATTTGTTCAAACTCAAGAAAAATGGCAACAGTTAACTTCTTATCAATGAGATCTTTCACGCGAATTAATTTCTGCAGCCGCTAATTTTATTCGTATTTATCCAATGGATTGTGACTTAAATTAGAATAAAAAAGGAGCTATCGATCGGATTTTTTTCGAACTGGTCTATAAACATTCCCAGTACCAAAAATAACAAACGGTGAAAGTTTCAGCCAAATCTGCCGGGTAGTTTTTGAGTTCATGGATGACATACAGACAAACATTGATTTTTATATATATAGATCAATACAGTATATTTTGCTTTTTTTCTTCTTTTTCTTTTGAGCAATCACGATTGCTTATTGTTCTCACCTGACAGTTTTGAATTCCTATGATTTTATTCCCCCCCCTTCCCCGGGTCCCTCTGCAGCACTACCTTCGGCCGGCCACAGGGCCCCAATTTGGAAATGTGGAGGCCCCGGGGCAATGAAGGAGTGAAGGCCCCAAATCAGGGTTCGAAAAGATCATCATATTTTTGAAAATATCCGATACTCTGATATACAGTCAACCCTCGATAACTCAAACCTTGATAACTCGAAATTTTTGATACCTCGAATTTTTTTTATCCCCCTTCATACTTCCTATACTGTCAATGTTAAAATTACCTTGTTTAGTCGAAATTTTCAGTTTTAAGCCCTTGATAACTCGAAATGTTTTGCTATTTCGCTTGGATTCCATTTCCTTTTTTCTTGTTCCAAAATGTGTACAAACCTGTTTCTATTCTATTCTGAGCCGTTCCGAATTTTCAACATTCCTCTTCTTTTGTCATTTCACCCTCTTCCGCCCCTCTCCCCTTCTTCTGACTTTTCAAAGTCACACACCTGCAGGAGGGGAGCTGTGAAATGTTGGCGGGAGGAGAGTAGGGGGGGGGATAGCTGCTTCTTGTTACAGTTCTGCTGGACCCTCATTCTGTTCTATCTTCACATCGCGTACAATGGTAAAAAAGAATCATTTCAGATAACTTTCAAAGCAGTCCATATACGCTTAGTTAGCTATGGCAACCAAACGAAAATTAAATACGCTTTCTATTCAGGAGAAGAAACGACTAATTGAAGAAGTGGAAAAAGGTTCCAAAAAGAAAAACCAAATCGCAAAAGAGTTTGGAATTCCAAGCAGTACATTATCGACCATATTGAAAAACAAAGAGGCTATTCTGGAAAAGTGTGCTGACGGCTTTGAGAAACGAAAGAGAATTCGAGTTAGCGAGTTTCAAGATATGGAAAAATGTTTAATGATTTGGATAACGCAATGCAGAGCACAAAACATCCCTCTGAATGGAAATTTAATAAAAGAGGAAGCCGAAGCATTTGCTAAGGAATTAGGCCATTTAAGTTTCAAAGGAAGCAATGGATGGTTCGAGAATTTTAAAAACCGAAACAACATTACATTTCTTAAGGTATGCGGCGAAAGTGCATGTGTTGATTAGGAATTCTGCATGGAATTTAAAGAAAAACTACATTTAATCCTGCAAAATTATGATGAAAAAAATGTGTTTAATGCTGACGAAACCGGACTTTTTTTTAAATGCACTCCGGATAAAACCATGGCTATAAAAGGAGAAGCCTGCAAAGGAGGCAAGAGAAGTAAAGAAAGATTGACTTTGCTGCTTTGTTCCAATATGGATGGGACTGAAAAACTACCGCCTCTAATGATTGGAAAATCAGCTAAACCAAGGTGTTTTTCAGGCGTGAAATCATTTCCTTTTGCTTACGATTCTAACCGTAAAGCTTGGATGACTTCCAAAATTTTTGAAAATTGGCTAAAAGAATTAGAAAGGAAAATGAAAAGAGAAAAAAGGAAAATCGTATTGTTCATTGATAACTGCAAAGCTCACAACATAATTCCGAAATTGGATTACGTAAAGGTTGAGTTTCTTCCCCCAAACACGACATCAAAATTACAACCCCTTGATCAAGGGATTATTCACAGCTTTAAGATCAAATATCGCTATCAAGTTGTGAAAAAACTTTTGGCTGAAATTGAAGAAGGAGTGAAGTCTTCTGGAGTGACCATATTAGAAGCCATGCGAATGACTGACAAAGCTTGGAATAGTGTAACTTCCTCAACCATCAGAAATTGCTTTAAGAAAGCTGGATTCGTAAAAAATGAAGAGGATGTCCCCGTATGCGACATAAGTGATGAAACTGAGATGAGTGTGTCAAGGACAGATTGGGGACGACTTTCCGAACGTTTGGATTTAAATGAAGTGCAATTTCAAGAATTCCTAAACGTTGATGAAGAAGTTGCAGTATGTGGTCGATGGGAAGACCGTGAAATTCTTTCTCAAATAACTGCTCGCGATCCAATTTCCGAAGAGGATGAAGAAGAGATCTGCAATCCTCACCAAAAACCTACAAACAAAGAAGCCCTATCCGCTACTGATGTTCTACGAAGAATTCATCGAATCCCGTCCACATATGACAGAAGAGACTTTTAGAGCGCTTTCTCATTTAGAAATTGTAGTGGAACGAGAAAAAGACTTGAATTTGAAGCAAACCAGCATCGATTCTTTTTTTAAATGACTCAATATATCAGTAAGTGTTTTGTGAATAATATATGCATTTATTTTCAAAGTATTTGTTTGCATTTTATCCCCCACCCCCCAGCTACCCAAGGATTTTTGATAACTCGAATTTTTGTTAACTCGAATTTTTTTGATGCTCCCTTCAAATTCGAGATATCAAGGTTCGACTGTATATCCGAATATTTTGATATATATGTATATCTGATATTTTCAAATCGTGAAAGTTAGGATATTTTATAAAAATTTTATTGTGGAGGCCCCGGAGCAGTAGCCCCGCCTGCCCTCACTTAAATCTGGCCCTGGTCAGCCACTTCACGATGCTGCTCCTGTTGCAAAAAGAGTCTCCAGGTTGCGTTAGTTACTTGCCTACATTTACACATACACCTACACACGCATACAGACACCTACACATACGCACAACTACACACAAACACATGCCCCTACACACACACACAAACAAGCATACCCCCCCACACACACACACATGCTTACATACACACATTCGTGATTGCGAAAAACATAATTTTAATTCAAGATATCAAAGTTCAAATTATTATTATTATTTTTTTTTTTTTTTTTGAGAGAGAGAGAGGGAGGGTAAAACCGAAATTTATTCAAATTGTCATCATTCAAGTTTCTTATTTTAAGGTTGTCATTGGGTTATACTTTTTAAAATTCATGTTAATTCTGCTGTCCACTGTTAATCTTAATAAATGGACCTATGTGTTTTTATTGAGTGTTTATAAGTTGTATTTCATGTGGCAGGGTTTCAGCCGAATATATTCTCTTGGGCATGTTTTTTGGAAAAAATTAACTAGACTACAGATATTGAGCAATTATACATTATAGCATTTATTGTATAGAATAATGTTAAAACTTAAATTTAACAGCAAGTATTCCTTTTTGTTTCTGAACCCTTAATGCAGTTAAGATTACATCGGTACCATTTACCCGTTATGTTATAGTTTTGCTGTTTATGTGCCATGCTTCTTTCCTTTTTCCTTATAAGTTGAAATAGCAGTCCCCAATTCAAATTTGCATCCTGAAATAAATGCTAAGCACCCAGGCCACAATCACCTTGTCATCTTACTGATCTTATCAGAGAAACGTCGGTGAACAAATTGAAGTAGAAAATTTATAAAATGCGCTTTGAATCTGAATTGAACTAGTACAGATTCGAATATCACTCCTTTGGCATATAACACACAGTCAGTGCATTGGCTACAATTGTTGAGCAAACTTTTTTTTTTTTTTTCAAATATAGTATGATTTTTATACAATATTTATAAAGGTTTTTTTCATACTATTAAAATACTTAATGGATTAGTCAAATTTATTCTACCCAAAAAGATGGAAGGCACATGCCCCTGGGCTACTGTAAAATAGGCCTGAGCTTGTCTACTTTTAGTCTCTTTTTTATGGTTTAAAGTATCTTTTCTCTACTTTTTTGGGTGCTTATTTTTTTCTTAGGCCTGCTTACTGCAAAATTCCATGCTTTGCCATCAATCTTTGAGATGAACCGCACCCTGCGGTCACTCATCTGGTGTGCTAGTTTTGCACAAGCTATCAGTTTGTTTAGCTCTCTTGGCTCCCTTAAGAGGTTTTTCGCCTGTAGCTCAGTTGCTTCCTATTCTAGGCTGATGAGTGCTAAAAAGAATGAAACTGCAGTCCTCAGCTGGAATAATTGAGATGGCGGTGTATTTTTTGTATTTCTGCCTTAGCCCTGGCCTCGGGAGGTAATTTACTGCAAAATACGAATGCTTTGTTTTTGTATTTTATGAAATAAAATGTTTCTTTCCTTTTATGTTGTGTTTTATTCATGCATGAAAGTACTCTTTTGATAAAGCTGTGCTAATTCATTCTATATGTACCAACTTTCATGCGAAGTTTCGTTACTTATACATCTTTGATTGTCACCTAAAATTTATTCATCACTTATAATGAATAAATGCAGCTCTCTTTGTTGCAGAGGGGAGAAGGGGAGGGGAGTCATTTCATGTATTTGTACCTTAGATTGCATCTTTCTTTCCTGTATCTTAAACCTTGTTTTATACATTAATTCTGTCTATTTTCAGGTGTTAATTATGCAGTCTACTTGCATTCAACTGAGTTCCAAAGGAAAAAATACATATGAGCAGAAATATGTTTTTACTTTTTTTCCTGCAAAAAGTTTTTTCCCCCCTCATAAGTTTAGGGATTGGGGTTTCTCTAGCATTTTAGAAGGGCTTTCATTGCACTTTGGGATAGAGAATGACCACCTGTGCATCCCTTACTTTGTAATATTTGAATTTTGTTGACATGCTTTGTTTTTATATTTTATAAAATAAAATGTTTCTCTTATTTTACATTGAGTTTCATTCATGCATAAAAGTATTTATAAAAGCTGTGCTAATTTATTGTATATATACCAACTTTCATGCTTAGTTTCATTATTCAAACATAACTTTGTCCCTTGTAAAGAATTAATTCAGCTATATTTGTTCTGGATAAGTTGTGTGGAGGAGGGGGGGTCATTTCATGTATTATTTCTACTTTAAAAGCTTTTTTGATGTATCTTTACTTTAGTTACCTTGTTTCACACATTAATTCTGTCTATTTTCAGGTATTAATTAAGCTGTCTATTTGCATTCAATTGGGGTCCAGAAAAAGAAAAATCTAAACAGAAATTTGTTTTTATTTTGTTAATGAAAAGGGGGTCTTTTTCTCTTAATTTTATGAGTGGAGGATTGCTTTAGCATATTAGGGGGTTTTCCATTGCTCTTTGGGGTGTGGGATGGGCACTTATGCATCACTTATTGTGTATTATTTATGAATTCTATTGACTTTAATATAATTAATGTATTAATTATTTATGATTGCTTTGTTTCTGTATTTTATTTGTTAAATGTAATATTTCATTCATTTTACAGTGTTTCATGCCTTAAAAGTACTTGTTCAATGCTGTGCTAATTCATTCTGTATTTACCAACTTTTATGCTTAGTTTCATTACATAAACATCTTTGATTGTCATTTATAATTGATTTTTTTTTATAATGAATAAATTCAGCTATATTTGTTCTGGAGGGAGATGGGAATCATTTCATGTATTATTTCTACCTTAAGATGCAGCTTTTTTTTCTGTATCTTTACTTTCATTTCCTTGTTTCATGCATAAGTTCTGTCTATTTTCAGGTGTTAATTAAGCAGCCGATTTGCATTCAACTGAGTTCAAAAGGAAGAAAAATATAGGCAGATGTTTGTTTTTATTTTTTTCAGGAAAAGGGAGTATTTTTCTCGTAAGTTTTTTTAGGGGGGGGGGCGTGTACTCTAGCATTTTATGATGTTCTCCATTGCTTTTTGGGGTGAGGGATGGGTACCTGTGCATCACTTATTGTGTATTATTTATGATTTCTATTGACTTTAATACAATTAATGCAATAATTATTTATGAATGCTTTGCATTAAATACACCGCCACCTCAGTTATTCCATCCGCGGACAGCAGTTTCATGCTTTTTACCATTCATAAACCTAGAATAGGAAACAGCTGAGCTGAAGGCAAAAAACCTCTTAAGGGAGTCAAGAGAGCCAAACAAACTGGTAGCTAATGTAGAATTAGCACACCAGATGACTGACTGCTGCAATGGTGCGGTTCAGCTCAAAGATTGATAGCAAAGTATGGTAATTTGCAATAAGTTACCGCCCTAAGCCCGGCTAACGCAGAAATGCATAAAATATGCCGCCAGCTCAGTTATTCCATCCGAGGACAAGGAGTAGCTGAGGTCAGTGGATGGAATAACTAAGCTGGCTGTGTATTTTATTATTTCTGCCTTAGCCCTGGCTTAGGGCTGTAACTTAATGCAAAATACCATGCTTTGCCATCAATCTTTGAGTTGAACCGCACCCTGCGGTCACTTATCTGGTGTGCTAATTCTGCACTAGCTACCAGTTTGTTTAGCTCTCTTGGCTCCATTAAGAGGTTTTCGCCTTCAGCTCAGTTGCTTCCTATTCCAGGCTGATGAGTGCTAAAAAGAACGAAACTGCAGTCCTCAGATGGAATAACTGAGTTGGCAGTGTATTTCATGTTTTTCTACCTTAACCCTGGCCTAGGGCTGTAACTTACTGCAAAATATGAATGCTTTGTTTTTGTACGAGGGCTGTTTTTTTTTTTTCAACTTCCGATCGTGCCGCTAGACGGCAGGGCGAGCGGCGTCGGTCAGCAATGCGCGGCAGTCGACTGTGCACCTCTCCCACTACAACCTCACTCTTTTTCGTGCGTTTGACGCCATTACCAGTTTATCTAGTGACACATAAACATGGCTACCATGATAGAATCTCCCCCTAAGTGTGAGATTCACCTTAGAATGAAACGAGTTTATGGTGAAAGCTTTATGAGTGACAGTGCAGTGCGTGATTGGTGTAGGAAATTTAAAGATGGACGAGGCGACATTCATGATGAAGGGGGCCAAGGACGAAAGTCGGTCGCAAACAAAGACCTCATTGATCAAGTTGATTAAACTGTAAGAAGAAATCAGAGGTTTACAATTAATGACCTATCCGATCAGTTTCCTGAGATATCTAGGTCAGCCCTATACACTATCGTAACTGACAAGTTAGGCTACAAAAAGCGCCGTGAAAACCCATCTCAAATCACTGGCGGCAAACTTCTATGAAGAAGGTATTAAGAAGCTTGGACCCAGGTATGAAAAATGCCTCAATTTAAATGGCGATTATGTTGAAAAGTAACTAATAATGTACCTAACTTTTGATAATAAATTTATTTAATTACTCTCTCTAGTTTTATTTTTATACCACATCGGATGTTGATAAAAAAAAAACAGCCCTTGTATTTTATAAAATATAATGTTTCGTTCTTTTTATATTGTGTTTTATTCATTAGTGCAGGCGCTAAAGGGAGTTGAGTATGCGAAATGTGAGGACCGCATTCTGTAAATTGTTTTGAACTCGGAAAATCTTGCAGGTTACGATTCTGGATGTTGCCAGGAGGCTTGCTAGTCCATTAATTTTTTATACCCCGCTCACTTAGGTACTAAGTAAATGAATTGAGCTAACTCATCTGAACCATTTTGATGATTGCCCTAGTTACAATGTTCCATTGTTTCTTAAAATTTAAGATATTTAAAGATAGATAATTTAAAATAAAGCAAAAAAATTAAAAGAATAATTTAATTTTTGTTGGAGAGAAACAATTATTTAATACCAAAAATCAATTTTTTACATAGGTCTTCAAAAGCAAAATATAAAAATCAATCTTTTTTATTTTGACAGTCATTGTTGAAGCATTTGCAAAGCGAAATACAATTTAATTGTAATTTTTTACAAAAACGAGCCTTTGACGGATGAACATTTACAGGGCTGAATCAACAGTTCCGGTAATGATCACTTCATCAGTTGCAGTGGGTACCTGCAAGTTGCCATTTCTTCTTTCGTAGCCAAATAAGGTATAATCAATAGGCTGTAGTAGTGTTTGGTCAGCATTTATCGAAACATATGTTTGTGCTGAAGCTTTCAATCAATGTAAATGTGAAGCATCTGATGTGTGAATTATTTTTGATAAATTTAAATGGAAACTGATATTTTGCGTAATAAATTTATGCTAAAGCTCATCAGCAGTTTTTTTTTTTTTGGTTTTTTTTCGAGAAAAGATAAGTGCAAACAGTTTCTGGTTCAGTTAATTGTTCGAGACTAAGATCTGGATTTCTTAAATGTCGTAGAGCTTTTTGTACAAAATCCAACGATGCAACTTTTGAACCTTGTTTTTTTTTGAACCTAATCACTGGTCGAATCACAGCCACTTAGCGAGTGTAATGCTGGTAGAATATGACAAATGTTTTCACCTAGTGATTGAGCTGCCAAATGACATCCTGAAATGAATTTATTCTTGTACGAACCGTCAAACCATAGACCTAAACAACCAAGACGCGCTAGCTTATTACAAAAATAAATTCCCAAGATGAAAACATCTGTATCATCACTAATAATTATAATATGGGTAGTTATGGTTTTTGCAGCGTGAAATATATGACAAAACATTCTAGAATCAGCTTCTAAGTGGTTGGAATTTAATTCAGGTATTTCAAAAAATAGAGAGCCTTGTGATTTAAAACATTTTGATGGATCATCAAATCCTCCACAAATATATAACTCTTGATTTATTTGTACATATCTCGACGAAGCAATACAGAGAAATTGAACAAGCTGTAACTTATCAGTGCTGGAAAAGAAATTATTCCAATTGCTTGGGACTTTTGTATTATCATTTGCATTTATAACATTTTTATTTTTTTGACCCTTACTCCGTAAAGCTGACTCTAAATATTTGCTTGAAAGATCATCATACTTGACAAATACTATGTCCACTCGTTTTACGTTTAGCTTCAAGGAAAAATCGTGGATTCTTTTGAAGAATGCCTCAGCAAAGTCGCCAAAGGTGTTGAAATTTTTTAATGGAATTCGGTGAACAAGTGCAATACCATCAACAATAAAAATTTTAGAATTTTTTAAATTGAAAATCTCCATCCGCTTGTTTGCACAGCAATTACAATGACTTTCAATTTCAAGAGCGAATTCCGATTTTGGAGATTTCCTATAAAATTCTTCTGCGACAAAAAGGTACTTGCAGTAATCCAAAATGTCATGAGCTCCTGAAATTTGTGTCAAATCGTCGTTGATCAGCCAACATGAATGTTTTTTTGAAAAAGACATATCTGTTGCATCATAACTTTTTATTACTCATAGTTTTTCTTCCTTTTTCATATGTAGTCACAAAGATGTCAAGTTTAAATTTTTTAATAGGGTAGGATCACTTTTTACTCTTAAGAATAAACTGCTCTTTTTCGTACATACTTTATGCACTCTCTCCATTTCCTACATTATTTAGCAAACATTGAGAAGAAGATTCATCAGCAAGTTCACCGGTGTATATATTTTGGAACACGCTCTTCATTGATCCTGGATTGCGTCCATTCATTATGGTAATTGATGTCACTTGTATTCCGATATAGGAAGAAAAATCCTCGTGTTAGCTGTTTTTAAACGGATAAAGAAGTAGCCATCTCTGCATCGCATCTTCATTTTTTGTAATACCAATCAAACCTCCAGTCACTGCTGAAGATCGATTCTGAGACTGCTCTAATGCTAAATCGGGACTTACTGCATTAAATCTACCTTCCGTTCGCTTGACTGACAGCATTCCTCTCTTCATATAATTTACAACTTCTAAAGGTAGTTATATCGTACCTTGTAAATAAATCATGTCTTTATCAACTGTATTCTCTCTTATTTCTCTGAGACAAGTATTTAGCAAATGCATCAATAATGATTGTCAAAATTAAAAAGATTGATTTTTATATTTTGCTTTTGAAGACCAATGTAAAAATTTGATCTTCGGTATAAAATAATTTTTTTCAACAAAAATTATTCTTTAAAGTTTTTATTTATTTTTTTTTTAATTTTAATTACCTACCTTTAAATATCTTAAATTTTAAGAAACAACGGGACATTGTAACTAGGACAATAATCAAAAAGTTTGCTCACTTCATTTACTTAGTACCTAAGGGAGCGGGATATAAAAAAAAATTAATGGACCAACAAGCCTCCTGGCAACATCCGGAATCGTAATCTACAAGCTTTTCTGAGTTCAAAACAATTTACAGAATGCGGTTCTCATATTTTGCATACTCAACTCCATACAGCGCCCGCTCTACATGCATAAAAGTACTCTTAAAACAGCTGTGCTAATTCATTCTATATATACCAACTTTCATGCAAAGTCTCATTACTTATACATCTTTGATTGTCACTTAAAATTTGTTCATGTTTTATAATGAATAAATTCACTTATCTTTGTTCCAGATGGGAGGGAGGTCATTTCATGTATTATTTGCACCTTAGATTGCATCTTTCTTTCCTTTATCTTAAACCTTATTTCATACATTAATTCTGTCTATTTTCAGGTGTTAACTAAGCAGTCTACTTGCATTCAACTAAGTTCCAAAGGAAAAAATACATATAAGCAGAAATATGTTTTTACTTTTTTTTCTGAAAAAAGGTTTTTTTTCCCCTCATAAATTTTGGGGTTGGGGTTTCTCTAGCATTTTAGAAGGGCATTCATTGCTCTTTGGGATAGAGGATGAGCACCCGTGCATCCTTATTTTGTAATATTTGAATTCTATTGACATGCTTTGTTTTTATATTTTATAAAATATAATGTTTCTTTCATTTTACATTGAGTTTCATTCATGCATAAAAGTATTTATAAAGCTATGCTAATTTTTTTTTATTAACTTTCATGCTTAGTTTCATTATTCAAACATAACTTTATCACTTGTAATGAATTAATTCAGCTACATTTGTTCTGGATAATTTGTGGGGGGAGGGGTCATTTCATGTATTATTTCTACCTTAAGAGCTTTGTTGCTTTATCTTTACTTTAGTTACCTTGTTTCACACATTAATTCTGTCTATTTTCAGGTATTAATTAAGCAGTCTATTTGCATTTAATTGGGGTCCAGAAGAAGAAAAATCTAAACAGAAATTTGTTTTTATTTTGTTCATGAAAAGGGGGTCAGCCAGGGGTCTCCAACCTTTTTCACTCGTGAGCCACATTGTAAATTTTTGGAGGCAAGGCGGACCAGGCTAATGATATTTTAGCTCAGACGGTCTATTTAGCACTACCCCTCCCCTCTCTACCCGTACATTGCAAATATTTTTTTTAATTAAGCGCTCAATGGTGGTTTTTGAAAATTTTTGGGCTTGCTTTTAAGTTTCTATATTTCCTTATACGTATTTGCTGTTAGCTAAATTAAATAATATTTTAATTGCCTGTAAATCTCTAATAATATAACAATAGGGAGTCTTGTAAAATTTAGAATAGTTCAGGAAACTGAAAGAAAAAGTATTCTTTCTCACAAAACAAAGTAAAGTTTTTTTTAAAAAAGGCTAAAGAGTGAGTGATACAAGACAAAATTATTGCAATGTACTACAAGTTTATTTTATTGAATTAATGACGATTATTAAGGTCTTTTTCTGGTAGAGAACTGTCATAAAATGAAGCACATGTTTTCCCTGATGCCCAATGCCAGGGGACTACGCAGAGAGATTTGTTCTCAGAAAGAGCAAAAAGAGAGATGGGTGCTGCACTCATAGTTATGGTGAAAAATGATAAAAATTAACAGTAAAATGATTTTAAATAATTATTTGTGAATTAAAATAATATCAAATTTATAATTCCAATGAGCCTGTCTCAGCTCCGAAAAGTAAAGTTTGTAAGCTTTCCGCGAGCCGGACAAAATCAGTTCGCTGGCCGTAGGTTGGAGAGCCCTGAATTAAGCAGTCTATTTGCATTCAACTGAGGTCCAGAAGAAGAAATATATAAGCAGAAATTAGTTTTTATTTTGTTCATGAAAAGGGGGTCTTTTTCTCTTAATTTTATGGGTGGAGGATTGCTTTAGCATATTAGGGGGGTTTCCATTGCTCTTTGGGGTGTGGGATGGGCACTCATACATCACTTATTGTGTATTATTTATGAATTCTACTGACTTTAATATAATTAATGTACAAATTATTTATGATTGCTTTGTTTTTGTATTTTATTAAATGTAATATTTAATTCATTTTACAATGTGTTTCATTCATGCATATAAGTACTCTTTTAATGTTGTGCTAATTCATTCTGTATTTACAAACTTTCATGCTTAGTTTCATTACTTAAACATCTTTGATTGTCTCTTATAATTGATTAGTTTATTATTATTATTATTATTAA
Organism: Uloborus diversus; assembly: GCF_026930045.1. Lineage (NCBI taxonomy): Eukaryota > Metazoa > Arthropoda > Arachnida > Araneae > Uloboridae > Uloborus > Uloborus diversus. The sequence continues at coordinate 43,956,614 of NC_072740.1, read as the reverse complement.
TGAATAAATTCGGCTATCTTTGTTTTGAAGGGAGGAGGGAATCAGTTCATGCATTATTTCTATCTTAAAATGCAGCTTGTTTTCTTACTTTTACACAAGTTTTATGTCGTACTTTGCAAAGAAAAAACTTAAAACACATGATATTTTGTGCTATTTGATTTTAGGGCTTTTGGTGTATATGTAAAGGGGCAACATTTTTACTTTTATTTATGAAACTTTTCAGTATTGACCATTCTTTATTTCTATAAATTATAATATATGACATGTACTGAGTTTAGCAAGCTTTCTTTTTACCTTATATTAGTTCATAATGATATTCTAGTTTATATTCTAGCTATATAATTAGTTTTGAATATATTTGATGAGAATGCTTACTATTATATTAGCTTTTAGTACTTGTGAATAATAGCATAGAAAATAATTAATCCATTGCTTTTTTGATGTGCTGTATAGCTTATTTTTTTTTAAAAATTGTCTGTTTAAGCATTGGTATGTCCAGGGCTGCTAACTACTACGCATTTGTTGTATGTCTTCACTAGTTTCTGTGGAAAATTCAAAAAATAAAATAATATTTGCAACATTTACTTTGAAAACTTGGTGCAGTTATTTAAAAGAAAACTTTTAAGGAACCAAAATGAGTGATTAGGGTAGAAAACTGGCTCTAGCCAAAATTTGTCTCCACATGGAGCAATGTTTCCAACATCCCTGTGTCAATCAGAAAGTGAGTGCCCTTTGGGTTTGTTCGGACCCTTATTAAAGATATTTTCTCTGCGAGGGATGGGGAGATTTATTAACTTGTTTTTTAAATGCATATTTCATATAGATTCTTTTTTCTTAAAAGGGAAGGGGGTTTATGTTCTAATTGTTATGCAGCTTGATTTAATTTCTTTTTCCTTGCAGAGGAGAGGAAGGAGAATAATTCTGTTTTTTGTATTGAATATATGATGAGTATTTTAGTTAGGTACTTTTTCTTCTGGAGGCTGGATTATTCTTACAACTAAGAAAACATTTTAATTAAATTCATTTTTCTGTAGGGAGAGGGGGAGTACTTTGTTCATATTGTGTAGTGCATATTTTAGCTAAGCGCAAGAGGGTAATTCTTCCCTCACCCCTAATGGTTGTAGAAAGTTATGGGGGAGACGTTATTGAATCATGCTAGAGGACTACTCATAAATACTTGAAATTACATATTTCTTTCATTTTTACCATGCATTACTGTCCTAAAAATGTTGGCAGCCCTGGTATGCATCAAAGATTGAGATATTTATTATTATATGTAGCTCTAATTAGCTCCTTTCACACATGCCATTTTATACTTTCCTTTATACTTATTGGGAGAAAAATGAAACACTCCTACTTATTTATCCATCATGCACACTTAGTGATCGCAATACCGGTATTTCCAGCAATTATACAATTTCGTAATACCAGAATTTGCTGGGGTAAAATACTGATATTTTTGGTATTTGCTGGAAATAATCAAATTTCAATCAGAATATCATTAAACAGAAGTAGTGGAATGATTTCAAAATTATATTTTCATTACTAGATGGTATGGTGAATCGCAGTTTTGCACATCATGTCTTCTATTTCCCTGAGCACTCACACTTTCCCCTTTGTGAAGGTTAATTTTCAGTGCAATTTCGAATGTATTTGTTCTATGAATAATTTAATCCAACGATGAATTGCGGTAATACTTTGATATTTTCTTTAAATGTTCGTCTCAACTGTACTGAATTCGGCAAAAAACTTTTTATTATTAGTAAAACAAATGGTAACTTGTTGTCATCTGGTACTGGTTTGTGGCCATGTCTCACTTTATACCAGGAAGGATAATATTTAGAAATTATATAGTACCTCAAAAATTTGCATAGAGGTTAAGCAAAATCATTCGAAATTTTTTAGATATTTATATAATCATAATTGTAAAGAATTTTGAAAAGAATCCGAAAACTAATAAGATAAACTTACAAGATCAAATTTAGTCCCGTTTATCGTAAATTTCCAAACCAAAGGGTTAATGATGAAAATCAAACACAAACTCCTGCTCAAGCAAAAATGGTCTTAATATTGAAAAAGTATCGTCTCTTGGAAAAAAAATTAAAACTAGCTATAAATCTTTAAAAAATAAATAATAATAGTACAGACAATACAAAAGAAACATGCACATAAAAGGATGTTTCCAAAAATAACACGCAAGAGATAACACATAAGAGATCGAATTATTTGAAGATGAAGGACTTGTAGACAATTAGAGATGTTGAATCTCGCATTGTTAACAGTACCATTGACCTGCGTGAATTTAGAAAGACTATTTTCAATTGTAAGACAGTTGAATGCTAAATGAGTTCCAGACAATTCAGTAGATACACCATGTATGTTTTTGTACAAAATTATGAACTGTGGCGACAAAACAATGTTTTCAAGCATTTTTTGAGAAATTTTAAATAACGGTAATCCGGTATCACGTTTTAAAAATACCGGTATTGAATTTTTGGTCCGGTATTGCAATCCCTATGCACACTAGAAAAACCTGGGCAGCAAAAACTGATTTAGAGTGCTTAAATCGGCATAAATAACAAATTTGATTACATTCTGTCCATTTGAACACAAATTTTTTGACAAATGGACAATCAATATTTATCACATGCCAGTTACTAATCAATGAAAAGAGCTTCTAAGTGTCTGAAAAGGAAAAGACAAAAAAAAAAGGGTTTTATATGACTTGTTATATGTTTGGATAGTTTAAACACAAAAATACTTGAATTAAATGAGTTATCTGATAGCTTTTAAAAACTCACAACAAACATTCTTTTGTTTAATTTCGAAAAAATTTAAGCATTTTAAAACTTGCCAAAAAATGCATACTTTTAAAACATGTCGGGGAAAATAGGGCAAAGAATTTCTGTATTTTGGTTGATGTAGAATTTTTTAGCATTTGTTTTCTGAGTACAGGTCGTGAAAGTTAATAGTGATTCTTCTTGTTGCAGGTGGCATTCTAAATCATGTGGATTACAATGATAGCAGTAGCAGTGGTGGTAGGTCTAGTTTCTTTCCAGGTCTTCTCTTTATTCGAAAGGATTCAAGGAGAACTAGTAGGCTAAGGGGAAGTCAAACTTTTAAGTTCATGATATGTGTATTCCAGATCAAAGAATAGTAAAAGGGGACCTGATTCAATTGTTTAAATTTTACAAAATGAAAGATGTTGAAGGACTAAATTTTTACACTCAGAGCAATCTCAAAATAATAGACGAAAACAGTTTAGAAATGTTTTTAAATTTTGAAAGATTAAATGTTTAAAACATTTGCAAGACCTCCAAAAACAAAAAAAAAAAAAAAAACCACAACACAAGCAAACATCCAGTCTCCGTCATTAATTAAATTTTGACATCTTAAAATGTTTTTTGCAATCACAGATTGCCATAAGACCCTACAGGTTAGGTAACTTGAGAAATTCCAACCCATCATCTGTTTTCTTTTAAAATGTAGAAAAAATTCGAACATTGTCTAGTTTGAAGATTTTGGTATTCTTTCAAGCTCATGTTTTAAAAATGTATCTGAAGCACTTCAGCGCCGTGCCATCTTAAAGAGAGAATGAGTTATAGAAATGAAGATATAAATAAAGGGATACAGCATTAAATGAATGTGGTCAAGCAAAAACTAAGTTATTCTTCATTGCTCAAAAAAAAAAAAAAAAAAAAAAAAAAAAACTCACTATTTGATAATGTTTTTAAGAGAAAGAATGAAATCTGAAGTTTATGAAGGTAAGTTCTCACAAGTTTATGAACAAGGTAAGAAAAATCTCAGATTTGGAGTTTCCCTTTTAAGTTTTGTTTTGCCAATTTTGTCCCTCATGAAAGATGACCCTTTAACTTAAAAGTTCGTTTTTGTGCTAAATTTTTCAAATTATTTGTGAGTAATGTAATAGTTATAAAAAATATAAAAAAGTTTATATCCTTTAAGGTATTGAAAAAAAAAAGAGAAAACATTTTAAAACTTGCTAAAGATGCATATTTTTGAAACATGCCGGGGAAAATAGGCCAAAAATAAATCTATTTTCTGGATCTTCAATAAAAGGTTTTGCTCTGTACTAATTTAATTTTTATGAGTGTGATATTGACAATTTAAGAAATTTTCTGTTATAACCTTAAAAAATGCTTCTGTAGTGTAATTTATTGAAGAAGAAATTATATGATCCCATAGTTTAAGAGGCCGCATCAGACAGATTCCCGATTTTCGAATCCCTATGTTAACCAACGGGGCAGAATGTCTTCTCATTCTTAAGATAGCTCATCAGGAAATTGAGATTTTCAAACTTTTCTTTTTTTGACTTAATCTGTGACGACTATAGAGTGCTTCTACTTTTGCGGTTTTTCATTAAAATAATTCAAATTTTTTTTATACAAACTTGAAGTTGAACTTTGAGAAAAGGTGAATTTTTGACGAACCAGGAGGAGTATTCGGATTTTTAAAAAAATAGAAGCATAGCGTATAATCTCAGCTTTCTAAAGATGTTAAAATATTTTCTATAGCTTTAATAGAACAACAGTAATCAAATAAATGGTGAACCTATTCCAATTCACAAACTAAAAATTTCCATCCCCTTTACGAAGGTACGAGATTCGCCTCTACGCAAGTGATTTATGGCCTTTTCAGGGAAACGGTCAGCACCCCACTTGTGGGCATGTTTCTTCTCCACCTGCTGTCCACAGATCGACTGTCCTAAATAGCTGTCTGGAAAGCGTTTTTTTCTTCGCTTGAGAATTGCGAGGAAAAAACCTGGCCAAAATGACGCTCTTAAATAATTTTAATTTTGCTTAATTTTTAATAAATAATTGCGTTTTTTTTCGTAAAATTATGTATATAAACACAAAATATAAGCTTTAAAAGTATTTAAATCACGATTTAAATGCAGTTGCAAAGCTTTGGGAGAGGGGGGAGGGGAAATTGAGAGTTTACGTGCTTCTCTCAAAGGGATAAAATTAATTGAAAACACTCATTAAATAATTATTAATTAATTTTATCACGATGTAACTATATATATTTTTTAATTATTACATCATATAAAAAGGAAAGAATATTTGAATATACCTAGAAGAAAATTTGAACTTACCCTTATCATTTTTGTTTGCTTTTCGAGTATTGGAATTTAAGGACAGTGCGAAAAAAGATATGTAACTCATTGGTTTTAAACCCAAGGGTATATATTACCGCGATTTGTCTATTACTTCTTTTTTCATTGAATTAGTAATTAACATAAAAAAAAATACATATGTATGTGCTTACCTAGAAGAGTTATGGCGGGTCAGAAAGCAAATCATAAGTTTATGATCAGCAGCGGATTTTAGGGGTGAGGCAGCCCCCCCCCCAAAAGGGATGGATTAATTTAACTATTTTATTAATTATTTTTAATTGAATTGTTTTTTGCATTTTTTATATAGGTTATTAACACAAAACACACAGCATATTTCAAATAAAAGCATTCTCGTTTGCTAAAGAAGTAATACTAGAAGTCAGAGGCACAGAGTGGTGGATTATATTTAACTCACTGGTTTCGAATTCTAGGGAACGTATAATCGCCATTCGTCTTCTACTTTTTCTTTTATGGAATCAATAATTAACATTTTTAAAAAAATGTGTAGGTTCACCTAAAAAAGTAATTTTGATCCAGGCAGCTATTTGCCAAATAATAGATTTCTTTTTCAGCTCATAAAAAATGCAAAATGATAGAAATCGCATGAGGGTAGTTTCTTGGAAAAATCATGATTATTAATGAAAACGGCATGTAGTATCAATATGTTATCTCAACTGTGTCATGACTTTAAAAACAAATCAGCAACTGCTTTGAAATTCACACAGAAATAGTTTCTGAATTCTTCAATAAATCTTATGTTTTATGAAATTATGATTTTCTTACTCAAATAATATTTTGTAGTTAAAATATAAATTAATTTATAAAAACTCAAATGAGGGATGGGTTTATTGAATAACATTGCCTTCAATGTTCCTAATTAAAACGACTCATTGTATAGCATCTCGGTGACGTTAAATTGGGTTTAGTATTTAATTGGCTTGAAACGTTGAAGATGTTTTCCGTCCACATTCAAAATATATTAGTGCATAATATTCCTATATTTAGAAGTAGATTCATTGACCGCAAAACCATTCAAAAATAAAGTCATTAAAACTCTGTTGTTAAACATCGAATAGGTGGGGGGGATTCAATTTTCCGTGCCTCCTCCAAAAGATTTTTCTGTATACTGTCCGTTTTCAGCTTATACGAAACAGCATGGTAAATTAGACTCGTCCAAAATAGGCCTTTTTATTATTTTTTATTTTGGTTTTACTCTCCCATTTGGTTTCACCTATGTAAAAAATAATTATTGTGAAGTTTGAGCTCATAATTTTAACATTTAGAGAGAGGTAGCTTAACAGCCTCAAAGTTTTGCATTTTTCCATCTTATGCTACGAATGTAGGTAGAAATAAAACGGATGCTAGGAAAGGTATGTAATTTCATTTCATGGCAAATACACAAAACTTTCCAATCTTTCAAAATCCAAACTTCTAAGATTGCAGACAAAACGTAATAAACTGGGGTTATAATAAGCGAGCTTGGGCCACAGGGGACATTTTTTTGCGATTGTTTTCCGAAGTGTTTCCTGAAATAAAATTATTAAACTCATACTTCATACTGTAATAAAAAATATTTTTGATGATTTTTTAATCTCTTATGGCAGTGGTGCCAAACCTTTTTCTACTTGAGACCGCACCTCATATTAAAATGATTCTCGCGGTTCAGAACATAATTAAAATTTGAAAATGTTCAACATTTTTTTAAATAGCATGTGAAAATGAGGAAAAAAGAATAAAAATTAAAAACCAATAATTGATGTAATCATTACTTGATGCATCTTTTTTTAATTGCATCAGTTTATCAGAAACCAATTCTGAATATTTAGCTCAATTTTTGACGTTCTCATTAAACGTGCTTTTCGATTTGTTGAGTATAAAGAAGACCACGGGCCACACATATCAACTTCACAGATCGTATGTGCCCTTCGAGCCGCAGGTTGGGTGCCACTGTTCTTATGGTATAACTTTTACACTGTTTCGATTCATTAGTATTCTTTTCGTGAAACATTTAGCTTAAAACAAAAAATCTGAAAAGAAAACCTGAAATTTATTCAAAACTCTTGCTCTTAAAAGCATAGATAAATCAACTACTACGCACAAATTCGAAAAGAGAAAAAAAGGACATTGAAAAAAAAAGGTAAGTAATGATTCAAGACTGCAATCTTTGATTAAAAAACTTCAGAAACAAATTTGATTTTTTTTTCCGAACGCTTTGCTAATTCTAAAATTTACCCTATGAATTAAAACAGTATGTTTCAAGTCAGAAAAATACGTTCCCTGATAATTCACATCGAAAGGTGGCTTGGGGGGGGAGGGAGTTAAGGATTCTGTCATCCCCATAGAGCTTGACAAATATGGAAATTAATGCAGAAAACTTTTCATAATCATCATTCTTTTTCCGTTACTTTTATTTTGATTCACGTTTCTACAAATGAATTTATGATTTATCATACCAGTGCGTTTAATTAAATCAGGATAAATTTAATTGATTATGAAATTTACTGACTTCTGGTTAGAAAGTTAATGATGGTGTCGCAGCTGCCAATGAAGTTCTTAAACGTAATTTTCATAATCGACTTTCAAAATTTGAAGCAGAGGCTGAAATAGATCAAATGCTACAGAATATAGATTGCAAAAGATTAAAATAATACTGGAATAAAACTGTTTTCAAAAGTAACAGCTTTGCTTTTATTCAAAAATATCATTTCTTTAAAATTGGGAGGGGGGTGGGGGGGCCTGTTTTGGCACATTTCTCAAATTTTGAATAATTGTTTCATTTTGGTGAGTTCAGCCAGACCGCAGGAATTTTGCGCCCATTTGCCTGGTGCTGGACGGTAATGATGCGGTAATATTTGATGAACAAGAGCGGCAAATTCGAATCGCAACGTGATCCATAATTTGTTTTATCAATCCTGCGAATGCTTTTGATTTGCAGATTGATAATGCTGCATTTCGAAGGAAAGCGAAATGTTAACGATCCTACTGCATATCCTTCTTGTGCATAAAAAGTAGCATGTGGAAGCATTTTAATAAATCAAATTTAGAAAACAAATAACGAATATAAAATTAACAAAATTTCGAGTTTCAGTGCATAAGGAAAGGAAAGTTAGGCACAAAACACCGATTGTGTAGAAGATTTCGGTCGAAACTAAAATGCGCTAAAAGTGTCAATGCAAAAATTGTTATGTGGTCCTCCAATACTACACACTGACACTCTTCCCCTGCCAATAAATTTTGAGCGTTGACAACATAGAGGGGAAGACGTCCCCCAAAACCTGTCAGCCGCTCCATGTAGAGGGGGAAGAAAAACGCTACAGCTCTCTCTCTCTTCCGAAAGCTAGAAAATTTCTGTCTGATGAGTCTTCTTAAAGGAACATATTCTGTTATTAGATAACTAAGGGTTTAACTTTTCACCAAAAAAAAACAGCAAGCATTCTTTTGTTTTGCATTTGTTTCCTGAGTAAAGATCCTGAAAGTTGATAGTAATTCTTCTTGTTGCAGGTGAAGACATAGAATTTCGCCTCCTCCACATTAAAGAAGAAAAGGAGGAGGAAAACATGATTGCTGGTAATGCTTGTAAGTACAATTTTATCCTTCTCACCTCAAGAACGATATTTTTATTAGATAGGGATCAAAGCGGTGGCGGCTCCAGGGGGGGGGGGCTTCGAGAGCCGAGTAAGATTTTCAAATCTGAGAGCTAGATCTTGATTGTTCAAAAATTCTATTAGCTGTACCATCAGTTTTTGCATAGGAAAAATTTAAATATTTTTTGCATTCACCCTATCAGCAAAATTCTTCATATAGATATTTTTTTTTCTGTATTTGCTTTCAAAACTGATCTTTCGTTTGAAAAAGCACAACAAATAAATACAGCAGTATGGTGTATTAACTCACAAAGAGCACCAAAAATGCCATTTTTTCTTTATTCCAGAAGTGATTTTTTTAAAACTTTCATTGTCTAATTTTAACTGCAGTATTCTTTTTTTTTTTTTTTTCATTCAGAACGAGTTTAATTCTTTTTTATCTGAGTAATGCTAAAAAAAAAACCTACCTTTAGACTTACAGGTTAGAAAAGCTAAAATTGTGGTGGTGTTAAATGCTACAGCTTCCGGAAAAGAGGTGGAGCTATCAGTGACGCCAAAAGTTATGATTGCTCAGCTAACCAGTGACATTTACTTGATGTTTGCTTCAACTGTGTGAGAGCAGAATCATAATTTTTGAGAGTGTTGGCAAATCTGCTAGAATTTCGGTTTTTGCAACATATTTATTTTGATAGGAGTTTTTATCCCAACAGGTGGCACTCCTCCCCCCTTCCGTGAATTGAGATAGTTAATACTTTAGTTCCGAGTAGTACGTGTAAGAAGGTTGCTGTTTCTAGATAGTGTGCTAAGCCATTCCATCCTCAATCCATTCCTTAACTTTATCAAAGATGGCTTACTCTTGCATTATTGGACTGCAATTCGGAAAATATGCCAATTAAGTTTTTATTTTTATGCAAGTTGTCATTTTTAGAGCAATGACAAGAATGTCACAGTTTAGAGAAACAGACCCATTAGGTAAAATAAGTAAATAACTTGCTCATACCAATAAAGCATTTTTATAAGATTACTCAATAGCTCTTTAAAATTCACTTGTAATTTCTTAAGGTAAAGTTTTTTAGCCACTTTTTTTAAAAAATTTTGCCTTTTAGTATATTTTTTTGAGTTTAAGGTAAATATATCTTGTGTAGTTTATATGTATATATAAACTACAGAAAAGCAAAAAAAATTTCAATATATGTAGAAGCACAGTAACTTAATGTACACTAAAACTGCAATGTATAAAGCAAAGTAAATAAATAGAATAAATTTAAATCAGAAAAAGTGTAAAAAGAAAAAGTAGAACAAGAAAGGTCTTGTAAGTTGCAAAAAATATTAGACTAACTTAGACTATTAAAATTTGGGAACGTGTCTGTAACCCTATCTCATCTGGACTGTCAGTACACTGCTCGACATTGAAATTGCAACACCAAAAAGGAGTGTTCAGAAATTTATGCAAATTTTAGAGTAGACGTACATCACTGAGTTAAGTAAATGATGTGAAATGCGTAACTCTCCGACGCACGTGAAGTAAGATATAAAGGAAGGAACTTGCAGAATGGGCAATATTCGTGTCGTTATTTCTGACTGGAAAATTATCGAAGAAATTTTGTTTTTATCTTGGAGGATATGTGTAACACGAGAGAATGTCAGGCCGCCGTCAACGAAGGCACTTCCAACAGATAGACAATTTTACGAGGGGTATGGTGATCGGACTGAGAAGGGGAGGTTGGTCCGTACGTCAAATCGCAGCTGGTACCCACATGGATGCGAGCACGGTGCATCGGCTGTGCCGAAGGTGGTTGGAACAACGAAATGTGGTAAGATTGAGGGGTGCAGGGGCAGCCAGAGTGACGTCAGAACACGTGGATTGACGCATCCACCGACAAGCTGTAGCAGACCCACAAGTCACTTATTCCTCGATTCTGCAGCAGGTGCGAGATACCCTGAATGTTCCCGTGTCAACCAGAACCATTTCCCGTCGTTTGGTCGCACGTGGTCTGCAATTATGGCGTCTGCTAAGAAGATTGCCATTGACCCCACAACATAGACAGCAACGTTTAGTATGGTGCCGGACTAGAGTGATGTGGATGACGGAATGGCGAAATGTCGTGTTCTCAGATGAATCCCGCTTCTGTTTATCCAGTGATAGTCGCCGCATACGTGTGTGGTCTCCACGTGGAGACAGATCTAATCCGGCAGTAACTGGAACGTCCCACCGCACAACAACGTGGCATAATGGTTTGGGGCGCAATTGCGTACAACTCCATATCACCTCTAGTTCGTATTCAGGGCACTATGACGGCCCAACGATACTTGGATAATGTGCTGCAGCCAGTGGCAATCCCTTACCTTCAAGGGCTATCTAATGCAATTTTTCAGCAGGATAATGTCCAACCACTCAGTGCTCGCATCTGCCAACATGCTCTCCAAGGCACACAGATGCTTCCCTGGCCACCATACTCTACTGACCTGTTACCAATCAAACATGTGTGGGGAAGACTCTGTCCCTGCCTCGTTCAGAAGACGAACTGTGGCAAATGGTTGAAAGTGAATAGAGAGCCATCCCTGTATCGCTGTCCGCGGTGGTCCTACATCCTACTGAGCCGACGCCGTTCTCACTTTGTATTCTGCCTAACATTTTGAAATTAAGATAATTCCTTGCTGTCTCCGTCTTTTTTCCAAATTTCATCACTTTCTGACCACTCCTTCTTGGTGTTGCATTTTCAATGTCTAGCAGTGTATTTACTAGGTCAATGCTGGTACCGTTGGGTACAAGACATCCAAGGAAAGCCATTACACCCCGTCTCACCCCTCTAAACAGTGGCGTACTGGGCCGCCAGGATACTGGGAAAATTCCCGGTGTCCTTAGTGCGCCGGTGCCTAAGTCGGTTCTTTTTTTTTTTTTTCTTTTTTTTTTTTTTTGTAGGAATTCGTGCTGGACAATGAGGCACCAGGTACATAAGATCTATTGTGTGAAATAAACTAATAAGAGGACTTGACTTCATAAAACTATGAAATAGGAGTTTTTAAAATCAAAGTTACTTCCATTCATCAGTTTATGTTTTTCTCATTCCAATACAAATCCTTTACCCAAAGGAAAAAATGGTGGCAGAGTTTTCCCCTTCTTTTTCAAAATAAAAGTGACATACTTCTTCATAGGATTTTTTTTTTATTTTTTTGAAGTATCAATTGACAAATCGTAAAAACAATAAGTAACTATTCAGTGCCAACTTGAACTCAGTTGACACTAATAAACCTTTCCATTAAAATTTTTGGCTAATGCCGTGGTTCTAAGATTGTTTTGAACCAAGGCGCCTATTTTGGGGCATTGAACCTTCCTACGGCACCCTTCTCTCTATAACTTAGTGGCAAGGCAAAGGTTTTAGTCTGGGGGGGGGGAGGGAACTAAGGTCAAAATTTTTTCATATCGTCTTTATGTCGTTTCCACCCTCTTTTATTAACATAATTGTAGATACCAATTTAATTTTAACATTTCAAATTTGGAAAATAAGGGAGGGAGCGCCTCCTTTCCTCTTCTCCTCCGAACATTACCGAAGATCATTTAAATGCATTTTAAAAACTACAAAATCAAAAAAGTTCCGGGGTAGAAGCCCTCGCTCCCTACACTTATTTTTGAATAAATGTCATTCTCATGATTAGGTTCATATTGTCAATACTTAGATCTAATAATGCCAGACTCTTAAACCAGAAGATGAAGACATTCTTTTTATTTAAAATACATTTGAACCAATTAAGGGGCCGCCAATTTCATACACCCGCAGTAACGGATTTTAGGGAGGGGGAGGCACAGAGGGAACATATAGGGCCACACACACGAAGCTTAAAATTGTATGAGTGGAGGGGGGAGGCTTTTTACTGGTCCGTTGCCCCCTGAAAAAACTGCCTTTGTATCCACCCCTGTATACCCCCTCCTTTTTTGACTTCGCACCACCCCGGGGGGTGCTCCCAATTGTAGTAACAGTCTCACATTTATAAACCTCTAAAACAGCTTTTCTAAGTCATCAATTTTAAAAACTTTGTGAGAGAGCTTCCTCTTGCCAGGGATGTGTACCCAATCTCCATTTCGTCCTTTAAGGTTATCAAAGATAGCCTAATTCTTAAATTACATTTTTTAAAGATTTTAATTTCAAAAAATTTTCTAGGAGAAACCCTCAAACGCAATATTTCCCTTCCTTAAATAATGTCTAAAATTTCCGTTTTAAGACCTCAATTTTGAAAAATTTCCGAGGGAATTTCCCAAAACCCATGTTTTTACCTGACATCATCAAAGAGGACAGACAAAGGCATATTTAGGATTTCAAAAGTTCCGCGAGTGTGCCCCAGACTCTATCCCTGGCCAACATAATGAAGTTTTTATTTTTTTATTTTTTAGGACTTGAATTTCTAAACATTATCGTATTATTAGAGGAGAATACCCTATCTTCATCCCTGAAATCACTAAAGATGTGTCTACAGTAACGTCTTTAGGACTTAAATTTCAAAAAATTTCCAGAGGGAAAGTTCTGAACAACTCACCTCCCACATCATTAATTTCGTTTTCAGAACCTAATTTTTAAAAACATTCTGGAGGAGAACCTCCAACCTCAGCATTTCTCCGAAATTGATTAAAACCGTTTGAGTTTTCGTTTTTCCAGACTGTAAAATCGAAAAACTTCTGGGGCGAAATTTTCCGAACCCCAACCCTTCTAACTTCACCTCAGACGGCTTACTAATTGCATATTTGAGACTAATTTCGAAGAAATTTTAAGAAGAGAACTTTATTCCTTCCCCATTCACTAAGGCTGTCTAATATTTTACCACAATCGTGTTTTGGACTTCTATTTTGAAAAAACTTCCGGTTGAATCCCTCACCCAGAACTTCCCTTTTTCTTGCATCACTGAAGGAAGATCAAAAACAAAAACTTGCTCTCATTTCGACAAACGGGGGAGTAGTTGGGTCTAAAAGCTTAATTCTCCCAGGGCGCTGAAGATTATATACTCCCCTGTTCGTTAAGTTTAATTTATCAGTTGAGCTGGGTGGATAAGCGTGGGAGGGGGGGGGGGGAGTTATGAAAATAGGACAAGGCGCCGGTCAAGTGTTTTTCCCTGTACACATTTTCGACCCAGTACGCCAGTGGCGAGCAGCTTCTTACTGGGGTTAGAACACTAGTGGAGAATCTGAACCAAAATAAATCTTGGAGTCTTAATTTCCATATTTTGTGAAAATAAAATTCTCTTATTAGATACACCATCACTTAAAAGCACTTCTTGGCTCATAGCCAATAAGGAATTTTAGGATAAAGATTCTTCATATTTCTTGGGAACTTTCCCCTGTAATTGAAGAGATGAAATTCAATAAAACAAACTATTTTAAAGAAAATTGCCAAAGAAACTAGTGTAAGCTTCAAGTTAAAAATGCTCCTTCTCTGTTGAACTAGCCTGATTAATCAGTGAATTGAGACACTTGAGGGGTTTCAACAACCTATCTATTTGAAAGAAACTTTTCATTTCAGTTTGTTAAAAAAATAATATAGAAATGCATCGATGTTGGTAGTTATTTGAGACTAAAACTGTGTAGTTTCTATCCAGATATCAACTCCCTCGCTGAGGAAAAACAGGGTCAAAAAAATCCCATGGAGCTTTAACTACGATTTTCTTACTACTATGCTAGCTAAGTGAATGCAATAAAGTTATTTTCTTTCTTAAATATTCTTTGAAAATTGTTCTCGTACAGTGTATCTATATCAATGGTGCAGCATGAGAGGAGAAGGGGATTACACTAAAGAACAGTTATGAGCAGATCCCCCCCCCCCCCTCCAAAGTAAATTTTGGCTGTGCAAGTAATATATAGTTAGTGCACCTCAATGATATTTTCTGAAAAACTGGTGGGCCGCACAACCAAAAAGGTTGGGAACCGCTGGTTTAATTATTCCCACATTCATAAATTTTGACATCAGCTTTTAATTTTTACTTAGTTGTTCAGCTTTTGCATTTTATTTTTCAATTATTTTATTTTTTCATATAATCATGGTAATCAATGCAAGATCTATAATAGTAAAAAATTTTTACTAATACACAGGGTTGGTACGCCCTTGAAAAACCTTGAAAAGTGCTTGAAAATAAAATTTCATTTTCAAGTGTTTGAAAAAGTTTCTTAGTGCTTGAATCCTTTCAAAAATTATAGTGCTTAAAATTTTTTTAAAATATTTACCAATGCAATTTTCTGAACATGTGTTCGATATGCAACATCACGGAAAACTACTTCCGTGTTTGAGATTTCAATCCTTTTTGCATCTTGTAATTATTTGAATGTTTTGGCTAATTATTTTCACATATGCTACCTTAGATCAATTAGCATATTTTATGTTTAATTTTAGCAAAAAATAAATGAATTTGTTTTATGGGAAACATGCCAAGATTGAACTTGGTTCGCGAAAATTTGCTTTCCTTGTATAAGATTTCAATCCTTTTCCAGCTTATAAATATTTTTATAATTTTTGCAATTAGCAATTTTTTGACACATGCTATAGCAGATTAGCTTATTTTATGTTATTTTTTCTTTGATAACTAAAAAATTAATTAGTTTTATTTTGTTTGATTATATACTTTTTTAATATTGAAATTTTCCTTTATTATTCATTGATTTTTGGTTATTACAGATTATTTGTAATATTTTAAGTTTAAACAATTGAGCACCTAGCATTTTAACTTAAAGTTTGTACTTTAATAGTAAGTTAAATAATATAATTTTATAAAGTTGAATTTATTAGTACATTTTTTCCTTTTTGTCTGCTAAAATAATTTAGGTATGTAACAGGGGTGATTGTGTTTTGGTTATTCACTGGAAATACAGTGGTGTTTGTTATGCTTTTACCTCCCTACCTCTGATTTCCCCCTTTTCCTCAAATGTTCAATATTAATACTTTAGTGGGCACTTGGAACAGCTTACTCAAAGAGGCTGTAAGCAAAAGGGTATGTAGCTTAAAGAGGGTCATTGATCTTCATTGGGGTCTAATAAATTGACTAGGACCAGCCTAGCTAGGCCCAGTGCCTGTTGCTGGTCATCACATTTGTATATTATTCCTTAATATTTTAACTAGAGATGAAAACAGTCGGAAAATTTCCGAAAAATTTTTTTTTTCAACTTTTCAGGGTTTTAATTTAAATTTTTAGCAAAAAGTGATTAGAAATTTCACACGCTTAAATTCTGTTGCAATTTCCTCCCCCCTCCCGTTTTATGTTAAAATACTGTCTAACGTTAATGCAAGTTGTTGTATGACAGTATAATTTGCATATGGATCAAAAAATGTTTAATAATACTTTTTTACAAAAAAGCTTAAACCAATAACCTTAGTGAAGAATTTATTTTCCTTCTTCATAAAACAAACAAGCATACCTTTAATCACAAAACTGTTTCTGCTGACTGCAAAGCTATTGAACAGGGTGCAGCAAAAAAACCCAGGCAAGCAATTTTCCAAGAAACTTTATTAAAAATAAATAAACTAACAAAACACAAAAAATAATAATATGAGAAGATTTTTAGCAATCATTAAATTTAATTGGTTTCAAACTAGCAGCCTTTTACAGTAATACAGAGATGCAACTGCTTATTGAAATTTTCATTCAAGGGCAGCAAGTCCTTTTATCAATCCTATTCCCTATAAAGCAACTGGTTTAGAGAGTTCAATTTTATATGTAGTTTAGGGTAGACATTTGACTCTAAAATAGGCCATACAGTGTAATAAATGGGATTGAGGTCAAGCGAGTAGAGCATCCACTCAAAAGATAATATCTTGTCAAAAACAATGCGCTTTGCACCACTCTTGTCTTTTTGGCCATATGAATCGGTGTGGAGTTAAAGGAAAATGTCCAGTCTACAATGCTGAAGTGCTCTTAGGCCCACAGAAGTACAATAACTTCTAAGATGTCCTTCTTTTTGATTCATTTTACGGCCCTCATCCACAAAAAACTAGAGATTTTTTGTCGCTTGTCCTGATTCCATCTCAGACCAAGCCTGACTTCGGATTTTGGCGATATCTAACACTTTCTAAGGTGCTTGGAGTGTCTACCAAGGGCGCCCATATGCAAAATTTTAAGGGGGGGCTCTGATATTTTCCCCATGGTTTAGCAGGATATTTTCCCCATGGAAATCGACTTTAGTACAGATCAGAGTTAATAAAATTTAACATTTTTGATAACTAATTCATTAATGGCTGGAGAAAAAATGTTTTTACATTTTTACAAAGAAAAAAGTATTAAAAGGAAGAGGAAGTTCTCGTTTCCAAAGAGGGGGAGGGCTTGAGCCCCCACTTCCCCCCTATATGGGAGTCAATGGTGTCTAGAGACCAAATCCTATGGTTCTGGGGGATATGAACCGGTTGAACAGTAAATCAGTGAAAGGTATCTCTTCCAGCGTGGACTTGCGGGCCCGTCTCAAAAGTTTCTGGCATGTTTAGAGTCATACAAATGCCTGAATTTTTGGAACTTGCAAAACTTTTGTTTGAGCTGTTTTTTCCCTTAGTCACACTTATCGGTCACAAATTCCCACAAACGACTGCTCTCGGGGAAACACGAGGATTTGATTGAACTCATTTTTGGATGACTTGACGATTATCTGAAATGTTCACTGTTCATTTTTGTACACTTTCCGGACATCGACTATCATTTCCAAGCCACTTGAAACGGCATGCCGTTTCAAATACTGTTTGTCGAGGCACAACAAGCAAACGAACTGTCGTTCTACTTGGTTAAACAACTTAAAATAGCAGGTATTTCGCTTAAAATTGTAAGAAAACCGAAAAACAGTACATAAACTAGGTAATATATTGTAAATTATTTCTGAATAAAGTGAGAGACAAAAATAAATTAGGTACTCATTAAAATGAAATTACCTTCCTTCCATTCGATGATACAATTTTTGTCCGATATTTTTTTATTGCACCCTGTATACTGCTGTGCTAAGCAAAAAAGGGGACTTTGCAGTTGGGCTCAAGCTGAGATATTGTATTTTAAAATGTGGCTCTCTTCCATACATTTGATTCAGATATTTTTTTTTTAAAGAATTTTTCAAAACAATAGCTCTTGATCAAATGACCCTAAAACACATTTTATTTATTAAGTAAAATACGAAACAGAGAACAACTTAGTTATAATAACTCAAATTTGTTCAAAAGGGCTGGTATGACTACTTTTACTACTGTGCTTAGCACGGCCGTATGAATAAACTTAAACTCCAGTTTAATTTTGGTTCAGCTTAAGAAAAATCAAAACTCAATAGCTTTCATTTTCAGACAGTAACATTGTATTATTTTTCTTCCAAAAAAAAATATCAATCATGTTTGAAAGTCGAAAATTTCAGAAGTTTCAAAGGCAAACTAAAATAGAAAATGTAATTGTTATGATTAGACACAAATTACTCAATATTATTGGTTGAGTGACGACTTGACTTATTTCTGGGTTTGACCATGAAAGCCCTCTACTCAGTTATAAAACAAAAAGGGTTTTTTTTCTAATTAATCTTACCTTTATATGTATTTCTGTCAAGCAGAAAAAGAAGATGTGTGGATAGCATATACTTTTTAATGCCTAACCCTTTATATGTTACAAGAAACACAGAGCTATTAAGAAACCCTAATTTTATTCAAAAAAAAATCAAATTTTCCAATTTTTCATGAAAAAAAAACGTTTTTTTTCCTCCACTTCAAAATTTCCGGAAATTTTACATCTCTAATTTTAACTTAATAAAACTATTTGAAAATAAGAAATGAATTGTATGTATATCAAAAGTAATTGTTGTGCGTATGCCAATGTATATTTAAGTAATAGGGGGCATAGTTTTAAAAATTATCCCCTCCTCCCTCCTATTTGCTCTTTGAAACTTTCAGGTGATTTTTCATGAACTGAGAATCATACCTGAATATAATTGTCTTTCTAAATTTAAATTTTATTTTCAACAATAACCCATTTGTTCCCAAGTTGTCACTACTTTTTTCATAAAGTATGTCAACTTCTTGTGAATCTTTTCGGTTTGGAAATATGGCGCAATGAATCTGAACATGCACATTTATTGACTGTATCAAGTTATTCAGTAAAAGCAGGCTCACGTTTGCATTCAGACAATTTATTACTTTTTAAGCAGTTTTTTGCAAATTTTGAGGTGTGGAGACTTGACTGGGAACTTTCATAAAATGTTTTCTTTCTTACAAATTTTTCAATTTACTTGATAACAGTTGAAATGCCTTATTGGCTGAACAGCTGATACATTCATACAAATAATTGATTTGCATACTCATAAATGATTTGCAAATGTCTAATATTTTAGAACTTAATAGTGCAATCCTGCAACCAGAAATTACCTTTTGGGTTTTTCTTTTTTTGGGGGGTGGGGGTGGGGGGGGGGGTAGATTTCAAAACCTCCTCTCTGGCTATGCCAATGAACTTTGGTATTTTGGTTTCTTCCCATAAAAGTTCTCCCATGCCCTCATAGTAGGGGATTTTTTTTTTCTTTTTAAATATTAGCTTGCTGATTCTAGAAAATATTCTCCTTTAAACGTGCATAACTAAACCTCATTGGATTTCTCCTCTTTATGATGGAGATTTTTAGACATTTTCAGAAAAACTTTCGAAAAAGTAGATCTTTTATCAAAGAACTTTCTAAAACGTGTAATTTACCGCTGTAAGAACTTTGCTTTCATGCCTGCTTTAACTTCTTCTTTTCTTTGCTAAACTTTAGAAAAGTACTTTTATACCTCCTGCTATTCATGGAAAATACTTACGTTCCTGTTATGATCTGTGATCTCCATTTTTGAAACCAGTTATTTTTCAAGATTATAATTTTTCATAATCGTTGCTTTTTGTATTAATATTCATAAAATTTCTCCTCTTAATTTCTTGTCAATTATCCCATTTGTGTTTTAGACAACTAAAACAAAAAAGTGTGGTGTCAATGAAGGCCCACTTTAAGATCATAATTTTCAATCCTACTAGTTAGTGAAATTTATAGTTATTTTTCTTGTTGTAGATGAAACAACTGAAGCCGGTTCGATTAAAGAAGAACCAGATGCAGAAAGAGATAATCCTTCAACTTCAGGTCAGCAAATGAAAGGTACTTTCATGACAAAAGACCCTGAAAAAACTTCAAAAGAGCACAGTCCAGGTAAGTTGACTTTATGACATTGATTTAAAACATGGATTTGATATCTATTATTGGCATACATGATGAGGATAAAAATACTACTATAGGGGTCATTCCATGTCAAATCAACCAAAAAAAATTATTTTCAAATTTACCATCTCAGATTTTCATGAAAATTTCAGGGATTATACTGTTAGACATTTTAAATTCAGATCTACTTTTTAAAAAATTAATCTCTTTTGGTTAATGAGTTATTAATCTTTTAAATCTGTAAAAAAGCGCATTTTTTTTTCTCATCTGTTGTGCTTAAAAATGCAACAATTTTAGTTGTATGGGGTCAATACAGTTGGGTAATAGCTCATTTTAAAGAGAATTGCATAAGCTTTAATTTGACATGCAACTTGCATATTTGTCTTGCATTTTTAATTTTTTTTTTAATTTAAATTTTTTTTAAGTTAGTGTCCTTTAAAAATTTTGAAAAAAATATATGCTTTTTAATATGTTTTAGTTGATTTATCCTAAAAATTTCAGAGTGGGGACATGATGGGATCAGCAGTTATAGCAAATAATGCAATGGTGCTAATTAGTATTTTTGTTTAAAAATTAAAAAAACAATAAATAAATAATACTTTTTTAACTGCACAAAACTATTTTTAACAATTTAAATTTATTTCAAAATATACATGTTTTAGTTTTTTTTACTGATATTATAAACATTTTGTAGTAAAACTATGAATAGTTTAATTAATTTAAAAAACCTTTAAATTTCAAAAAAATCTTAAATTTTGGTTATCTTTTATTCCTTTGAAGTTCAGTAAACAGAACTAGCACAGAAACTTCGAGGATGTAATTTTGAAATGTTTAAACACAAAGTAGAATTCAATACATAAAAATACCTTGTGGGAGATAAGTCTTTCATCTCCTCAGTTTGGAAAGTAGCTTTTTACTCACCTTTGAACTTTCAGATTCTGAGAGATTATAAACCCTTCCAGTTTGTGTTGTAGGGTCAACTTTGGTTAGTATTTCCGTTTTATTTACAACCAATACATCAGAAATATGAGGGTACTTAAAGGATGGAGAAGGTCCATGATGTTGTAAAAAACTTACTTTAACCTCCTCATTTTCAATTCCTAAAACACAACCTAGCCACCATTCATTATTATATACACATGTTACAAAACCAACTATATCATTCAAGTCCAAATCATCAGCATCATCATGTTTGCTTACTATCTCTTCTTTTGTGTGGTGTGAAAAGGAGTAATATTTAACGAAAACTGCTTTTGTTTTTTGGTCTGTAATTGTGGAACTGTTGAGTTCCTTTCACTGTTATGGCTTCTTCAAACCTTGTTTTCAGAAATGCTCATTCTTTTTTGTAATCTTTTTCTGTTGAATATATGAAATCGATATTTTTAATATTGTCTTTAGACCATTCACATAATTGACGGGGGGAAGAAAATTTAAAATAAAAGTAATTTTAAAAAGTAAGAGAAAATAATCTAAAAAAAATGTCTAATAAAAAAACATATATATATATATATATATATATATATATATATATATATATATATATATATATATATATATATATATAATAAAGCAAACACAATTTCAAATATTAAGCAAAATATAAAGAATTAATGATGATGAAAAGGAAAATTGCAAACAGCTATTAAATAGGAAAAGATAAAGTATGAATCCAGAGCTCATCAGCCGTGGAGGATTCATTATTTATGGTCAAAAGACCAAAAATTTAACTATGAACTAGAAGAGAATGTTTAAGTTCCAGTACATGCAATATAGAGTAACATTGGGAAAAAGCACCACTTGCTAAACCAAAAACAATAAACTCCCCTGCTTTTAGTTTTAGGTTTTATCTCTAGTTTATTGTTTTTTAGTTTAGCAAGTGGTGCTTTTGCTCAATGTTACTCTATATTGCATGTACTGGAGCTTAAACATTCTCTTCTAGTTCATATTTAAATTTTTGATCTTTTGACCATAAATAATGAATCCTCCACGGCTGATGAGCTCTGGATTCATACTTTATCTTTTCCTATTTAATAGCTGTTTGCAATTTTCTTTTTTATCATCATTAATTCTTTATATTTTGTTTAATATTTGAAATTTTGTTTGCTTTATTTTCTATTTACTTGGCTTTTTAGTTTTGCTGCGTTGTGCATCTACGGGCTTTTGGTGTGGTCTTTTCAATATTTTTCACTTTTATTATTATATATATATATATATTACAAAAAAAGTGTCATTGCATTATTTGCTATAACTGCTGATCCCATCATGTCCCCACTCTGAAATTTTTAGGATGTATTTATTAAAACATATTTAAAAACATATATTTTTTCAAAATTTTTAAAGGACACTAACTTTAAAAAAATTTAAATTTTAAAATTCTAAAAAAATATTAAAAATTTTGAGAGAAATATGCAAGTTGCATGTCAAATTAAAGCTCATGCAATTCTTTTTAAAATGAGCTGTTAACCAACTGTATTGACCCCATAGAACTAAAATTGTAGCATTTTTAAGCACAACAGATGAGTAAAAAAACATGAGTTTTTACACATTTAAAAAATTAATAACTCATTAACCAAAAAAGATAGATTTTTTTTAAAAAATAGATTTGAATTTAGAATGTCAAACAGTATAATCCCTGCAAGTTTCATGAAAATGTGAGATGGTTATTTTGAGTGATTGGTTGATTTGACATGGAATGACCCATAGCTTGAAAGAATCTAATCCGGTAACATTGGGAAGGCTATGCATTAGGGTGGGGCGAAAAATAAAAAGTTTTTCCGATCAACTAGTAATAGTTGCCAAAAGTTGTCTTTGGTGATAGTTAGCAAAAGTGCAAAATTTGATGAAGATCGGATAATATCTTCAGGGGGCGCTGTGGTCACAAAGTTTTATTATAGATTTTTTCCCGGATTTCATGGTTAAAATACGAAAAATAATGCTGTTAACTTATATCATTGCATTTTTTTACTCATAAGATTTATTTATGCACTGAAAGCATATGAAATAACCCATAAAAGTTCTTTTATGTTATTTATTTATATTTCCAGCATCTTAAAAAGAAACAAAAAAGTAAAAAATAGTGACTTTTAGGACAATACTAAGTAAAAACTGATGAATTTTACAAAATGTGACACAAAAATTATGAAAATACAAATATATTAGACAAATAAAATTAAACAGCACTATTGAAACAATAATAAACTAATTTTAAAAATCTGTAAAAATTTACACTACATACGTGATACAAATTTATGTGTCACAGTTAGAGCTTTTACGAAAATAGTCATTTTTACTTTCAAAGAAAGGCAGTTCCTTTCGAGCCTCTAAACGTGCACGAATGAAACCATCCCTGGCTTCTATTCCACTTACGGCCAGAGATGCATCCGTCACCAACTTTACGCAGCGCTCCACAGATTGAGTATGACAAGGAAATTTGCACATGTTTTGAAGAAAATGAGGAACATCTCCGGTTTTCACTAAGTCATGTAGCTCGTCCTCAGTTAGTATATTTGTTATAGGAGGTTTTGTTATAAGCACTTCTTCACACTGCCAATTGATCAAGTCGACATAGTCAGAAGAAGAAAAGTTAAGCTCAGGGATGGTAAAAGTACGGATATCATTATTGTTCACAGAATTAGTGTCTCGTACTCTCAAAATCCGACGAGCAGCTATTTGCCGTACATGCCTTCGATCATCATTTAACATCGCCAGCAAGATGTTTTCAGGATGTGCAAAAAAGGCGTTCCGCTGAATGACTGGATCGTTGACATGTAACAGGTCGTCTGGCAAATAACGCGACAGATGAATAACGTGCCACAAGTTTCGTGCACCATCCTTGCATGCTGAGTTGCACTTAATTAGAAACCAGCAAGGTGTATAAACTTTAATAACGAATGAAACAAGCATTTTTAAATTTGCTGTTGGATATTCTGTGCCGATGTACAAACGCAAAATCCGACTGGCTGTCGTGAGCCATCTAGAATGACTCAAGGAACCAGGTACTCTTTCAGAAAGGTGTACGGAGCAGTTGCCACTAATAACGGCTTCAAATATGTCCAGTAGATATTTCTGGTCAGTACTTAGGTCCCCTCGGTCGATAGTTGGCATGTTTTGAATATTGCACTCAACGGCTTTATATTTCACTATCGGTAGTGATTCGCAGCCTATCAACATTTTGCCAATAGGACCGCTGAATCCTCGGGGATTAGTACTTGGTCCATCCAAGTATTCTACTAAATGGCGAAGCAGCAATTCGTTGACATGAAGCTGGCATATTAACCACTGCAATGGTCTGTGAAAGAATGTTTCAAGGCGTAAAATCACGCCACTTTTTCTTCCGGTATTTACTGCAGTACCGTCACATCCGACGGCGCACAACTGAGTAATATCAATTTTGTTTTCGACAATGAAATCCAGTATGCCGTTTGCAATTCCTTCTGCGTTTGATCGATTTGGCGAAATATGTCCTAAGTATTTATTATCTGGCAGCATAACCAGTGTTACATGTTCTTCAATAATTATTTTTCGATGATAACTGCCGGACACAGATTGTTCCAAGAACAATGTACTATCCTTTCGGCCATCAAAGTACAGACCTTGTACATCAGCACATTTTGGCCCTTGATGATGAGCTTGCAGATTTTTTCTCACTTTTTACGCTCTCGTTTCACTTTGCTTGGATCGATTATATTTGAAGATGTTTCAGGAGAAATTAAGCCCACGTCTTCTAATATGGATGATGCCAACGCGGCCGCTGATCTATTCGAAACACCTTATCGGTCACACGTTTTAGAAAATTTGTTCAAACTGACTCTTGCTTGCGAAGTGCTTGCTTTATAATTTATAACTATAAATTCAGGATCCTTTTCATCCGTACCTTCTATTGAATATTCTTTATCAATTTCTGTTTCTTCAGAATCTTCTTCACGGGTATTAACTATGCTTTCCCTCTTCTCTCTTGATTCTTCTTTCTTTTTTCGTTCAAAACTCAGTTTTAATTTTCTTGTGGTTTGAATATCAATGTTTCCAATAAACATTTTTCTATCACCACGCTGATCAAAAAGAAAAAGTTGTTCTTTGGAAGGAACTTTGCGAGTCTTGTCGCAGTTACACGCACTGAAACGGCATTTACAACAAGCGATGTCGAAAAGTTTTTCTCGAGCTTCGGATGAAAATAACTGCATCTTTGCGTTAAACACATTTGTTTTAACAGATTTTTTGTTCATAGTTTTCTTCAGGTTTTTATATTTGCCGCGAAAATGTCGAATCATTTAAACGATTCGTTTATGTGAAACTATAGGAATAGAGGAACGATGCCATATCTCTTCTAACTTCGTGGCTACGTCTTCTGCTATCTCAGTCACTGTGGGCTCTTTGGAAGAACTAAACTGTTTCTTTTCGTGTGCAAGAAATAAATAATACTTAAATACATCTTCATACGTAGGTAACACAGAATCAGACAAATTTTTTGGTGTTCCGAAAATGGAATATTTTAACATTTTCCTTGTTTTTACTTTCAATCCAGCACAATAATCCTTCGAATGTTTTCCGCTCATTATGGTGTTAGAGATGGCGTTTCAATGCACTGAAAGTATAAACATACACTGTGCTGTGCACTCGATGCTATAGAAATGCGTCTGGAACTTTTCTCGGTTAGAGTTCAAGGTTGTATGACGTATTTAAATGGCATTTCACATGATTCTAAGAGCTCGACGGCAGTGTCTCTTCAAATTACGGAGTTTTTACAACAAAACCATGCATTGCTTTCTTTTAATGCTAACGTTTAGTGACCAAATTTCTTTTGGAAGCTATTCTATATGTTCTTAATACATACATGTCCTTTAGAATTAAAAAAGGTGAAATTAAAGTTAGAAAAAAGCATGATTTTTACATTGAAACCATGATATTATAGGAAAAAAACAATGTTAAAACTTTGCGATCGCAGCGCCCCCTGAAGATATTAACCGATTTTCGTCAAATTTTGCACATTAGCTAACTATCACATAAGACAACTTTTGGCAACTATTACTAGTTGATCGGAAAAACTTTTCATTTTTTGGCCCACCCTACTATGCATATCCTAATCATAGCATTACCTTGCTTCCAGGTTAGGTTTGTCCCAACTATAGAGCAATAATAGTGAATAAATTTCAAGCTTGCTTCAAAAAAGCCTTCATTCAAAATTATTACCATTGACATTACTGTTGTATCGCAACAAACTTTTGCAACATGGGTTTTAGATTTAATCATCTAATTTGGAAATTGTATTAAATTAGCGTTTTTTGCCCATAACTTTTTTCTTTCTAAAGAAAAAATTTGTTCAATCAAAGGTTGACGGCACAGTGAATATTTTAACGTTGCTGGCTGGTCAGTTTCTTGGAGGTACAGGATGGGGCAGGTATCTCAGACTCCCTGGTTTTTGCAGGAGGTTCCTGAAACACAACTTTAGTAATGTCATTTATTGACCCCTTTTCAGAAGCAGAGACGGATTCAGTAACGGCTGGCTGCATCGGGATATTCCGGGCGGAGTCACCTTTTTGTTATTGGGTATCAACAATAACAAATTGGGGTTGGGGGGGGGGGTTTTAAAGTTTCCCCCGGATGGGAGTTATAGAGGGTTGGTAAAGTGTGACTGCCTGAATTGACCCTCTCTACAAGCGGAAGGCAACATACAACATGGTTTTGCCAGGCTACCAGGTGAACCGTTAGCAATAATGTTTAACCCTGGTTGCCATATGCAAAGTTGGTATGCTCCTTGCAAACTCCTTATAAACTCCTGTTTTTTAAGAAAAGAAAATAAGGGCCCTTAAAACCCCTGAAATTTGCTATTATCTCCTTACAAACTCCTTATTTTTTATTCTACATGGCCTTAAATATTTTCTTCCACCGCCAATTCAATACAAGGGATTAGGTTATACAGAGTTTTACCGAAATTCCGGTATTTCTTCGTCTGTTAATACAGGACATCTGATTTTTTTGTCAGACTATTTTCTTCCCCACATTCGAATTTCCCCCCCCTTACTCTAAATTTCTGACGAATTATGCCGGTAATTATTAATAATATTACATCTTGTAGCCTTGTTAAAGTACTTTTTAAAACTTTTTTTTTTTGCTTTAATAAATTCTTTTATTTTCCATTTTTAGACCTGATGCTTTCATTTTGATTAAAGCAATCTCTTTGTATCTGGTATGAGTCAAAATTTCCTGATTTTTGATGCTTTTTTAGGAGGCAAATAAATGAAATTTCTTATTTTTATAAAAATCAAAAAGTTCAAAATTTTCAAGCAAAATTATGTGTCCTTTATGAGAGTCAAAAACGCTGGTTTAATGTGATTTCTGCGTCAATTACGTCGATTATTATGAAAAATATGTTTATTGTAGAGCTCTAAAATGCAATTCTAAAATATTTTGCATAAATAAATTCTTTTATATGCCGTTCTTTTTAGTTTTATCGCATTCAATTTGAAAATCGCTATATCTTTGCATCCGCCATGGGAATAAGATTTTTTGCATTTATGATGTTTACTATGCCTTGTGAAGAAGCAAGGAAATTAAGTTCATTTGTATTTTTATTAAAATCATTAAGTTTAAAAGTTTTTAACGTAATTCATGCTCTTTAAGAGTGTTGAATGTCATAAAGTTAAGTACTGAATCACTGGCTGTAATTAATTTTTGTTTCAACTATTTTAAGTGTTTTAATACATACGTAATATCTGTAGTTCACAGGGTTTGTAATTTTTTTTTATCTAAAAAAATCAGACTTTTTTTTTTAATTTGTAGATGTTACTTAACATTTATTAACATAATATATTTTATACAGTAGGTGAAAAATGAACTTAATAGCTAAGCAGTACTACTATTGTTTCCTAGAATTTTAATTTTCATACTTTTTGGAACAAAAATTCTTAAAATTTAGCAGTTTTCTATGTTTATCAGCAAAGAGTCACACAAAAGTTTTAAAATGGTCCACAAAATTTTGATCTATTTTGAAGATTAAAATAGTTTGTATAAATTTTTCAAAAGGATCTCTAATATTTAAATTTAATTTTCTGTGTTTCAATCTCGTATATGTTTAACTTTATGTTAAAATCAGACACAAGCTTCACTGAAAATTGTTTGTTGTGTTTGAAGTTTGTTCTTTTGTATCCTGTAAATATTTCAATTATTGTGATAGTTGGAAGTTATTTTGGCCTCTACTACTTTCAGTTGTCTTATTACAGTTCTTATTTAAACAATCATTTTATTTTTTTAAGGGTTTTTTTGGGGGGGTCAGAACATTGTTAGTATGTTTGTTGTTAGCATTTTTTTCCGGTGTAAAGTTAATTAAAATTAATTTAGTAATTTTTGTTTCAGATCAACAAAATAATACCAGGATAAAATCAAAGAAAAAAAATATTGTGAAGAATAACAAGAAGTCAAGTGGTGTGGACCTTGCAGTTCTAAGTAAACATATTCACATCAGAAAACTCGACTTCAATTTAGATTGTGTGACATGTAAAAAATATCTTTTTGAATATGTGGAGGATTGCTGTTCCAAAGAATCAGATGGAGATAAAACGAAAGACAAATTCACCTGTAAAAATTGCAATAAAATTTATGCTAAAAAGGTTCCATTTAGGAACCATGTACTAAAGCATTTTCGAAAGGCACCTAAATTACAGTTTTTTTGCCCTTTTTGTGAGGCTCTATATACAAGAAAAGGTCCATTAAATAAACATGTGAAGAAATGGCATAGTAGGGACATTCTGTTACGTGAATTGGAAAATGAAAAAAAAGCATATTATGCTACTTATAAAGTTCAAAACAAAATTGAATAATATTTTGTTCAAGATATTTTGATTGCCTAACATGTTTCAATTGAAAATAATTTTCTATGTATCCATTGTAATGAAATGTATTTCATACACTGTATTTTTATGAATTAGTGTTGTGTAGCTCAATGAATTTTTATAGGCTTTATTCATCAGCTTAGAATGTTACAAATCATTCCTATTCATCAAACCAATTTTTCTTTTTATATTTATATAGTCGGAATATATTTGTTGTTATGACGCCAAAAATGTTTATTCTTTTATCTGGAATTTTTGGATTAATCAGGAGGTCTGATTCCTATCTATCATTTGAAAGTAAAAAATGAAATCGAGTAATAGAAAAGAAAATAATTCTCTGTGTACCCTATGTAATGAAATGTATTTTATAAGCTGTATTTTTATGAATTAGTAAGTTATGTTATACTGCTCGATGAATTTCTTTGGGCTTTATTCATCAGCTTAGAATGTTTCAAATCATTCCTACTCATCAAACCAATTTTACTTCTCTATATTTTTATATGTGTCCTTATATACTCAGAATATATATGTCATGACAACACCAAAATTAAGATGTTTTCTTTTATCTAGAATTTTTGGATTAATCAGAGGTTCGGTTCCTATCACTTGTGAATAGTGGTGGGCTCCAGGCTCATTTTATTTCGAGATTATGGAATAAAAAATTGAATGTTTTTGGGGTTTTAACTACATCTCTTTTTACTCATAATAGCACCGTTTGTATTCAAAACTTCCTAAAGTTCAATGTAACAAATATCTATAAAAGTAATTTATGTGTGAAATTTGTTTTCTGATGGCAGGGCTGCCAGAACTTGGGAATTTGTAAAATTCTTGGGCTATAGTGCTTTATTGATGAATAGATACATTTATTAAAATTTTTAATGATAGAACATACTAAAATCGCTAGGCATTTAAGAATGGAGACTTTTCTTTCATGCACGTGCAGTAATTATTTTAAAAGGTTGGGCTGGGAAAAAACCAAAGAAGAAAAAAATATAATTGTATCAACTTTTTTTTTTTTTTTTTGGTAGCTGCAAGCAGATGATTTTTTTACATTTTTAAAGGAAATTGTTCCAAGATATAATTAATCATAATTTTTATTTTATCCATTTTAAGATTAAAAACTGAGCAGCTACAGTGGTGGCAATTGCAAGAAAATGAATTAGTTTTAAAAATTTTTTCTTTTATATTTTGCTTTTATCTTGGGGAATTTTATATGTGTTTTTTTGGGTTTCGTGAAAATTCCCAGTGGCGGCCTTGCTGTATTACACATTGTTCACTCTAAGTGCAAGTATAAAGCTTTGTATACCTAGCTTTTGTTTTTTCTTAAACTGTGACTCTTATTTATATCTTTAGTATTTAGATAAATGATTTTGAAAATAATAATCAAAATTTGACCATGATTCAAAAGCTACTGCACAGAGTCCAACATCACAATCTGGACAGTTGAATCTTGTTTCACTGAAAACTTAATAATATGATTTAGCAACTGAAAAAGTAAAGTAAAAGCATTCAACCCTATAAAAAGCACATATGAAATAATTTTTAAAAGATGGATTGTGCAGCCTACCCTAGTTGAATTTGGGAAAAGCTGGGAAGTGGTTAACAACTAGTGTGGTGTAGTGAAGTGATATATTTGGTTATTTCTTTCAAAGTTTTAATGGAAATATTTTGAAGATTTTATTTTGATCGCATTTTAAATATGTTACACTACCTATTGCTATATTCTAAATAATGTCCACATAATAGACATGCAATGTACCATTAGGGCAAGAGCAATTAATGCAGTGTTTTTTATGTTAATGGGAGTCTTGTTGTTCTGGTCACATTGTTAACGAAAACAAGAAATAGCCAATTTAAAGATTTTTTGATTGCAGAGTAAGCAGTTTTGTAAATTTTCCCACACTCATGTAGTTGAAAAGCTTCCTTTTACTGTATTAACTAAATTTTATGGCATTGTTTGTATTTGTTTATGATCTATGTTCTTCTCTATGAGTTATTGTTTTAACTAAATCTTATGCAGTTTTAATTGTAATTCATCTTTCATTTGTATTTTATAATGGAGCATTTTGCTTTTCTTAATAAACATGCATTTATTATTCTACTGCATTCAAAGTTTTTTTTTTTTTTCTTTGTAATGATCTTTTCATAGATAAATTTTTTTCTGGACTAACCAGGAATTTTGGGATTTTTTACATAAAGAAGTTGAATAAGATTCCTTAAAAAATTTTCAGCTTCTAAAATTATTCTAAAATTTTGTTGGTATTTCTAAAGAAATTTTCACTGGTCTCCTTATGAGAATTTAGGTGGTTTTTTTTTTAGGAGGGAGGAGACTTTTCACAAAATATTTTATTGCAAAGCAAACTACTAACTTTTCCCTAGATATTTAATCTAATAACGGTTTACAATATATTTCGTTGAAAATCAGACCCTTTACAATATTTTACCTTCCATAACAGACTGTGCATAAATTTTTTCTTCTGAAAAAACGAACCCTTTAATGTTAAGAACATGTTTTATAACTCTACTGTAACAAAACATACAATACCTGAAATTTTTAGCATTTTAACTTTCTTAAACGCCTATCCCGACCATGCATTCTCTTCTGTAACTTGTTCATTTTAATTTACTCTAATTTCAACATTTGGACATCAATTATTTTATTTCTTACCATTAGTCTAAACTTTACTTAGTTTTCTTAAGTCTGTAAAGGACTTGTAAACTCCTCAGTTTCTCAAGTACAGAAATGTCAATCCTGGTACACTTGAATCGATTCAAACCATTCTTAAATGTTAGCATTAATTTTTATCAAATTGTATCTTTGGTTTATAAAGATGTTGAAAAATTAAATTGATCTAAAAAATTGATAAGGGTGTTGGCGATAACATTAGAATCCAGAAATCGGGGAATTCAGCAGGTCGAGTAAACTTAGGCAAATGTCAAGGATTTTTTTTTTCTTTATTTTCATTGCCCATTCAAAATTTTGTTTGCTATGTCAACTATGATATTAATCATTCAAACAGTTCTTAAAAATTCTGCTCAAAAATGTTTCCATAGTCATTTGCATACCTTTTCTGCTTTAAAAAATGCATTAACTTATCACATCATTATTTCTTGATATTTTTTTAGCTGGTAGAAAAAAAAATGCAGCTTTCTCTTTATTTAATACACATGAATGTTTATACTGCTTAAAAACCACAATATTCTTGGGGGGGAACGGCAGAGTTGAAAAGCAAGTATGTGGGCTTTGATAATAAATAATACAAGGGGGTTTTTTTTTCCTAGGTCCGATCGATCGTGAAATGAAGACCACAAAAACAATGGAAACTTTTATTTGGAATATGTACTTATATGTATGGAAACTTTTATTTGGAATATTTGGAAGGTGTATACCTTCCAAATACTTCTCGACATAGTCACCGCTCCGATTAAGACATTTGTCGTAACGTGGTACCCTCGTCATAGAAGGCAGCAGGCGCGGATCTGCCCCCCTTGTTGACCTAACAAATTTTGTCTAACTCCCGCAAGGAAGGTAAACACCAAGTTTAGCGGATGCCTTTCTGTTTCACATTTCTGTAGCTATCAAGTGAATTAAATGTCAGAATTCAAGTTGTATGGCTAAATCATTTTATTTATAATAATCCAATAATTAACAACTGTAAAACAAACTTTAACATGAGTAAATGGTATAAACAAGTATGAGGAATTTCAACACTCAAAAACATCCTTCATGTTCCTAAAGAACATCTTCCCAAAAAAAAACATTTGATAGCCTAACATGAATTATCCTAAAAATGTTTCAAAAATTTTAAGTCCCTAACTCTCATGGCGAAATTCTAAAAGCCATCCCCTAAGTGCAGGACGTCGCCTCAACAGCGAACGATCCTCTCAAAAATACGACTATCGTCAGTCGAAAATGAGAAACGCGAGCAGAAGTAAGTGATTTCCTTCTCATTTCCCCCTGCTTTTATAATACAGCGCACTCAATGCACGTCACGCCGGATATGCCTACGTAAGAGCTCAGTCTGGATGTTTCCAGAACATTCGATTTGCCGCGGAGCTATCGGGAGATTACATCATCTCCGCTCGTGCTCTGACGTCACATCCTTCTTCCTGACGAAACACGTCGTTCGAAAGTCGTTCAGTGTTTACACGTTGATTCTCCCGATACTCGAATTGAAACAAGCGTCCTTTAAGGGACAAGATTAACCGCCTTTTCATTTATTAAAGAAATACAAGTGAGTAAAAACATTTACACTTCGTTTTCAAAATGAACTGTTGAGAATATTTCTCAAATAGACATTTTTGGCTATCACCCCTGGACAAATCAAGGGGGCGCCGAAGCCACATACATCCTAAACACTCAGAAATAATTCTTCTAAAAAAATTATCTAGATGACAACCATTTTTCACAACACAGCCTAAACTCTGTGATAAGTCCCCCCCCCTGCGCGTGGGGCGTGTCCGCGTCTACCTAAGGGGCGCAACATGCGCCAATTATGAACTTTCCTTCTAAGTTTTAAGGAAATTTTGGAATTCGGTACAAATGAAAGAAAGATATTTGGAAAATGTATTTGTTTCATTCCCCAGTTCTCAACCTGGGTGGAGTGGGGCGCGCGTCTGTGTACGCCTAGGGAACATAAGAGTTTTCTCTCTAAAATTTAGAGGGAATGTTTTTGAATTGGGTAAAAAAGAAAGATATTTAGAAAATGTACTTGTCGTATTCAGCAGTTCTCAACGTGTGTGGAGTGGGGTGCGTCCACGTCCCCCTAGGGGGGCACAATATCCGTAACATAGTTTTCTCTCTAAAATTTAGAAAGAAAATTTTTGAATTTGGGTTTAAAAAAAAAAAAAAGATATTATTTGGAAAATTTATTTCTCTCATCCACCAGTTTTCAACCTGTGTGGAGAGGGGCGCATCAATTGCTTTTGCTAATTGCTTAAATTACTTTACCTAATGAATAAAACGGTAACTTTTTGACTACAGGGGGTCCTGAAAAAGAGTTTGGCCAAGGGCCCCTTTACATCTTAATTGGGCCCTGTGCACCCGCGTCCACCTGGTATTGGGGGGGGGGGAGCGCAATATCCGCAACATAAGAGTCTTCTCTCTAAAATTTAGGGGGAAAGTTTTCGATTTGAGTAAAAAAGAAAGATATATTTAGAAAATGTACTTGTCTTATTCAACAGTTCTCAACGTGTGTGGAGTTGGGCGCGTCCATGTACCCCTAGGGGGTGCAAAGTCCGCAACTTATGAGTCTTCTCTCTAAAATTTAGAGGGAAACTTTTTGAATTGGGTAAAAAAGAAAGAAACATATTCGGAAAATTTATTTCTCTCATCCTCCAGTTCTCAACCTGTGGGGAGTGGGGCGCATCCTCGTCCGCCTTGGGGGCGCAATATTCGCAACTTATGAACTTTTTGGACTTACTTCAGCTGATGTATTTGGAATTTGATAAGGGAAATCATCGATGAGTGTTGCATAAATTCTGTTTCGTGTGAAACGTAAGATAATAATTGCAAATATTATTTTCTTGCACTATATTTTATAAAGTCATCAATACCTTTTCGAGTTACTTTGTTGTTAGGGAACTATGCGTTAACTGGGGGGTGGAAAACCTGCAATTTATCAGTTTTCCTTCTTGATTTAGGGGGAATGTTATGGAATTTGGTATAAAAGAAAGAAAGATATTCGGAAACTTAATTTGTCTCATGTGCCGGTTTTTACCTGTCGGGAGTCGGACACGTCCGCGCCTCTTAGGGGTGCAATACTTATAAAATTGGTGCGTTTCCCCGAAATTTAGGGGGAAGTTTTGGAATCGGGTGCATTGCACATCATCAAGGTTTAATTCCATCCCCACGGTGGATGATTAAGTGAATTATATGTTCCATTTAATTATCTTCGGCTTGAGTAATTTTCATTATCTGAATATAATTTCACCGCTTGCTTACCATTTGGAACGCTATATTCAAATGTTTTACTTTATTTACATATGCTTTTTCTGACGCCCAGATTTCACGTCGCATTTTCTTAGTCTTAAACTTATGGAGTATATAATCTAAATGTTAAATGACTCCTGATTGTATGTTAGTATTTTACGGTTAAACTCCTGTTATCAGCATTGGCGTCGTCAGATAAAATTTATTGTGGGGGTCCAACTTTAAAACTGCTAATTTCAAATTGCATAAAAAAAGCATGTACAGTAAAAATGGATTAACATTATCATTTAATACATAATCTTATAAACTGAAACTCCTTGATTAGCAACTGTGTGTTATTTTTCTGTAGCGAATATTTTTAAAGATTTTTTAATGAAGCGTTAACGTTGCGTGACTTAACCGTTTTTTCTGTATTTTGAGCTGAGTTAACCTACTGAAGCATAATATTGAACCCGAAATGGGGGTTGCGGGGGATTCTCTTCCGGAAAATTTTTGAAACTTTTGTTCTATAGTTTTAGACGGTTATTGGTGATGTTTAGGAGAAGAGAGATTGAGTTTTAATCGAAGTTTTAAAAACACGATTGTAGGTCATGTTGGTAAGGTAATTTCATAATACAGAATCTCGATGTTCCTAAAAGTTTTTCTTCTTTTTATCATTAAAATGAAATTGGAGGGGAAACTTTTAAAAAAGGGGGGAGAGGGGACATATCAGTCCCCAGTAGCGCCAGAACGTTCAAATTTGGTACAGAAATCGTGTTATTGGTCAAATGACGGTGCTAAGTGTCACTTGTGCGTTATATTCGACGTACAAAAACAGTAATATTATCACCGTGCCGTGCCCGTGCTAATATAACGTAATATTTGACGGCATCAAACCGGTGTTAATTTTACCGTTCAATTTCAGTGCTAATGCCACCTAATTCGAGCGCCCTCTATCTGTGTTTACCTCGGAATAGTATAATGAGCTAGAAGTTTCCTTGGAATCTTCTCTTCGTTCAAATACATAAAATTCTGTAAAATTGTATGTTTGTTTGAAGATTAAAGAACACAGTAATGGATTAACCTTTGTCAAAAGTAAGTAATCGAGTTAAATTAAGTTGGGGCAGAGCCGTGTCCAAGGGGAGGGTTTTAGGGGTTAAACCCCTCCCATTAAGGGAAAAATAATAAATCAAATGAAGAAAATGCACATTTGACTTAAATTAACTTTAATGTGGAAGCTGGGGCCATGGCCCCTCCCAAAGCCTTGTGGTCATAGGAATTTTTTTCGGAAGAAAAAGAGGGAATGAAAATATTATGATAGGATAACAAAGTTACAGAGAGTAACAAACTTTAAAAGAAATTAAGTTCTTGATTGGGAAAGAAATTATATCCCTCTCCTAAAAGCAACTAGTATTTCCAAAATTTTGCTCCATCATTAACACCATTTCTTGATGTCAACTTAAAAGACACTTGGACGATCTCTAAATGGTGCTGTCCTCAGAGTACACCTATTGCTTGCAAGAGCAATGGGAGCCTAAATTTGTGTTTTTATGAATTTAATTTCGAAACTTTTCCAAGGGAGAGTTCCATTTTCCCGTGCTCCTCCTCTAATGCTACAAACGAAAACCAAAAATTGCATTTTAGGACTTCAGTTTGGAAACTTTTTAGCTTACTTACCCTTTTCCCTCAATTAGCCTAAAACCGAACTAAATGGCTCTTTTGGGCTTCAATTACAAACAATCTCCGATTGGACCCCTCCCCCCCCCCCCCTCCTCCGACTAATATGGTGATGATAGCTTTAAAATGGGGTTTTGGGGGAAAAACTCACGAAGTTCCATCCTCTTCTCTAATACGTCCAAAAATAGCTTTAAATTGGATTTTTAGAACCTCAATGACATAATATTTCAAGAAATTGGGAGATACCAAGCAAGCTCTTTTTAATGTCAGCAAATATTGCCTAAATGTGCATTTTTCGGCTCGATAGCAAAAGAACTAGATGAGCATCTACCCCATCTCCTAATTTCTCAACAAAAACGGCAGAATATTTCGGTTTTAAAACTTCATTTTCAAAAAATATTTTGGGGTCAGTACCCTAACTCTGACCTTTCTTCTTACGTCATCAAAATAGCCTAAAATGCGTTTTTAGGACCCCAATTAAAAAAAATTACCCGAAAATTTCCATTTTGAAACATTTCTAAGTTAAATTCTTAAAACAATGCCTTTCACCTAACGTCCCCAAAGATAACCTAAAATTGAATTTTTAAAACTTCATTTCAATAAAACTCCTGGGGAGTTTGCTCAAAAATTAAAGTTAAAATTAAATTAAAGTTCCCCAACTCAGAGGCCTGTGCAGGATGTTTTATGGGTCATAATGTGATGAAATTTCGGAAACAGAAAATTCAGATCATGCGCTCGTGATTTATTTAAAAAAAAATAGTACCTGAAGTTGCCGATAGGTGGCGTTGCAGATCAACAAGACATTCTATAGATGTTCTATATGTCTGCCGTGGTTCTCCACAACTTTTTCCATCCGTAAAGCAGTGTGTTCCACAGCGGAACGCAATAAGTGCACATTAATACCACGCACATTCTGAATAATTGAGTCTTTCAGATCTGCCAAGGTTGCTGGATTTTCTCGGTAGACTTGATCTTTTAAAAATCCCCATAACCGAAAGTCACATGGGGTGAGATCAGGCGAGCGAGGAGGCCAAGCTGTTGGGAAACAGCGGCTGATCACACGTGCATCAGTGAAAGTTGCCCGTTACACCTACACCTGTTGAACGCCCAGAGAAATATGGGGAGGTGCACCATCCTGCATTGTCCTGGAGGTGGCCATGTTGTTGCAGTTCAGGAATCACAAACGTTGTCAACATGTCCTAATATCGTCTTCCTGTGACAGAGCAGGTTTCGAATCCTCTTGGAGTCACCTCTTCAAAAAAAATAAGGCCCAATGATGAATGTTGCAGTGAAACCGCACCATACCGTAACCTTTGCAGGGTGCAAGGGCACTTGATGAATTGCTCGCGGGTTTTCACTTGCCCAAATCGAGACCCACGTGATAACAGGCCAGACAACTCCTCTCCCCCCCGCTTCGTTACGCCATCAATCGTCGATCTTTGAACTTGGCGCGAAACTTTGAAAGCAGTGCAGTTTGCAGGCACACAGTACACTGTTATAACCAGAGGTTCCAGACGAGTGAATATATTCCCCCTAAGGTGAAAGCATGGTGACCAAGGGTGCCATACTGGCCAGGAAGTAAAGCAGAGGTGCGAAAGTAGCAGACAGTCGTAGATAGGGGTGCCAAAACAGCAAGCAATCGCTAAATGACTTGCTGGCGCATGCGCTTCCGGCATACATTCACCATTCAACCACTTCAATATGGCGGACGAATGATAGGTTGCACTACGCGTGGCTCCTACGTCTTTCACATTGAATGAAGTACACTATTGGATTAAATCTCAACTTTTGTAGGATAATTCTTTAAAATAACAAGTAAGTACAGCTTTTGATCACTTTGTAGCTTTTAGGGCTTTCAAACATAGTTAAAAGTACGTTTAATGCTTTTCAGTTACCGTTAGTCCGTTACGATACCGTAGTACCGTTAGTTGTTTATTTTCAGGTTACCGTTACCTATCGTGAAAATTCCATCATTCACACAAAACGCTATTAAATGTATCTATCATTATTTTCTTGAGTACTCGATAAGCAACATTTAATCACCGAAATAGTAACCGCAATGATATTTTCAATAACCAACAAGTGAGAACCTAAATAAAAATGATTCTTGCGCTTCGTGTAGCGAGCGCAAAAAATAAAGAAGAAATCTCTCTCCGTCTATCTTTTTCTTTTGCTTTTTCGTTCAAGTGTTTGAATCATTTCCTGTTAGCGGTTATTCGATAGTGTTAGGAGTTTCTTTAAATTTTTAACTGTCGAAAAATTTTATGCGCATTTTATTTTATTGTTATTTTGATTGAAATGTTGAACCTTTGAGAAACGATTTTGTTTTATCGTAACTTTAATATCCCAGAATATTTTTGGCTGTTCATGTAAATAATTCATAAGTACATCTACACTTTACTTTCGGTGCGGTTATTTCTCACAAATGATCATTAACTTAACTATGATTATTCAAATAATTACTCGTCTTTAACTTTAAATATATTTGTGACAACTCTTTGATACCAAATAAAGTCTGTAGATATTTATTGTTTTATTCATCTTTAATATTACTTTGTAAAAAAAAAAAAAAAAAAAAAACTCATCAGTACGCAGAATTTTTTCACAAGTTTTTTACCGCCCCGAGAGTTATTATAATTATTATTATTTATTTTATTTATTTTTAAGAAAAGGATAACAATTTCACAGGTCCGCAATGTTTTACATTTGTTTTTACCGACCCGTGGGTCAAAAGAGGTTGAGAAACACTGATGTAGAGAACGATCAGATGAATTAAAGCAATGAGCACTTTTTAACTATGTTGAAAACGCTGAAATATGGTCAAATGCTGTAATTACAAGTTTTAATCATTTCCAGTACTGAATTCATGCAATGTGAAAAGTGTGCAAAACGTAGACTATCATGAATCAAAACAAAACTATTAAAAAAAAGAAAAATACACAACTGTATTCAAAAACGCACACAATACGGGGGAAGGGGGGAGGATCTACAGTAAGGGTGCCATTTCTCTCTCCGAAGGTTCATTCTTTTCACCCCGGCTGCCTACTTTTTGAAAGGTGCCTGTTTTTCACCCTAGTTAGAGGTGAAATTTCGGCTCCGTATTGGGTGCCGCTGGTGAACAAGCGTTTCACCCCTGAAAGGTGCCGAATGCAACCTGTAGTTTTAACAGTGTAGTGCTGCTTTCTCTGGTTGAAATAGATTAAATAGGAAATATGTAACTTCGGATGCACATTCTTGAACACAATACTGTTGGATTTATCTCATCCTTTAAACGTACCGGAATGTAGAGACAATTAATATATATATATATATATATATATATATATATATATATATATATATATATATATATATATATATATATATATATATAATAAGTCTTGTAAGTGTCTGAGTGTCTGCTAAGTGAAAGGGAGTCAGCGATTTGCGCTAACAACCTGCATGAGAAGAAAAAAATCGGGCGCCTCATGGAATAAATTTTAAAGTTCGGAGGTAAGTACTTTTCTCA
The DNA here is from genome assembly GCF_026930045.1 of Uloborus diversus. Taxonomy (NCBI): domain Eukaryota; kingdom Metazoa; phylum Arthropoda; class Arachnida; order Araneae; family Uloboridae; genus Uloborus; species Uloborus diversus. The sequence goes on along the minus strand of NC_072740.1, from coordinate 43,916,814 downwards.
GATAAATAAATTAACATTTTATGCTTCATGCTGTTAAGGTTACTTAACTTTTCCTCCATTACACAAACAATTGTCAGTTTCCTTTCTGATATCTTTGTCTGTAATTTGTAATTTCAGCATACTGCTTTAATATTTGAAACAGTTAACTTGCAACTTTTTATTTCTTTATTTTTTCAACCTTGTACACGCATTTATTCGAAATGGATTTTCCAAGCTGACAATATACATGTGTCAAAATTTTCCGCGAATATACTTGTTGCTATCAGAAGCAACGTAACTTGGTGTTGATATTCAGTTAATATGTAAACAAGTTTATTGAAACAGGCTTTTAACTGAACTAATCTTATATTTTCGGTTTCGATTAAATTGTTTCATACGCTAGCATGTGTTATTTTGATCAAAAAACATTCCTTGATGCGCTTCCGTAGTTCTGAGGTAAGAAGATTAGCTTTGAACGCCGGAGGTGGTGGGTTCGATACTCAAACATTTTCCCCCAACTACGCCCCTGCAATGTTATTCAAACAAGCTGGTTCTGTGCGCAAATTTAAAAAAAAAATATGTTTTTTTTTTTTTTTTTTTTTTTTTTTTTTTTGGCACTGTTGTCTTTAAGTTTTATGATATTTATGTACAAATTGTGGTTGAGTTAACGGTATTCATGATTTCTGGGCTTGCGAAAGATTACTTTTTAGCAGTGGATACAACGTGTTTTGCCAAATGCTCTATGCTTGTTTGTTATGCTTAAAAAAGGCAAAATGTCTTGAACTATATAATTTATGAAATCCTTGGGGTTTTCTGTTAAAAAGCTTTCAGGAACACTGAAACTGTAACATAAATTGAATTAAGGGGCTGTCCATAAAGGATGTTGCAAAATTTGAACAAATCCCCCCCCCCCTCCTAGTTACATGTAACGCTGTTCAACATGAGCATATTGTTACAAACTACGCATGATGTCACACTTCTTGTTATCCTCTCCCTTCCCCCTGTCACAAAAATGTCACACTGAATTCCTAAAAGAGCCTACTCAGCAAAATGTTGATCTAAATTTAACATATATGAAGTTTTAAGTATTGAAGAAAGTTGATAAAATGGTCATTCTATGAGAAGTTTTTTGAAAAAGGTTACTTTGTCATCAATTAATGCTCTTTAAAATAATTTTTCAAAAGCCTAAAATGATGAACTATTAAAGCCCCCCGCCCCCCTACACAAGAATCATTAGCAGCAGAAAAAGCTGAAAATGGAAAAGTAGTCAAATTCCAATTTTAAAAAAAGGCTGCTTTGATATTGAATACATTTTTTTTTTTTTGATGTACAACATACAGTATTCATGATGTTGTATAATTCATTCTTTAATTAACGTTTTTCAAGTTGAAAATTCCTGTGTAACTTTTCGAGAGTGCCCACCGAAGGGGGGAGGGGTAGGAATCATAGTCTCATAATAATGATAGCTTTTCAACGGCTATAGTTATAAATAACTGTGCCCTTTAAATTTTAAGGGAGATGGGGGAGATGTTTATGGGGTATTTTTCTTGAAGTTTTCATAATTGAAGGAGGTAGGGCACCGTTTACTTTGGGGGATGGCACCCAAACATTCATGTCTTTTTAAAAGCATAAATTTGCTAAGCTAAGTTAACATTAATAATCTGGTACTATGTATTTTAATTTGATGTTATGTCTTTGAAACATATTGCAGTTATGTTTCTCGTTTACTTTAGTAAAAATGTTTATTTATATTTTAAAATTTCATTTTATTCTTATTCAAATACAATGGTAAAATTATTTTGTGTTTTGATGTAATTGTAAAATGAAAGTTTATTTATTTATTTGAATACTTCTTAAGACTCAATGTTTCAATAATACAATATACGAGTAGTTAAAATGCGATTAGTGTTAAAAAAAAAAATTCAAATGAAAAATAAAACTATGTTTAGTTATTTGAATAATTTTGTGAGACTTATAAATGTTTTTATGTGAAATACTATGAATTAAGCTCAGTGTATTTTTTAATGTATGATTATTGGTTCCTTTTTATGTTTTCAAATGAAAAAGTAGAAGTTTTAATACTACTAAAATAGTAGAAGACAATAATAAATAAACCAAATAGTTTAATTAAACCAAAATACTAATCAAAGCGCTCATTTCCCAATATCATTGTGGATCGACGAACGATGACGTCATTTGCTAGTTGGATGGCCTTCCTATCTCGAAGGCCTCGCCCAAATGCGGCAGTTGTGTGCATTCACTTGATCATTCAGGTGAAAATGGGCCTCATCCGTCCAAAGGATATTCCACGGCCAAGCAGCATCGACTGGCAAGGAACTGCAGCGCAAATGTTTCCCGAACCACAGGGTCCCCATCCGACAGCTGATGAAGACTGGATTTTGTAAGGAAAATAGATACGTTTAGTGGTGACGTCAGGGGTTGCCAGAAACTCGGGGAAGTTTCCAATCATGCCGTTGCTATGCGGGTTGCTAAGGAAGAAACAACGTAGGATCTTCGTACGAATAGGGTTAGAGCGATGTTTAATTGATGGTTTCTTGCCAATTAAATGCTTAAATAATTTTTTTTTAGTGGTTTCAAGTTACATATAAGCCACCTGTAGACATCATTTGACGAATATCGATAGTTTTTACATGTGAATCGGGTTAAAATTCGGCAAAACATAGACTTATGTGGAATACAAGTGTGTTTTCTAGAGTTATACACTCTTCTTATTGTTATTTCTTTTTCTTTGGGTGGAGGGGAACAGCTCCGCCATTTGAGAGGGTCTGGAAAGACATTGCCCCCCCCTCCCCTGCTTTCGGAAAATTGCTGTATTTCTATAAATTTTGCGCAATTTTTTGTCTTTCGATGCAATATGCATTGACTGTATATGATTTAACACCCCCCCCCCCCCCCTTTGCAGAAAAATTTGAAATGACGGGACGAGGGAGATACATTTTTTAAAATCCTGTTTAAAGCTTTCTAAGAATTTGATTATAATTATTTTCTTCGGGCGGGATTTTTTTTTTTTTTAATGGTATAAGTAATTTTTTGTTTGGGGAAGGAGAATTTTTCACTTTTCTCGATTGTGATGCTTGTTTGCATTGAAATTATTTTTTTTTCGAATGGGAGGGGGGGATGTTAGGTTACATTGTCCTTATTCTAATGCGAGTTTGATTGGGATATTTTAGTTTAAATTTTTTCTTCTGCCAGAACACACACGTAATTTAAGTTAAACTCCAATTGAGCTCTATTCCGAATAGGAATAAAAACTAGCTTGAAGAAATTGATAAAATTCCCATTGAACCTAGAAAAAAACTAATATGTATATCCTTGTCCCCCCCCCCAAAGAGCAATTACTTAAAACTACGCGTAGCAAGAAGAAATATCCCCTCCCCCCGAAGAAAAAAATAATTTAATTGAACTATGAATTGCAAATAGTAGAACAAACTGAAATTTTCAGTGTATATTTATGTATATTGATATAAAAAATATGTATAACAAGTAGAGTAAAGTAAAAATCCCCGCCTTGGAATACAAAAAAAAAAAAAAAAGATTAAAATACTCGTGACAATTTGAAGAAAACAAGCAATTCTCCCTTTCCCCCAAAGAGCCCGAAGGAATGGAGTTTCATTAAAATATGCATTATTACTGGAACAAATGCAGAAAAATTCTCCCCCCCTCCAGGTATCGCTGACTAGGCTGACATGGTCTCTCGTCTTCTAAAGAAAAGAATGCATACAATTCAATTAAAACTACTCCTCTTCCTAAAAAAAAAATAAGAACAATAATTACATTTCGCTTTAAACTTTAAAAGAAAAATCTCCCCCCCTCCCCCCCCCCCCAAGTCATGATATTTCAAATTTCCTAGAAGGGTACGTGCAAAAAGGAAATAGTCAAGGTACGAGTATGTTGCGTCGAAAAACAGCAAAAATTACGCCAAATTTATAGAAATACAGTTATTTTCCAAAAGGCATGAGAGGGGCAATACCTCTCCTGACCCTCTCAAATGTCGGACCTGTCTCCCTCCCCCCCCCCCCAACGAAAAAGAAATAACAATAAGAAGAGTGTATAACTCTAGAAAACACACTTGTATTCCACATAATTCTATGTTTTGCCGAATTTTAACCCGATTAACATGTAAAATCTATCGATACTCGTCAAATGATGTCTACAGGTGGCTTATATGTAACTTGAAACCACTGACCTGTATACTAGCTGAACCGCGCATCGCAGGTTCTGACGCGCGGAGAAGTAGAAGCGAATAGAAGCTCTTGGGATCCGCCATGCTCAACCCCAACTCGAAGTGAAACTAATGATTGGTGTATTGAGCTGCGCGCTTTAAATTTAGTTATTTCACTAAATATAAGCGAAAAAAACCGTTTCATGTTGAAGAACTAACATCATATAAAGTCTAGCATCGTTTCGTCTGGAACAGACGTTAAAAACATTCAGTTTTTAATTTTAATGAAATAGAAACCTGTCGAAAAATGGGTGTTAAAACCGTGATGAGATTCGTCAGTGCAATATTATACCGATTCAGACCTCCCCCCCCCCCGCCCCCACCATTTTAAAACCGAAACATCGTCTTATTTTGTTTTTAAAGTATTTTTATTTTTTAACTAAAGGCCGGATTAGAAAAGAATTGTTTAATTTAAGAAAAGGTTCCTATTTTTTAAAAATATAAGTAAGAGATACGCCCGCTTACCGAATATTTGATTTAAAAAAAATTTAACAGTACAATTTTTGCCTCTGTCCAATTTTAAATAAAGAATGTTTTATACACTAAAAATGTATTTCCATAGAACTCCTAAATTTGTCTATATTAAATATAATTAATAAAAAATAAAATATGTTTATCAGCAATTCTGAACAAATTGATATTGCTTGAAATATCGTTACAATTTATTCAAAAAAGTCAATTTGCCCGAAGTTTTTGCAAAAAGTTTAAATGCCCGAGCACATTTAAATAAAAATAAGAGTGAATCAATGAAATAGCTTGAAAACTCCTAGCTACTGCAATTAAAAGTGTAAAATTATAATTTTCTTCTATATCACTCACCTATGAATAGATTTTCCTGGAGTTTTTTGCCTGCAATGTTTGTAACTGCAATTTATTGCACTGCAGGTAGGCATACTTTAATAAGAAAAAGCAACAAGCAAATATAAATCTGTGGCAGAAATGAAACAACAAGCAACAAAAAACTTAATAAAATCAACATAAAATAACAATGGCAAAAGAAAATCTTGATTTAAAAGTGAATTTGAGAAAAAATGCAAAGCGATAACAGTAGCAGAACGCTCGATCAACACTGACTTGGGGGTGAGCAAGATGGCGTTCAAATCACTTCAGCTCGGAAACTGCGATGCTCAGTCCAGCTAGTATACAGGTCAGTGCTTGAAACCACTAAAAAAATTATTTAGACCATTTAATTGCCAAAAAACTATCAATTAAACATCGCTCTAACCCTATTCCTACGAAGATCCTATGCTGATTCTCCCTTAGCAACGCGCATAGCAACGGCATGATTGGAAACTTCCCCATGTTTCTGGCAACCCCTGACGTCACACTAAACGTGTCTATTACAGTACATTGGCGAAATGAGAAATAAAAACGAGCGCGTTTTATTAAACAGCATGGTAACCTGGATACATTAAAGCAACCCCGAGGAAAATGTAAACCGAGCCGCCCCTTTAAATTGTGAGGTAGAAATTGCAATGCGAAATATTGCTGTTTAAAGTTTTAGTTCGTTTTAATTTCACGATTTACTGTTTTTTGTGTTGTGAAATATTTCCGATTTCGTTGGGTTTCTTCTGAAATCTTAATTTACATCTGTATTGTTGTTATGTTTGGAAAATTCTACTTGCTGTAAACATTCGCAATAAATCCACATTGAAAGACACGCAGAACAGATTTTAACATGGTAGATAATACATGCTGTTTCAAAATGAGTTTCTTTGACTGTTGATTTTTTTTTTTTTTTTATATTCTTGAGAATAGTAGCTGAAATACGATCTGAGTGTGCTTCTCTTATGTTGTTGATGTTTTAATTTATTGGTTTTCTCTGAACAATATGTTGAAGATTTTGGTTATTTGGTTAGTTCATAAAGTTTTTTCACAATAAAAATGTCGTGAGAAAATCTGTAAAAAATACTACCATTTAATGATCTAAGAAATACAATTTATCTCAGGAAAGAATATAATCCTTTTCATTTAATTTGTAATTTCACCTTCATCTGTCTCAGTTTTTAGTTTTACAAAAAAAATAAAAATAAAAAGGGGAAAGGATGGGTGGGAAGATGTTGAGTCACTGCTCCTATGCTCTGTGGGGCTCGTGAGAATTTGAGCGACCTGTGTCAGCCTTTGCACACTCCCCTCCCCCCATTTCCTAGAAAAAATTGAAATGACACGTTTGGCTACCACCAACTACTCGCAATCAGTAGTCATTGGCCCCAGGAACTGTAAGCTGTTCCATTTCGATTGTTTTATGCTCCGATACAACAACATAAGGAGCTTGTGTCACTCCTTAACTGTACTAAATCATTATAGTCTAATAGGTGTGAGTTCATTTGTATGCTAATGATAATAATATATTCAGAGCTCTAAAAAAAATTTTTTTGACCTTGTTAATTTTGCCTGTATGAACTGATAATTGATAACAATTTGCAGATTGCAAAAAAATCTTAATTATATTAAAATGTTCCCTATCAAAGGAGTTTACAGCAAATATTGTATAATTGACTTTGAATTCACAGCACCTGTGATAGTTAAGTTAGAGGGGGGGGGGGGAGCCAAAGTGAGTGCCCTTGGCTAGTGCATTCTTGCACCCTTTGAACTTGTTCGTTTCCGTTTTTTTCCCTTACATTCATGGCATGTGAAGCAATCCGGAAAACTTGCAGAAGGGGTTGCTATTCATATTGTATTGTAATTAACTCTGAATTTGGAGCACTTCAGAAGTGATTGGTAGTCGGGGGAAAGGGGGGAGGAGGCTCTTGAGCCAAAGTAAGCATCCTACAACTTGTGAGCCACCCATGTTTTTCTTTTTTAGGTTCAAAGCAATCCATATAAGTTTGCAGAAGGAGCTTGCAGTTAATTATTCTTGCATTATAATTAATTTTTATTCATGGCACTGTGGAAGTGGAAGGAAAATTGGGGGAAGGGCCAGATCTGAAGCCTAAGTGAGCGCAAGATATGGCACGCTTCTCCATGACATTCAATCGTTTTCTCAACTTCATACTTTGTGCAGAATAGGGAGCTGAATAAGATTCAGTGCAAAGGGTTGTGAGAGCCCATGGTGCCCCTACCAATCCTTACGCCCTTATGAATGAAGAACCTTTCAACAGAAGACATTTTGACAAAACCTTATTCTTTTCAAAGTCAAAGAGTCGGAGTCATTTTTCCTCCAATTCCTCAGCCTTGGTTACCACCTGCTTTCTCGACACTAGCTGGCTTATTAGTAATGGCAGATTAAATCAATTAAATTACCTGTTTTATTGGTAAACTTGCTGCTAGTAAGTGTATTTCATTTAATGATAGTTGCTTCGAAATAAAAACTTTTTTGCAATTGCTAATTAACAGTGAAATAAGAATCAAACAGATCAAAGTGATATGGCATCAAAAAAAATTGAGAAAACTACAAGAAAGGCCCGCATGTCTTTCAAGATTCAAGACAGGAACTTAACATTTTGTTTGATTGCTGCTTCCAATTTGAAAGTTAATGATGATTATGAGCAAGATTTGAAGAAAAACATTTTTTTTACACATTTGTCAATTATGCATGTATGACATCCAGAGACTGCAATTTCATCCTTGTTATGGACTCATCAGTCTGGAATGGTCAATCACCAAGCTGAAGGCAGATGTCATCTCATTGAAGCTAAGAGTGCCAACAAACCGGTAACTAAATTTAATTGAGCAAATCACAAGGGTTCACAGCAGTGGTGTGCTTCAACTAAACAATCGAAGGCAATGCATGGGTATAAAGCAGAAAGTTACCGTCCTTAAGACTGGGCTAGGGCAGAACTACATGCAATATACTGACATCCCAGTCATGATATCCAGAGACTGCAGTTTCATCCTTGTTATGGGCTCATCAGTCTGAAATATTCAAGAACCAAGTTTGAGAGGCAGATACGAGACTCATTCAGCTTGAATGAGATGATTTCCGTATGTTGCCTGTAGTTCTACCTTAGCACTGGCTAAAAGGTGGTAAACTGCTTTATACCCATGCTTTGCTTTCAATTGACGAGTTGAACTGCACCATTGCTAGGGACTCTCGCTGGTGTGTTAATTTTAAGTTAGCTACCAGTCTGTTGGCACTCTAAGCATCAATGAGATGACATCTGCCTCCAGCTTAGTTATTGACTGTTCCAGACTGATGAGTCCATAACAATGACGAAACTGTAGTCTCTGGATGTCATAACCAGGCTGTCGGTATATTGCATATCTACCTTAACCCTGGATAACTTACTGCTGAATTGTTCCATACATGTTTTTCTACAACAATGTAATTTTCTTTAAAAGTTAGGAGTCACTGTAGACCCCTTGTCAGCTAGGGCTTGCCAGCCCTCCATAAATATATCACTTGGATTCCAAGCTAGGCCCACTATAGTTCGGGGAAACCTAACCTGGGAATATTGTGAAGGCTACGCAAATCCTAATCACAGCATTACAGAACTGCCGGTTAGGTTTACACCAGGCAGACATGGCCTCTTGTTGACCCTGTCGAAATTTAAACTTCCTATAAGCAGGCCTGTCATTTAGGAGGGTCAATTGCCTCACCCCTAGCTTTGAGAAATTAATGTTACATATAAGGGGTTGTAGTTCCTGCAATAAAATTTGCATTGAGTAAACATCCTCTCCCACCCCTCAAACCCTGGAAAAATTCGAAATGACAAGCTTGCTTATACGAAGTATTAGCAGTTCAGGAATACTAAGAAATTAAGAATTTCTGTACTTATTTATGTCTTAAGCAAACCAATGTGATTTTAGCCAATTGTAATAATTACTGTGAATAAGAAACAATTACCTTTTCACAGATTATAGGTAGTTCAAGTATTTGGTAAATATTCACTTCAAATTACTTCAGAGTTACCAGAAGATTAGTTTTCAGTGGCTGATTTATGGGTTTAAGAGGCCCATTGAAATATATTTTTGGGGACCCCTTTGTCTGTAATTATCATCATAATTGGCTGCATAGCCCATTGCGAGCCTTGGCCTATTTCAGGAGATCCCGCCAGGCTGTCCTCCTCTTTGTCGTTGACCTCCAGTTTTTGATTTTAATGAAATCAAAATCAGAGTCCACACAGTCGACCTATCTTGTTTTTGGTCTACCCATTGGACGCTGTCCAAATGGGACCGCACTAATGACCGTCAACGCAGCTCTGTCATTTTCCATTCTTGAAAAATGACCAGCCCATCTCATTGTTTAGTTTGGTAAATTTCAAAATATTGATATTTCTAAAAAGTTTATTAAGTCTTTGTCTATCATAGAAGTAAGTAAAAAAAAAAAAAAAAAAAAGGCTGCAATTTTGAATTATCTTTATAACCTTATGGTCCTTGGAGCCCCTTACAATTGCAACATGGTAGATCTGCCATTCCATCTTTAGATTTTTTTTTTTTACTTGTCTTGATGCTGTTCTAGATATTTTGGTCTAAACTCGGATTTTTTTAATGCAAAACCAAAATACTTCATAGCTTCAGAACAACAGTAACATATCTAATCACACATATAACACTAAGATATCTTACTGTTGCTTTGAGGGGAAAATATAGGTTTTTTTTTTAAAGAAACACAACAGAGATTTTATTAGTATTTAAAATAAATTGATATGATATTCCGTTATCATTCTTTATTTTCAACTTTAACTTTTTAATCACCAGTAGGATTGCAGGAAAGGTAGGAAAAATTCTTAATATTTTTTGACTGTTCCACAACCCAACTAGTTTTTAACTCATAAGTAAAATGCATTTTAATATTTTTCGGAAAATATAAAAGGAATATCGTCTGCAATTTGAATTATGCGTAACTTCAACACACAGAAGAATCAAACTGAAGTATATTTACGAATTAAAATACATTGAATCAATACTGAATTAAAAGAAATGTCAAATATATACTAAAAAATTCATATATTTTTTACATTATATTAGTCAACAATATAACAACTTTTTAGTAACGCTAACAAAATTCGTGGTTGTTTCACAAAATAAGATTGTATGCGACAAAACATAAGTTTCAAGGATCTATACATATCTATCTATACATATAATAAAATAAGATGTTTGTGTGTGTGTGTGTGTGTATGTGTGTGTGTGTGTGTGTGTGTGTGTGTGTGTGTGTGGCGCGCATCCCGGGAAAACGGTAAGGTCTAGGAAGATGAAATTTGGTATACAGGTGTAGTTTTTGCTGAAGTTGTGCACCTCGGGCTTCGATTTTTGATATTTTAATTAGAAAAAAAGTTATTTAATGTTTTATGTGATTTTTAGCACTTTTTAGTACTTTTAACCTCACAGACCCCGAACCAATCACGCCAGACAAATATTTTTGGTACTATAGTGTCGGAAATTTAATTTTAAATATGATGAACAAAAAAATTTTGAAGATAGAGCAATTTTTGTATTTTTTATGAATTTTTGAAAAAACCTTTAATTTGCATGTTTTCCTGGGTTTTATTTTTTTCTAATATCATCCTGCGAGAAGTATCAAAGCCTCATTTCTGAAATTTAAGTTGGTAATAGTAAAAACATTTCGCCCTCTTCAGAAGAAAAAGTTCTTAAAAATACGCAATATTTTTTTTTTTACAATTTTTTTAATGCTGAACACATCATGTCCTTTCACGCATCAGACGAAAAAACCGTTCTTCAATCTTTTCTGCCTGTGACGTTACTACTTGGGTTTCGATTCGATATTTACGATGGAATCTTAATCGCAAGCAATGTTAATCTTTTTTTTTTTACTATATAGCTTACTTCTACATTTTCTGACGTGATGACCACGTGTTTTTTCAGCAGCGCTTGCTTTTTTTCTTTCCTTTTTTTTTGTTTTATTTAGGGATTGCATTTATTTCTTTTTCCACGCCCCCCCCCCCCCCAAGCTGGACCTTTCGCTGTATCTATATTACGTTATATTTCATAGTTGTGCGCATCAATTCAATAAAAACAGCGAGATTTTTTTTATCTTTGTCAAACGCTACTTTTTGCACAATACGGGGAATTTGAGCTTTTTTTTTTTGCTCTACTTAAATAAAAAAAAGCGGTTTTTTGAGTGTTTTTATTAGGAAATGGGTGAGGAGGTCAAAATAAATAGAGATGGATAAGAAAATGTAGAGATAGATTGTAAAGGTAGATAGCCGCCGAAGGCGGCAATCTTGGCGTAAAAATGTGAATGGCACAAAAAAAAGATAGAGATGGATTGATTAATACTGCTGCCAAATTTATTTAATCAACCGCCGAAGGCGGAAAACTTGAAGTACAAAGGTAAATGACAAGATTGAGCCCTCAATTCCAAAATTTTAGTTGGTAATAGTAAAAACATTCCGCCCCTTCAGAAGAAAAAAGTTTTTAAAAATAAGCAAAAGTTTTTTTTTTTACAATTTTTTAAATGCAGAACACGACGCCCCCCCCCCCCCACCTTTAAAAATATTCCAAAGGACATAACTGGAGATAGATCTGGAAAACACTTTATTCAACACAAAATTTATTTAAGCAGCCGCCGAAGGCGGCAACCTTGGCGTAAAAAGGCAAATGATAATATTGATGTATAGAAAAAAAGATTGATTAATACCATCGACAAAATTTTTCAAGCAAGACGCCAACCTTGGCGTAAAAAGGCGAATGATAATATTGATGTATAGAGAAAAAGATTGATTAATACCATCGATAAATTTTTTTAAGCAGCCGCCGAAGAAGCCAACATTGGCGTAAAAAGGCAAATGAAAATATTGATATATAGAGAAAAACATTGATCATTACCGTCGCTAAATTGGATAAGCAGCCGCCGAAGGCGGCAACCGTGGTGCAAAAAGGTGAATTGCGTAAAAAGGCGGACCAGCTGGTCGCCGCAGGCGGCTAGTAATAAAATAAGATGTTTGTGTGTGTGTGTGTGTGTGTGTGGCGCGCTTTCCGGGAAAACGGTAAGGCCTAGAAAGATGAAATTTGGTATACAGGTACAGTTTTTGCCGAAGAAGTGCACCTCGGGCTTCGATTTTTGAAATTTTAATTAGAAAAAAAGTTATTTAGTGTTTTATGTGATTTTTAGCACTTTTTAGTACTTTTAACCTCACAGAACCCGAACCAATCGCACCAGACAAATATTTTTTGTACTATAGTGTCGAAAATTTAATTTTAAATATGATGAATGAAAAAATTTTGAAGATAGAGCAGTTTTTGTATTTTTTATGAATTTTTGAAAAAACCTTTAATTTGCATTTTTTCCTGGGTTTTATTTTTTTCTAATATCATCCTGCGATAGAAGTATCAAAGCCTCATTTCTAAAATTTAAGTTGGTAATAGTAAAAACATTTCGCCCTCTTCAGAAGAAAAAAGTTCTTAAAAATACGCAATAGTTTTTTTTTACAATTTTTTTAATGCTGAACACATCATGTCTTTCCACGCATCGGATCGAAAAAAAGCGTTCTTCAATCTTTTATGTCTCTGACGTCACTATTTGGATTTCGATTCGATATTTACGACGGAATCTTAATCGCAAACAAATGTTAATCTTTTTTTTTACCTATATAGCTTACTTCTACGTTTTATGAAGTGATGACCACGTGTTTTTTCGGCAGCGCTTGCTTTTTTCTTTACTTTTTTTTTTGTTTTATTTAGGGATTGCATTTATTTCTTTTTCCATTCCCCCCCCCGCCCAAGCTGGACGATTTGCTGTATCTATATTAGGTTACATTGCATAGTTGTGCGCATTTATTTCAATAAAAACAGCGAGATTTGTTTTCTTTGTCAAACGCTACTTTTTGCACACTACGGGGAATTTTGGATATAACTTTTTTTTTTTTTTGCCCTACTTATATAAAAAAAAAGCTGTTTTTTGAGTGATCTTTGTTTTTATTAGGAAATGGGCGGGAAGGTTAAAATAAAAAGAGATGGATAAGAAAATTTAGAGATAGATCGTAAAGGTAGATAGCCGCCGAAGGCGGCAATCTTTGCGTAAAAATGTGAATCGCACAAAAAAAAAAAAAAAAAAAAAGATAGAGATGGATTGATTAATACTGCTGCCAAATTTATTTAAACAGCTGCCGAAGTAAAAAGGTAAATGACATGTTAGCAAACAGCCGCCGTAGGTGGCTGCCTGCATAGAATGGCGAATGGCGTAAGAAGGCGAACCAGCTGGTCGCCGCAGGCGGCTATGATGAAATAAGATGTTTGTGTGTGTGTGTGTGTGTGTGGCGCGCTTACCGGGAAAACGGTGAGGTCTAGAAATTATTCTGTTCAAATTAATAATAGTATAGATATAGATTGATTGATACCGCTACGAAATTTCTTTAAGCAGTCGCCGAAGGCGGCAACCTTGGCGTAAAAAGGCGGGTCAGCTGGTCGCCGCAGGCGGCTAGTTTTAAATATAATACGAGGTAAAATATGAAAGCCATAACGTATGAAGATGAAGCCAAGCTTTCACGACTGCACAAGGAGCATTTGTAAACAAAATTTATAAGTCTCAATACGAAATTTAACTAGCGTAATATCCATACACGACTTGCAACATTTAAGAACTTGATACATATTGTGTTCAAATAATTGTTTAATTAGACCAAGAATATCGTTCAGAGTTTTAAAAATACAGAACTTTATGACAATCGCGACTATTACAATGAACTTTGTTTTCAAACACATGTTGCAAGCAGAGGCGCTTGAGCAGAGCATAAGCAGCACTGCGAAATTCTCGTCAACCATTTTGGCTTTTTGGCAGCTTCCGAATTTCGCCAATGCACTGTAATTGAGAGGGTTTCAAAATTCGCTTGCCGGCGCCCAAAGTGCTCGGCGCCCGATGTTCCCGGCGCCCAAAACGCTCGGGGCCCAAAGTTCCCGGCGCCCAAAATGCTCGGCGCCCAATCTTCCCATTTCGTATAGGGCATATCCACAGCACGAGAAACACGTGGCACATGACAACACCATGTGGCGATTGTCTAGTGGTATCCACGACCGCCAAAGCAACATCTTCTACGCGTGCAGAATTCACAGCATGGCGTTCTCTACCTGGCAAAATTCCCAGTTGTCCAGATCTTTCGAACTTCCTCATCATCTCTCTTAAAGCGCGTGGTGACATCGGTCCTCGGCGCATGTTCTTCAGCCGACGGAATGCTCTTAAAGCAGCACATGAGTTCTCGTCATTCTGGTAAAAAAGTTTGACCAATAGAGCTTTGTCTTTCAAAGTCACCATTGTGTACCAGCGGGGTTGAAAATAACTGCCTGTGCAGCGCCTGTCTTCCACCTTCCACTTTTGTAGGGCTCATCTTTTGCATACGTTGCGCAGAAGCTTTATTTCTGCAAATCACGTTGTTGAAATATGCAAATTTCCCAATTACTTGTGTTACAGCGCCATCTATCAGCAACTTTTAGTACAATTTTTTTTTAAATAAATCACGGGCGCATGATCTGAAGTGTCTGTTTCCAAAATTTCATCACATTATGACCCATAGAACATCCTGCACAGGCCTCTGAGTTGGGGAACTTTAATTTGGACAACCCTGTAGGTATACATTTTTTTATAAACATACCAAACTCTTTTAGACACTGTTAAACAGCTCTTATTAAACTGCTTTAAAGTACTCCGCAACTATACATTACAGTTTCTTACATAAAGAACTAGGCTTTTACTATTTTTAAAAACACTAAAAAAAACAAAAAACGTTTTATTCAACGTAAAATACTTCAAGTTGCACAATGAGTTGAATAATCAAGTTGAATAATCAATGGGAGGGAAAGACATAAAATAAAACAACACGGCACGCACAGTATGTAGTAATAATAAAATGCTGCTCGGTAAGTAGTGCTCTGCACAGTAGATACAGTAATAATATTCATGAGTTGAAAAATAAAGATGATGATGATTTATGCTCCTTTCTTTTTAATTACATTTTAAAATGCTATTGCTTCGCCTTGTCTTTTATAACGTTTCCATTAACCTCTCTTCCGAAACTCTTTAATCCACAGAGCAGCTTCCATTTTCATAATACATACCCTACTAGCAAAATTTCTTGCATCAACCTTGACAGATCTTGATATTATACTGACGGCGTCAATATTGATGTGTTTCATACTGCATAAAGCTTGCATAAAGATTTAAAAGCAATATTACAATAACAACACGTATGCAACATTGCATTCATCTTAAAATATCAATATTGATATTACCTTACAATAACAACATTGCATACATGTTGTCGCCGTCAAGATGATATTGATTTCATGCTGTCGCCGTCAAGGTAATTAGTACACAATAGAACAGGTGGACCTTCGTTGATAATTGCGCATGCGCGCAGTTCTTTCTACCCAGCGTCCCTCGCATTGCTAGCACATTCTTCCTGCTTCGACCAGAGGTGCTGCACGTGGCGTTGCATTCTTTTAGGCTTCGTTAAATTGGTTGCTTAGTTATTAGTGTGGAATAGTATTGTTTTAGGAAAAACTTATGAATGACTAATAACTGCATTTGTTTATTAATATAGTACTAAACAAGTTATATTGCAGACGATGTGCGATCAGTGTTAGAAATGGCCGAAAATAACTTTTTTCGTCCCTGGACTTTGAAACGAAGGACATGAAGCCCAGAATTTCGTATTATCACTTCGATCTCACGTAAGATTAATTTTATTCAATGGTATTTATGTTATTCTTTAAGATAAAATCATATGTTTTGTCCATGGGATATTTTCAATGCTGACACCCATTTGAAAATGTACTTTATTGTATTTATTTATTTATTTATTATTTTGCTACCTTTACTCTTAAATGTGCTATAAAAACTTCCGCAATTATTCCTAACTAGGCATTTTATGTCTTTATAATGCAATTAGAAGCATGAATTTAAAAAATAAGTCAAGTATTACCCAAAACGAATAAACTTTCATTTTTTAAATAAAATTGCGAGTAGTATTAATATCTTTATATGAATTTCCGATCAGATGTCAGCTTTAAGAAAATATTCTCAGGCTAGAAAACTATCTTGAAGAATAACAGAAATAATTAAAGAATGAAATTTAATTCTCGAGTTTGAAATGAAAATAATACAAATAAATAAATGGATAAAACACCTTGCAAACGTGCTGATTTCATACTGTCATGTCAATGTATCCTGACATTTTCCTGTCATATCAATACGTATGCAATATTACAAAAGCAAGATCATCTTGCCTAGACCTTGATTTCATGCTGTCATGACAACATCTTGATATTATCCTGTCATATCAATACGTATGCAAGATTACAAAAGCAAGATCATCTTGCCTAGACCTTGATTTTATGCTGTCATGACAACATCTTGATATTATCCTGTCATATCAATACGTATGCAATGTTACAAAAGCAGCCTACCTTGATATTTTCCTGATATTATGCTGCATACACCTTGTCAGTCAATATTGAGGCAGCCTGCTGACAGCATAAAGGGAGTAACATAACAACATTGAGGCAGTATTAATGCAAGATGATTTTTCTTGCATGTCAACCTTTATGCAATACTGAGGCAAGATATTTTGCTTACTGGGTATTTACTTTGCTTAGACACTACTCCTCAATTCAATAATTGAAACTAAGTTCTGAAGCCTAAGCTCTAAGTTCTGTTGTTTTGACTTTTAATTGATTCAATTTAAATGAATTAATGAAAGTAAAGAGAGAAATGAGAAATTCATTTAATTGAATTAATGAAAGATTCACTCATACTTATTTTCGTGCTACCGTCGACATTTTGCTCTTGTACAAGCATATCGAGAATATTAACCTTCTTTTTTGGCAAAAACTTTTCTTTTCTTCCCATCGTCAAACTTTGGATGAAACTACGCACTAAGGCGTCGTTCTATTTCATCAACTTTAATAATTAGAATGAAAAATAAATAAATAAATGAAAGATGCTGAGTGTTTATTTGATGCACTAACAACGCGATACGGAGACTAGTTTGGTGTGAGAACTTTCGCTGCTGTCAGTGATGCTAAAAGGATGTAATAACATTCATGAAATCAATATTTAGCAGCCAATAATGAAGTCGATACTTCCTCCCCCCCCCCAAAAATCGTGTTGTCGACGAGGAATTCGCGTCAGCTCTAAAACTCGTTACTCGAGAAAAATTCGCGTTACAGCCCTTTCGCGCAAGTCGGATCGCGTTGTAGCGGGAGTCGACTGTATATGCCTTTTGCACGTGTCCTTCTAGAAAAATGTGAAATGTCAAGCCTTGGGGGGGGGGGGGGGGTAATTTTTTATTTTTATTGACATTAGTGCTCAAATTTTTTTTTGAAGAAGAGTATTTTTAATTGAATTGTATGCTTTCTTTGCAATTGTATGCAAGACGATAGAAGTCATATACTGGGAAGGGTGGGGGACTTTTCAATTTGTTCCAGTAATACTGCATATTCGGGGGAAGGAAAAATTGCGTTTTCTTCGAATTGTGACTTTTTTTTTTTTTTCGTATTCAGAGGAGGGGGCTTTTTACTTTACTCTACTTGTTTGTGCATATTTAAATATCAATATAAACATGTATAGAAAATTTCAGTTTGTTCTACTATTTGCAATGCATAGTTTAATTAAATTCTTTTTTCTTCGGGGAGGGGGTATTTCTTTTTGCTGTGTGTATTTTGATTAATTGCTTTGGAAGGGATGGGGGGCGAGCATTAATTTTGTTCTAGTTTCAATGGGAACTTTATCAATTTCTTCAAGCTATTTTCTCTCACTTTTAGGAGTAGAGCTCACTTTTGGAGCTTATCTTAAAGTATGTGTGAGTTCTCGCAGAAGAGAACCTTTAAAATTAAAAAACATATTGTAAGTAGAACAAATTTAAAGTCGCTCTTCTCTGAAGGAAAATCGTTCCCGATCAAACACGCATTAGGATAAGGACAAGTGTAACCTCCCATCCCCCTCCTACTGGAAGAAAAAATAATATCAATGAAAACATGCATCACTATCAAGGTAAGTAAAAATTCTTCTTCCCCAAAGAAAAAAAACTTTACAATTTATAAAAAAAAAAAAAAAAAATCCTGCCCAAAGAAAACATACAATTCGCATTAAGCTTTGAACTAGATTTAAAAAAAATCTGTCCCTCGCCCCCTCATTTCAAATTTCACCCCCAACTCCCTTTTGCAGAAGCATGACATACAGTCAATGCATATTGCATCAAAAACCAACAAATTACGCCCAATTTTTTAGAAATACAGCAATCTTCCGAAAGCGAGGGAGGGCGGCAATGCCTCTCCAGCCCCTCTCAAAATGACGGACCTGTTTCTCTCCCCCCAAAGAAAAAGATCTATTAGATCAGTGTATAAACTCTATAGAAAAAGCACTTGTATGCTACATAAGTCTATATCGTCGAATTTTAACCCGATTCATTTGTAAAACCTATCGATACATGTCAAATGATGTACAGAGGTGACTTATATGTAACTTAACATTACTAAAAAAAATATTTAAAGCATTTAATTAGCAAAAAACCATCAAATAAAATGTCGTTCAAACCCTGTTCCTACGAGGATTCCATTCATCAAGGCAAATTGGAGCAGAAGTATGCAAAAGCGCCCATATGGGGGGGGGGGGGCAAGTAGGGCTCAAGCCCCCCCCCCCTTGAAATTAAAACTTCCTTGCTTTATATACTTTTTTCTTCACAAAAACGTAAAAACATTTCTTCTCCAGCAGTTAATGAGTAAGTCATTAAAAATGTCAAATTTTAATAACTCAAATCTGTACTGAAATCGGTTCTATGGGGAAAACAATCCTGCTAAACCATGGGGAAAATAACTGCACCCCTCTTTGAATTTTGCATATGGGCGCCCTTGGGAGTATGACCTTTGTTCTGTACTCTTAAATATGAAATTAAATTCTTAGCAAAAATAAATCATATGAAATCATGCTATCAACATTGCTTTAACGAATAGAACTTTCCGATAAACCTACAACACCTCTAGGTGCAAAACAGATGCAGCCTTTGATACATCAGAAAAACAATTCACATGTTTTGCTTTTGCTGAGCATAAATAATATGGGTTTTAATTTGGATTAAAAATGAAGAGCAAAATGCTCTTTAGTGTTTTCATTTGTCATACTATGTATTTACAAGCACATAAAACAATACACATCTTTTAAAAAGATTTATTTTGTTGTAATCTTGTACAATAAATTGCCAAAAAACAAACTGAAATTTAGATTTATTGTTTTAAATACGAAATAAATATGTTAGCATCACTAGTAATTTACTTTTAAACATTCTGCTCATTCAGGAATTGATTTAAACGTTATCAAAAAATGGAAGCTCAAGAATAGGTTTCTTTAAATCATAACATAGAAATTACACAGACTACAGTTCATTCATTTATCAGGAATTTTTGCTATTTAAATTATAATATACCATTTTTTAAATCTGTAGTAGCCAGTTATTTTGTTTATAGCATAGAACAGATAAGTTGGAAACATGGAGAATAAAATAAGCTTAAAAATAGATTACTTGATGAGGCAATATTGGACAAATCATCATGGCAAATTATAATCCCTAATAAGGATATGAAATGCACAGTAATGAAAGTTAATCAGAATTCAACAGTTTTGTCCAGCAAGCAACAATACTTTTAACGCTGAGTAACATTTATTATCTAAAACTCTAAATATGTACTTCTGAGAATAGAAACTCAGTTTACATAATAAGTCTATTATATAAAATACAAATACTTGTATATAGCTGCTAAAAAGCCAATCAATCCATCCAGGTATTATAAAATATTTCATAAAATACATTAGTCAAAGCAAATATTGTTAAAATCACTCTGAAAGTTTAACACTCTAAAACAGTTTAATACTGATGGCTCAAACAGAAGCTGCCATGTAACAACTCTTTATGCAAATTTTATTAAAATTGAATGAAAGATTCAACATAAATAAATTTCAAAATAAATAAACTTTAAACAGTAAATAAACAAAACAAAGATAAATAACAAGAAGTTGATGAATTATGATATTTGATCACAATATAGAACATTTTTGGTACTGTATTCACAAATCGACTTTAAAAGCATGTAATTGCTTACATACTATATATATATATATACAGATGGATAATATATATATATATATGTACATGGCTATATAAACACATAACCATGTAAGCAAACTAATATTATTGATGGCACGTTAATTAGAGCATAATATCAATTAATGGTTTTCAGTGCACATCATTACAATAAAATCCTCATTATCTTAAGGCAATAAATAATTCTACATAAAGTAACAAATACATATTTTAAATAACAAATTTAAAATGTCCAAAAGTAAAATCAAGAATAGGTATTAACTTTAACAACTAAAAGTCGATCTGAGTACATATTGCAGAGCTAAAATATACCTACTCAAAATTCTCACAAAACAAAATGCTTTTCCAGCATTTTTTTTATGTCCTGAAGTTCACTTGATAAATCAATGAGTCACGCATTTTGTATGTAGTACAAAATATTGGGTTATTATGCACAAACTGCTCAAAATTACACAAAATCACTAATAACACAATCATGACAAGCAGTGCCAGATTAAACCAGTGTAAGGTCTGTAGCAAATTTTATAAAGTGGCCCTAGTTTTTGTATGAAAATGGATAGTCCTACCATGGGAAGGTAAAGGGCAGTATCTGAATTTTTTCTTTTTGCATTTTTGTCATCTATTATATTAAGCCTTATATTGTACACGCTTGCTTATTTGGCTCCCGCTGAAAATGTAACAAAAAAACGTCGAATTTCAGCATTTCCCTATTCTTAGTTAGGAATCAAAAACACATTTCTTCAAATTGCAGATACTGCCCTTTACCTTCCCACAGCAGAATAGCAGATTTCTTCAGTGAGACAAAGTTTCCCTTATAATATATACATGCCAAACATACATACACATTTGCACGCACATAATTTTAGTGCTTTATGAGGATTATGACCAACCTATTACTCTCAATTTGAGAACGCAATACTAGATGATCTATGATGATATTAGAAGGAGAAGATTCTGGCGTCTTTTCCAATAAGTTTTTTGAAATTATCGTCTTAAAAAATGTGGTTGCAGACTATGCTTGGGTAATGTTAAAGAATGGGATAGGGTTGACAGAGACTCTCTAAGCAATTTTTCAAAATTGAAGACCTAAACGAATTCTAGACAACTTTTTTTGAAATTATAGTATCAAAAGCACAATCTTAGACCATCTTTGATGATGCTAGTCAAAAGGGGTTTGGATCTTCCGTGGAAAATTTTCAAAATTATTAATCTAAAAATGTCCTTGCATTTGATCTTTAGTGATATTAAGAAAAAAGAAATCAAAGTTTCTTCCGTAGAAAATTTTCAAAAATTAACTCATGAAAAAGTGACTATGGGCCATTGTTGGTAACGTTAGGGTAAGGAATGAGCTTCTGGGAATCTAAACAGGCAACCTGGCAATTTTTTGTAATTGAAGTCTTAAAAAAGACATTTTAGATGATCATTAATAGTGTTGGGTACTTTTAGATGGCAGGTTTTTGAAATTACAGTTCTAAATATGCAATTGTAAGCCATCTTAGATAACGTTAGAGGGAGGATTGGCAGGGTCTCATCCATGGAAATGTTCTGAAATTGAAGTTTTGTATAGCAATTTTAGATTACTTTTGATAATGTAAGGCTATTTTTTCCTGGGATTTTTCAGAAATTACTTCAATTTTCAATGTTTAGAGTAATACATGCAGCTTTTAAAATATTTCTACAAGGTCTTTTTCAAAACACTTGTGAAGAAAATATTTTCCCCTTTATTCATCATATTTAATGAACATTGTTTCATTAAACAAAATTAGAGTTGATTTGCTTTAAGTTTGGCTTTTTCCTCAATTTTATTCTTGAGCTTTTTTAATTGGCTCAAGGTTACCTGTTTTCTTTTAAAAAGTACTGAAATATTGATTTTATATGAAGCAAGTTCTTCTTCTGGTCCACAGTAGAGTCAGTTGAGAGGGAAGATTTTTAAAAACATTGAGGAAAGTGTCAAATATCAGCATCAGCTTTCAACCCTTGAACACTAACTGGGGAGTGCATATCACTGTATTAGTGAAAGACGATAAATGCATTTGTAAATAGCATTCAACTACTTAACAACTTGCTTTTCAAACAGTAAGCATTACCTTCAATAGGGAAAGAATGCAGAGGCCAAGTGGGGGAAATATTGTCACTCATTTGTACTTCTTTCATCATCAAACACATTGCAGTTTATACATTAGTGATAGTGTTTAAAAACTGTGAGTGAGTGTGTATGTATGTATGTAGTTCAATGCACAATACTAATATTGTGAAAATGTGATAAGAGCATCTAAAATAGGGTCTTATTTTCACATATTTTGTGTAATTAATAATATGAGGGTCATGGTGACGGAAGTATGTTATTTCATGTCTACAGGGCTCTATGTATTTCAAGAAATGATTTTACAAGGTCGTAAATAAGTTTTCTATTCTCTAACTAGGAAAATATTCGCTTCATAAATAAAGAATCCTATATCATGGAAATTCAATTATACCGGTAGAGGCTGGAACAATGCAACCAGAATAATGAAGAGTTGACAGGTGGGGTGAGTCGAAAAAAAGTTTTGTTCAAATTTTGATGATGGGTAGTAAGGAAAAGGTGTCATTGATGAAGAAGTGCACATAAAAAAATCGAAATTTTTAAGGACAATTTTTCGACCTGACGATAAAGTTCTGTTTTTGCCAGATGTATCTGAAATAATTATCTAGTTTGTCACACATTAGGAATGCGCCGATTAGCAAATTGGCTTATTACCGATTAATGCTCATAATGATTATTTTTAATGCTACTAATTTCTCCATTATATTTTTTCTCTTATAGTTTTGACTTTAGAAACAGTTCATAGTTTATTTCTGAGCTACATGATTTATTTTTCTCCACTTTTGTAATTTTTCCAAAATAATTTCAAAATTTCATCCAGTTTTTTTGAGCCAATTTTCATATTATTGTAGATAAAATTACATTATGTTTATTAGACATGAAAATGTAAAAATATTCGGGGGTAGCCTGTAGTCATCAGGCTAATTTAAGAGCTTCTTTAATTGAAATTTGTTTTCAGTTATTAGTAGTCATTTAACCCAAGACTTTCAATCTTTATAAAAATTATAACATTAATTAAAAGCACTATACTAAGGAGAAAAGTATACACGCATAAAAAGTCGGCAACATTGTGTACATGTTTGAAATTTCACTGAAATTTTGATCTCGGCTTGAACAGTGCCAATATACAATCGGAATTTCATTAACCATATTTTCCAGAAAATATTGCTGGGTTTAATGAAAAGTTAAGGGGAACTATTACTGATTTTTATTGCACTAACTATTAAAATTGGTTGACTTGTGTGAAACTCGTTTCAAGCGGGCGATTTTTAATTTTTTTCAATTTGTTCTCATAGTCTTTGGTCCGACTAAACAATATGGTGGCAAAAACAATCGTTTTTGTAGTAAATTCTTAATCTATCTTTCTTGTGAAGAAAACCTAAACATTGCAAATAAAGGCACAAACTTTCTCTCAACAGTTTCAAGAAATGATCATTCTTAAAATTTTTAAAAGGAAAACAGAAATCACAAAACTTTTACAATAATACTGAGTCTGATTTTCACTTCTGTTGATGACAAAGTGGTCCAAAATTCAACTAGCACTCTTAGGAAATCAATCAAAGGTGTTCATTATTGTTACAAAATATTACTTAATAGCAATTCAAATATTCATAATGAAAATAAAAATGAAAAATGAATTACAAATACCATTACAGTAAGCTCCAGATTATCAGCAGAATTGGGTAGCACAAGTACCCCGGATAATAAAAACTGCGGATAAACTGACTAAAATGAGAGACAAATAAGGTAAAAATTGTCTTTCTTAAAAAACTTAGCTGTATTGTTGCATAATACTTTCTTCAAACAGTGAAAATGTATACAGTAATGTAAAAATGTTTAGTATTTTTTTTCAACAGAACTGAAAATCAATAAATAACATTAAACAAATAAATAAGTTAAAAAAAGCGACCAAGTTCAAATTTACAATTTTTCGACAAAAAAAAAAAAAAAAACCTATTGGTGTTGCTTTCTACTGCAAAAATACATGCTGCTGATTGCTGATTGACTCGCGGATAATCAAATGGGAATAATCAGGAGTTTACTGTATTAAGACATATTGTCGTACAATTACAGAAAAAACTGGCTTATTTTCAGAAAAGCCATCCAACATGTTCCTTTGCATCAAGACAAGGAATCATCACATACATTTAAATAAATATAATTTCAGCCAAAAAGTGGACACATCTACTAGAATGAAGACTATTCCATTTTAGGAACCATGGAAAGAGACTTGATGCTACTTTGATGGATTTGTTACTGTGATCTTTCAAAACGAGCAGTTTTCTGATATCTCATTACCACGTTTATGTTTTTGTGATAAATTTGTAGATATGAGTGGCAGAAGATTCAAACTTGTTTACAGTACAAACCATTTCACAGTGAAAGCTACGATACCGATCCATTGTAAAAAAACAGCTCACTGTGTGGCAAACTGTTCATCAGTATAGGAATTAATAAGAATTTAGAGCATGTAATTTTGAACAAATGCACACAACTTAGAATTTGTTATATTGCTACGACCTCAATAGAAATACAGACCGCCATCAAGTACCTAAAGCTTATTAGTCTTTTTTAAATTAATCTTTTACAATGTAATTTTAAGGATAAATACAAACAAAATATTGCAATTTTGCATATGTCTGATTGATATAAGACGTAAATCTTATGAGTAAACAATTAAAATGTTAAGCTAACTTTGGTAAGAGAAAAACAACACCACATTAAAGAAAATTACAAATGAGAAAATCTAGATAAGGAGCAACCAATTGTTTTGAACACAATCCAAGACTTCTGCGAAAACTCAGCAATGGCATAAAAAGTAATATAATAAATTATTTGTGACATGTGATTAAAATGCCAAAAACTTTGACAAATAAAAATCAGCAAAAGAAAGCCACAGAAAAGGAGGAAGGGGGGGGGGGGAGAGATTAGAAACAACAATTCAAATAAATATAATATCACAAGGTAAAATCTGAAAATGTATAACAAATAAATGCAACAACAATTTAAATAAAACTTAACACATAAATGCTCTGAGAACAGGTATTTAAACAACTAGGTCAACGGCACTAGTAACTGACAAGGATCCAGTAACAGACAGTTATAAGTTTGGATTTAAATAATAAGAATTTTAGGCGGATAAAACTGATGCTGCTGTGGCCCATGAATACAGTGTAACTATCTAGTGTTACCAGAGTGAATTTTATGAGCCAGTTGGTATTTACAAGGCTGTGGTGGAAGGTTATGAACAGCCACCACGAGGAGTCTGTTACTGGGGCTCGGACCTATTTTCGGAATAAAGCAAATAAAAATTAAATTAACTAACTCAGAGGATCCAGAAGCAGCCAAATGTAAGATAAGATGTAGTTGCATCAGAGAAAAATAGTTTAAAAAGTCTAAATACATTAAAAGGCTCAGAAAATTGAGTTAACTTGAGAGGGATGTCTTAAGCATGTCTGTTACTGGTGTTGTTATCCTAAGAGCATTTGTAAAAGAAGCAGTTGAAAACTTTGTACAATGAAATGAGTAAAAATATGACAAGCTGTATACATGTACTAATAAAAGCAATTAAAAGAGTTAAAAAAACTCTGCAAACAGCTGTTTCGGGATTAGGAACTCAAACCCCTTCAGTGCATAAAAGAATGAAGGAACACAAAGTTCGACAACGGACAATTGAACAAGAAAAAATAAGATATGGCTGAGCAAATAGACTGAAAGTGGCCGGAAATGGAAACGTCAGGTTAGCAGAAAACAGCAAGGACATCTGTACCAAGAAACAATGTCATACACTGAAAAAATTTCAATAAAGGAAAGGACGGAGATTCTTCTCGGTCCTACTGTTTAAACAATGACACTGCTTCTTACTAACTTGCTAAATTTTTGGTATCTGTTTTTTCACCTCTTCTTGCCAGCAATTCTTTTACTGTCAGAAACTCTTTAGAGTTTGTTGACAAACTTCGTATATAGACCTACATATTCAATTTACTGTGGAAGTGAAATCTTGCAATCATCTCTCTTTCTTGAAGGTTTCTATTACTTGTCTTGACAATATTTTTATTACTACTGTTTTCTGCAAACCCTTTGTAGTCACTCTTCCTCTATTTGGTCATCCCCGACAATAAAAATTAGCCTCATTTAAAACTTTTTATTTTTTAGGCGTTAGCTATTTGTTCTAATTCTGTTTTACTTTACTCAGAATTGAATTTTTAAAAAAATCATAGCGTTGGATTGGGGTTTTCAATTGATATGATAGATACTATTTACAGGAAACTAATTCAACTACAGTAGAAGACCATTATAACGCACACTTTGGGACCAGAGCTTTTGCGTTATATAGATCATTTTACCAATTTTGAAACTAATATTCAGACTATATCTATATATTTGCACTTCAGAATAAGTTAAAACTGCAGTGTGTATTAAAGCACTAAAATATTACACTTAGTTTTTCACAAATAAATATGTTTCACAATCAAAAGGAAGTGAATTGTCCTGCACTTCTGCTAGCTTTATGGTTTGCATAACAGCTGCATTTTCAAGAGCCATCTGGGTTTTTCTACTCACTATGAGTACTAATTTTCATTTAAAAGCTTTGAATAAAGATAGAAAGATGAAAAACTGTTTCAAAATTTAATTTTGCCAAACAATTTTTATCTTTGTAACGAAAAACAGAGGGATTTTTTAAGCTTCAAAATCTATTGTTTAATTCTGAAAAGTTGTGCAGTTTACAGAGAATTGCTTTATATAGGTCGGCGTTATAAAGGTACTGTAATAATAATAATGGAACACATACTCCTGAAGTCATTTTACCCTTTTTTTCCAAGAATTTGTCATCAAATCGCTAAAATCCTGAAAAGGTTCAATTTTTCTGTTATTTTACCCCAATTAAAAAATTGAGTTTTTCACAACTTAAACACTCTGTTCAGAGATCTGATAGATGGGGGATTTAAAGTATTTTTGGTCAGTGTGGATTGGCATTAGGGATGGGTCGTTTATGAACGAACTGGTCAAAAAGAATGAATCCTTAAAATGAATGAATCCGTTCAATCGCTTAAAAAATGAACGACCGTTCTTTTGAACGGTGAGCAGTTTGGAACATTGTATTGATGCACTTGTGATAAAATCGCATTAAAAAAAAAATTACATTCATCTTCAAATTTTTAACTCTAACATTCAATATCCAGAGATTTTTAATAAGAATTATTGCTGTCTATTTTTTTTCTCCATTTAAAAAAGTGTTGCATTTTTTTTTGTTTGCATATGTACTGTGGAATAACTTGAAGCTCTCTAATATTTAAGGAGAGTCTTAATTCAGTACTCTGGCTGAGCTACTGACACATTTGTTGATACTTTTTTCGTTTCACAAGATCTATTGGTAATACTCTAAGTGTAAATGCAGTGCTGTAGCTGGAAAAATTTAATAACTTGACATTTAATTTTTGACATGCTGAAATGGAACCTCCAATTTTTGGAATGGAAAATATATCTCATATTTACCAATCGGCAACTGAGAAATAGCTTACAAAATAAACTATAATTGCTTTATGCATCTAAACCTGAATTAAGTTTTTTTGAATCATATTCATATGCATATTCTCTTTCTTTTTGATCATTTTAGCTATTTTTCCTTCAAAGAATATTACTGATCTAATGAAACATTTCGTGCATAGAGATCACTATCGAAAAAAAGTAAATTACAAAGTTGTTCGTAATAAAAAGAACTACAACTTTTGTATTTTCACTTTTTTTAAAAAACCTCAAAACTCATGCAAAAAATTAAAATAAAAAAACAACAACAACTTTTTGGTTTTTTGTTCTTATTTCCCATAAAAAACTATTTTTTTTCATGAAACTTAGTGAAAAATTACATTTTTATGTCTCAAACACACTGCAATTTTATTGATTTAAAATATTTATTTTTTCTTCTATTTTTGATTAAGTAAAAAAAAGCATTGTAATTATCAAACTAAAAATCTCACGTCAAAATATCTGATTTAAAACAAAAAAATCAGAGCGTGTTTTTTCGTTGGAATCTCTACTTTCTGATGGTATAAAAAAATATACACAATAGTATGGGAAAATTTCTCAAAAAATGAAAAAAAAACACGAAAAAGTTCGAATTTGAAAAAAAAAAAAACAACATTACGTAAAATTTTAAGCTATTTATTAAAATTTACACTTTAATTAATCAAATAATGTAAGTTTCCATGTTAAACTGCTAAATTATAAAATTGAAAATCCATAGAACATAGAAATTGCAAAAAACACGCAAAAATAGTTAACAAAAATCAACATACAAGCAGTATGATAATGTCCTATTACTGCAACTAAATCAGGTACATTTCTCAAACGAACTATGATGTTTTTATCAAAATCATTCTGTGTGTTTTGTTTTTGAATATGCTGTAATTTGATTTGTTATTTCTAGTATTGTT
The DNA here is from genome assembly GCF_026930045.1 of Uloborus diversus. Taxonomy (NCBI): domain Eukaryota; kingdom Metazoa; phylum Arthropoda; class Arachnida; order Araneae; family Uloboridae; genus Uloborus; species Uloborus diversus. The sequence continues at coordinate 43,888,083 of NC_072740.1, read as the reverse complement.
ATTTTGAATCAATTGTAATTTTTCTTTTGAAATATTGAAAAAAAATCATTGCAAAAAAAAAAATAAAACAAAACTCATGAGATTGGAAATTAAATGTGAGAGCGTCTTTATTTATCCTTTGATTTTCTCTGTCCTGAAGTACGAAACGTAGTTACTGCAGTCTCATCATCATATTGACTTTGACAAGTTCAATGAGTTAAAGCTGATGTTAAATTCTTAATTTTTTTGTGCTTATTGTCTACACTTCTCTTCATGGTGACGTCAGAGCATTAGTCGATCAGTGATATTCGCTTTTCTATATGAGAGGATGACTTTTTACTTGAATGGTCTACAGAACATTGTAGCCTCCAGAAAATATTTCGTACAAAAGAGGCAAATGGTCTAGAAAGGTCTGGGCCTTACTACCTGCTGATTATTTCGTAGCAGCTGCTAAGATCATTCGAGCAATGAACAACATCATTTATAAACATACACGTGCAGGTTAGTTACTCGAAGTAAGTCGTGATGAATTTACTTATTTAAAATAAACTTTTGGAATCCCTGTAGTAAGGTAAATACTATGTGTATTTTAATTTGAATCAATCCGCTATAAAATAAAAGTATTATTTTCTTTCATAAATATGCTTAACATAACATAACCTAAAGAAAAATTGAATGGTACAGAAAAATGGTCGTTTTTTAATCAAAAATTTCTTTTATACTTTTCTTTTTAATATACCCGAACACTGAATATGTGAAGCTATTCAAAATAACAATACAAGAGATAACACAAAACAAATTACAGCATATTCAAAAACAAAACACACAGAATGATTTCGATAAAAAATTAGTTTGTTTGAGAAATGTGTCTGATTTACTCGTAGTTGCAGTAAAAGCGCATTATCATACTGCTTGTATGTCAACTTTTGTTAACTAATTTTGCAATCTTTATGTTTCATGGATTTTCAATTTTTTAATTTAGCAATTTAACATGGAAACTTACATTTTTTGAGTAATTAAAGCATAAATTTTAATAACTTAAAATTTTACTCAAGGATGATTTTTTTTTCAAATTCAATCTTTTCTGTGTTTTTTCATTTTTTGCGAAATTTTCCTATACTGTTGTGTATATTTTTTTATACCATCAGAAAATAGAGACTTGGACGAAAAAACACGCTCCGAGTTTTTAAAAAAATCAGATATTTTGACGTGAGATTTTTCAATTGAAAACTACAATGCTTTTTTTTTTTTATTAAATCAAAAATAGAAGAAAAAATAAATATTTTAAATTAAAAAAATTGCAGTGTATTTGAGACATAAAAAGGTGACTTTTCACAAAGTTTCATGAAAGAAAGTTTTTTTTTTTTTAGATAAAAATAGAAAACCAAAAAGTTGGTTTTTTAATTTTTCGCATAAATTTTGAGGTTATCTGAAAAAAGGGCAAATACAAAAGTTGTAGTTCTTATTACCAACAACTTTGTCATTTACTGTTTTTCGATAGGACTTGTAGTTTTGCCGGAAATCGTAATAAACCATTTCCCCCCTTAAACCCTCCCTCTTTCCCCATTGCCGAACTCAGACTGCTCGTAAATTATTTTTCCTATTAATAATTTTATTATATTTTCTTACTTTTCCAATCTGTTTCATCCTGTTCTAATTTTTTTGGTCTCAAACATTATTGGCACTGGCCTATAAGACTTTTTTAAATGAATGAAGTCGTTCAAATGAACGAGTTGAATGAACGGATCAAACGAATGAACGATCCTCTAATGAATGGATCATTAAAAAGAACCTCATTGCCCACCTCTAATTGGCATACATGGGACAGACTAGACATGCTCTAAAATTCCATATAAAAGAACATGAACATTATGTCAAAAAACAAGATTTTAAAAGATCCTCCATCGCCCAACATTGTTGATCCTGCAACCATTACTTTGATTTTTTCCTCTGCTAAAGTTATCCATGGTACTTCTTCCACTTCGGATTTAGATTTTTGGGAATCTTACTGAATCTCTAAAAATTCCACTTTATTAGTGAATGATTTGTCGAGCATGCACTCTTTCCCTACTGTTTGGAAATCTTTCCATTAATAAAATTTTTTCAGTGTATGGCGTTTTTCTTAGGTACAAATATCCTTGCTGTTTTCTACTGACGTAACGTTTCTGGTTCCGGCCACTTTCAGTCTATATATTCATCCATGTCTTATTTTTTCTTGTTCACTTGCCCGTTGTCGAACTTTGGGATCCTTCGTTCTTTTATCCACTGAAGAAGGGGTTTGGCCCTAAAACAACTGTTTGCAGAGCTTTTTAACTCTTTTTAAATCTTTTTATTTGTACATGTATACACCTTGTCATATTTTTACTCAACTACGAGTATTCTTAAACTTATGAAGTGTCATGAAATAATAAAAATGATTGCTTCATAAAACAAGTTGGAGTTGGAACTACATTGCACATCCCATTATAGTGAATTTTTTTTACAGAATTTCATTTCAATAAACAAAATTTGAAATTAAATATGTTATACTATGAAAACAAAAGATCAAATGGCATCACAGTAAGTTTTCATAGACAAACTAAATTTGTTCTTTCATATGTGTAAACATTAGGTAAAAAAACGCAATCCACAAACAGCTAAGAACTTTTCAATAAACAACTCAGAGTCTAAGACGGCAATATGGGCTGCTCTGCCAATTAGAGAATTGGCACTACTGGGCAGAGCATGATGGACATCATATCTAAGCAGGGCAATATCTGGATTTTGTATGATTGGCTGAATAAGGTTGGTAACCATTTCCCGATAAACCATACCTAAAATAAAAATAACCAAAATTGATGAAAAATTTTCAATCAAGAGTTAAAAAAATTACATTTTTAATCTTTAGTGCATATTTATGTTTTTTGTTCATACTTTTGACATGTTGTAGCATATAAAATAAAAAAATATCGCAAGGATACTACACTGGTTATAATAAATTACGGAAAAATCACAAAAATGATTACTCAAAATTTACACGGGCAATTCCATGTCTCAGATGAATCACCTTCTCTACCTCACCATTTCCGATTTTAACGAAATTTGGTGGGAGGGACACATATGACAAGATAACTAATCCTGCCAATTTTTAGAATTCCAATTAAAAATTTTACGAAATACAAGGCTGTTAAAAAACTGAAAAAATACGAAAAGTTGTGACACATAAATGACTAACTTCTCTCCTAGTTATAGTAGAATAAAAACTCAAAAACCATTATAAAGCTAAGGAATAGAGCTTTCTATTGATATAAAACATTACTTTCTTGCGACTGGTTTAAGTTTCAAGGTCATTCGTCATGACTTTTGACCTTGCATATCTCAAAACATGCTCCCTTAAAATTTCTTTGAAAAATATATTTTATAGCTCTGACACTATTATTCCACTACACAAAAACTTAGACTGGGATCGTAATGTCAAGGTACTGAAAAAAAAAAAAAAAAATCAGGAATGTTCACATGTTTTACATAGTGGAATGTTCACATGCTTTACATTGTGGACATTGTGAAGTTATGATTGTCTGCATAAGGTTGGTAACCATCTCCCGATAAACCATACATAAAATAAAAATAAGCAAAATTGATGAAAAATTTCCAATCAAGAGTTAAAAAAATAAAATTTTAATCTTTGGTGCATATTTATGTTTTGTGTTCATACTTCTGACATGTTGTATGAGCAGCATCATAGGTCTGTCCAGGATTTTTCACAGGGTCCGTTTTTTATGAAAAATCAAATAATTTTGTGAAAAATCAACTTATTTTGTGAAAATCAAATAATTCTGAAATTTTTTTTTTTTAATTTTTATTTTTTTGTAAAAACAAAATTTTAGAATTTTGAGATGGTGCAAACGACATACATTAGGTCCATCACCTTCTTGACTTCTTCACCATTTCCGATTTTAATGAAATTTCGTGTGAAGGACACATATGACAAGATAAGTAATCCTGCCAATTTTCAGAACTCTATTTTGAAAACTTTACAAAATACAAGGCTGTTAAAAACTTAAAAAGTGAGAAAAAAACGAAAAGTTGTGACATGCAAATGACTGTAACTTCTATCCTAATTATAGTAGAACCTCGATAAACCGAGCTTCAATTAACCGGGGTTTCTGTTAACCGAACCGATAATAAAGTCTATTTTTTGTAGATAAGTAAGCCCTGACAAAGATAAGATGTTTCATTTCTCTGTTCTTCAGGTGTTTTATGCGTTTTTTTAAAAACAAGAATGTACAAATAACATAATGATGAATTTTTAATTTAAAAAAAATATTTTTCGGATATATTTTTTTTTTGTTTTAACCTTGATATTGTAAAAATATTCAATTGAATTTATAAAACTTATTACAAGTTACTTTCACTTTAAGTTTTTTTAATTGCAAAACATTCTTTTTTATACGTTCTTTTTAATCCTTTAAGAATATTCTACTGTGTTTTTTAATGATACTTTTTGAAATTTGCGATCCTGACAAGTTTTTGTATGAAGTTTCTATTAACCGAGATTTCGACATCCGAGGCAGTAGTGGTCCCAGTTAGCTTGGATAATCGAGGTCCTACTGTATAGTAGAACAAAAAATTAAAAAGCATGTCAATTTTTCCAATTTTTCTGAACTCAGCAAAACAAATTTATGATAATTCCTTTACATTTAAAAAGACTAGTTATAGTTGTAAAGTTTTTTATTTTTTTGACATAAAAATTAATATTGACTCCAAATGTGAAACCATAACTTACTATAAAAGATGCCAATTTCAATTCAAAGTTAACTGACTTCAAAAATTAACTTCTTGCCTCAGTAAAAAAGTTATTATTGGCATGATTGTTTTGCAAGCTTTTAGAATAAAAAAAAATGTAACACAATCACAGCATTGAACCAAGAAATGAATCAACTTAAAAATAAACTACTTGAAAACAATTTCCCAAATATGGAGTCGGCATGTTTTCGAATGTCTCCGAATCTATTATCCCGAAATCAGTCCGAATCCACAGCCATGCAATTTAGTGCCACTAATGGCATCTTTTCTGCACTACTCATGATTGAAAGTAAAAACATAATTTGTTTTACTAATTTTGTTGAAGACATCAAAAAACAGCATTTTGTCCAAACTTCAACGCATTGTGGTAGATCAAGAAGTTGTTCAAAAAAATTCAAATTTTTTATGTGCCCTTTGCTCCACCAATGGCACCTTTTCAGAACTACCCATCATCAAAATTAGAAAAAAGTGTTTTCGGCTCACCCTACTATGCCTGTGCGTCACAGATTATGGACCTAACCATTCTTGTGCAGGAAGGCTTGTGTGACTCGTGCATATATAAAAAATTTAAATTATTATTCATATAAATGAGAAGTAAAAGTATTAAATCCATGCAATTGTTTACGAGGAAAAAAAAACCTTGCCTTGTAAGGACGTATCTTTGAGGGCAGGTTTACATAGTTCAATTCGAGCAGAATGAAGGGGTACATAGCGATCTTGAGAAGATCCAAATAATAAGATATTTTGAAAGTGCTCCAAGCCTAAAAAACAAAGACGACAATTCCTTTTTAGCAAAAGAATTCACAAACAACACATTTTAATTTTAATAAGTTCAAAAATGCTTACCAGGTTTTTGGCTTAATTTATACAGAAATGTTTGCCTTAAATTTGATGAATCCTTCATTGCTAATTGGAGCAGAGAGCCAGATTTTTTCCACTTTTGCATGAACCACATACCTAATAATCAAACGTTTGATTTTTACAAATAGTTTTAGATAAAATTGTTGTAAGTAAAGGATTAAATTCCTTACCCATATTAACTAATCCACTACTATTGTACAATGTTCCCAGATGAGGACCAGAGAGTGAAAGAAATGTATGAAGTCGACTTAAGTATGGCTTCATTTCTGATCTTGTAAGAGCTGATCGTATGATTATATTTCCTAGTGAATGGCCAATGAAGCTTTAAAAAAAAAAATGATTTAAGCAACACTAAGCACATTATATATATATATATATATATATTTATAAAAGCAACAACAAATCTAGTTTCCAAATTCTTTCAGTAAAAGTTGCTAAACAGTTATTTTTTCAATAATGCAATCAGTGGCGCACCTAGCATGGATAACACCCGTGGTGGTGATCTGTGGTGTCCCGCCCCCTCTTACAAATGCACATTTGTTAGTACAAAAGCAGAATCAAGAGCAAAAATTAAAAATCTTCTAAAAAGCTTTGATTGTTAAAACCAAATACAAGTATTTTGTTTGATAACAAAAAGAAACTGGCAGCATAAAAATTTCAAGTCAGTGAGGTTGAAGGCTTCCTCTCCTAATCAGCCAACAATGAAATCATTACTAATCGCCTGAAAAGTTTAAGATTGCATTTGACTTTTACTTAAAAACTATTATAATTCTAGTTCTATATGACTTGAAAGTCATACCACCAGACACAGAAAAATTTGTTCTTTCGATTGGTAACAATATTTTAATTTTAGCACGAATTGTTCACTAACAAAATTGGGGGGGAAAAAAAAAGCAAATTTCAATAGGACTTTAATTAAAGTCTTCAAATATGAGATTAGCTAAGAACACTCTTGATCTAGTCACCTTTTGAACAAAAAAAAAGATTGTTAAAATAGGTTCATCCCTGTAAGAGCTACGAAACTTTTTCAAAATTAAAGTTGTAAAATGCAATTTCAAATAGTTTGGAATGGCAGAGGGGGGGGAAATCTCTCCCCCTAAAAATTTTTTTACACTGAAGTCTCAAAAGCGCCTTTTAGATCACCTTTGGTAATGTTAGGAGCAGAAATGAAGCTCAAGAACTCTCTCCTGCAACTTTTCAAAATTTAAATTCCAAAAACAATTAATGATCTTTGACAATGTTAAGGCGGAGGGATGTTCTAATCTGAAAATTTCAAAATTGAGGTCCTAAAATTGGTGATGTTGTGGAAAGTGATGGGGTTCGAGACTATCCCCATGACTATTTTTGAAAATAAAGTCCTAAATCCACAATTGTAAAATTTCTCCGTAGCTGGACACTGAAACCTATCCAACTGACCATCTCTAACGCCACCAAAATGAGCTAAAACTGTGCTTTTAAGACTGTCTTCAACATGGAAATTTCCGGAAGATGTCACTCAACCCCCCCCTTCCCGTCCGTCCGTCATATGATTCAAAGACAGCCTAAAACTTTTAAGGTCTTGTTACTTTTGGTATTTATCTTTTGTTCAAAGCAACAGACTGCAAAGGAATTTCTAAGTGTTACCTTTGTCTTAAATTTTATAAATTTGCATATTCTTTTAAAAAGAAATTATTTTACTGTGAAAAGTTATGTCGAAAGATGGGTAAGGGCAGCAGCATTGAATCTTTACTTCACTTTGAAAAATAGAAGATGTGACACTGGGGCCGCCAGCGTGCCGCCATCGTGTTGTGCCTTGGCTTTCCCCCTTCCTAACATGAATCCTGACTACCTCCCTGCTACTGAACGTTTATTCTAAAAAAATTATGGGTGAATGTGGCAGGTTGAGGAGGGGTGGTGGTGCTAACTAAACCATATGAACTAAAGTATTGTTAGCCTGCCTCATCTAAAAAACTTACAATGTGGCCCAAGAGTAAAAAAGGTTGAAAATCCCCGCTCTAAACTATGTCTCGACATTCTTCATATTTACTCAGAGGTCATATTAAAACGAAAAGCATACACATTTGAATTAAGTACTAAATTAAAAACAAAGCCTAGTCATTTATTTCTCTTACCTTTTTGATGACGGAAAGAACAACGTTTCATGCTGAGTGGTGGCGGGAAGAGAAAAAATTCTGTCAACAAAAACGCCTTCCGTTCTCAAACTCTAAACTGCCCATTCTGCATATAAGCCCTCTAGTTCCCGCTAAAAATCATCAGATTAGTCGAGAATTTACACCACTACTTCTGCCTCATGTACAAGGATGACTGGTGACAACAATCAGCAGGGAGACAGTCTACCCCTTTACCCGCATGGCAATTCCACGAAAAGTGGCTCTGACACACTAATTTTTTTTTCTTCACATAATACAGAAATAAACCTTATTTTTTGACAAAAACATAACTACACTTTTCAATACCAGCAACAATTTTGAGTTTGAAATATTTTTATATCAGATTTTAGCCTTATTTGATAACATTTGGACTAAGTAAAAAAAAGGCATCGTTAGTGAAATAAATGCAAGAGCCCCATTTTTTTACTTAATCATCATTTTTTTTTCGGGAAAAACTATCAAATATCATGAACACAGATGCTTTACTATATGTCTCAATTTTTTTTAATAAAGATTTTTGATAAGTTTTTAACCCCCCAATATATGCAGGTCACTTTTTATTGGTCACACACGAATGCAAAAGGAACAAAAGTTTTCCTCCAAAGTCAAATTGGGAGACTAGAAGAAAAATATCTCATATCATAAATTAACTTGGTACATAATACCTGTATTCTGACTTTCATCTTCAAACATTCAGCAAAAAGTTTTTAACGAGGCTTATTGAAAGATGTCCCACACGTAATGCTCCTAAATTGTTTTCATTATAAAACCACTTTTACGTACCATTTTTATGAAAAAAAGTACTTTACATCATTTAACTAAACATATTGTGTACTGGCACTGAAACCAAGACTCAATGTGTGTTAAATAATAAATAAATAAATAAGTAAGAATTGTTTATCTCAAAACCCAAAGAGCAACTTAAACTAAGTATTCGTAATCTAACTTTTAATCCTACTTTAAGATCAAAAGTACAATGTTCTAAATACCTTAAACTGCACCAATATTTTTGATAATTTTTGATTTTTGAGAAGAGAAGTGAAAAAATTCAACAGATGACTTAAAACATTCCAAAATAGTTTTAAACCACTTAAGTAAGTGTTAGAAGTTCGTGATAGTTTATAAGCTTGACATTTTACTATTTATTTTCTGTACAAATAAAAATTAATTTCATCTTCATTCTTTATTTTGTGAATATATCCTTTCAGTTAAAGTATTTACTGGCTGTGTTGCCCGGTCTACCTTGAAAATAAAAGTTGTGTCAAGTGACGCATTTTCAACAATCTGGCTTAAATAAAAGAAAAAAAAAGTGTAAAATATCCTGTCAATGTGTAGAAAACAGCAATTTTATGCCTCAAAATTTAAATTCAGACCTCTTACGTCTTTTTTTAATTAAAAAAATGTTATCATTGTTAACAATAGGCCTAACTAACCGGTTTCACTGATTTTCTGGCAAAAATACCCTATAGGAGGATGAAAACACCCCTATGTGAACTCAGCAAATTTGAGAAAGATACGATGTAAACTTAATTTGAACAAGGAAAACCCCCAGGGGGGAGTAAAACCTCCCTTCCCCCAGGAGGAAAAAAATCTCCATGTGAGTTCTTGAGCACCAAAGAACATTTGGCAAAGATTCGATGTAAACTGTAGATTTTTATTATGAAATCCCCTTCATCTGCTGCACGCAGTCACATACGTAACGCTAATAAAATATCTTTTATTGCTATTGTACGAGCTTTAGAAAAAAAAATATTTGTGGAATACTTACTTGGTATACTTAGACACATACACAAAAAATACCGTTCATTTACCTTTTAAAACTTCACAGGAAATTACAAAATAATATGAGGCATAATTTATTTTCAGATTTTCCGAGTCACACACATAACGCTGCATTTCAAATTTTATTTTAAAAAAAAATTGAATTATCCTATGAAAGAAAAATTTGCCACCTAAAAACTCCTACATGTGTTCTGTCATTCCAACAAAAACTATTATGAAATATTTCATATTGGTTTTTATTGTTTTTTGCAAAGAAATGGTGTCAAAAAGTCACACGAGTAACGCTGGGATGGCCCCGCAGGGGATGACATGTTTTTGCACCCAGTTGCGGGGTCTTCAAACAAGTAGGAAAAAAGAGAAAAACTGTTTGAAAATGCCTGTTGTAATTCTGTTGTACAGGAGGGGAAAAAAAAGAAAGAAAGGTTTTACAAAGGTTTGAAATCCGTTTACAAAAACGAGGATTGAACCAATGTTGAATTTTCCAATGTCGCCCAGCGTAGTGTTTTCATTAATGTAAGCTAGGTGGACAGAAGTCAAGTTCAGAATTCATCATTTCATCACACAAAATTAAAGTGTTCCTAAATTCACATGATTTAACTGTTCAAGATGGATATTATTTATACTGGTAAGTGCTTTTTTACCCTAATTTAATAACACTATCTGAGGATTAAACAATATAAAATTTTTTTTTGAAGATAAACGAAAGAGTTTTTGCTTGTTAAAATCTTTCAAGTGATGGTAATGATTTTTCCCATTTGTACCCGGGCAGAATTTTCTGTCATAATAGCTGCTCTTTTCCTATTAGTAAGGCGTATTAGTCAGCACACTCTAGTACAACATATTTTTCTCTAGAGTATTTCCTTTTGAGTATGGATTTCTTTGAAGAATTATTGAAGCACCCAAAGCTTAGAGGAAAAAAAATATATGTTGTACTCGAGTGTGCTGACTATAATACGTCTTATTATATACAGAAAACGCTACTATATACAGAAAATTTAACCCGGGTACAAGTCATTACCATCACTTGAAAGTTTTGAAACATGCAAAAAATCCTTCGTTCATCTTTAAAATTATTTAAAATATTGTTTAACTACCAGATAGATTAATTAAATTAGGAAAAAAAGCACTTACCAGTATAAAAAATATCCATCTTGAGATATAAAATCATACAAAATTCATCACAATCATACAAACACTTAAATTTTGTGTGATGAAATGATGTCTGGAACTGAACCGATTACAAACGGATACATACCTTTGAACCTTATTACTCACGTGACAGAAGGGAGTTAGACATAAACAAACAACTAAGTATCATGTTTTGGTTTATTGTTTGCATTATCTCAATACCAAAGTTTAGAATTTTGAATATGACTTTTGTCCACCTAGCTTGTACTAATCGAAACACTGTGCAGTGGTTTGATTTTGCATCTTCTAGGAGACAGATTTTTTTCACTAAGCGACATTGGTGTAGCGTAGTCCCTATGTTAAAAATGCTCTGATAATACGAGTATTGCCCTGTTAGACATTGTCAGTTGGGAGGAGATAGGGTTACAGACACAACCAGACAGATGCACAACGGTTTTAATAGTATAGATGTGTAATAAGTCACCTTAATAAGTGGGAGGAAAAAACAAAAAATTGAGGAAATAATTATAAAATTAACCAAACAATATGGTAAGTATTGCCACCTCAGAGCAACAGTAAAACTTCTAAATCTCCAAAAAATAGTAAATTGTCCTATATTTGCTAAGGCAATGATACATTATTAATTATCATTTGAATATGGGAAATTTCTTAATGCATGCAGGTAAAAATACCCCATTGGTCGAATTTTTTCCATGTGTCTACATACATTTCCTATATCTTTTCAGTGCATCAATAAAAATCCCAGTATTTCGAGTATAAAAAACATTCCCGCTAGGGATGTGTCATTCATGAACCAACAGGTCAAAAAGAACGAATCTTTAAAATGAACGGATTCGTTTGTTCACTTAAAAAATGAACGACCGTTCCTTCGAACGGTGAGCAGTTAGGATCATTGTATTGATGCACCTGTGATAAAATCGCATTAAAAAAAAAAAAAAAAATACATTCATTTTCAATTTTGTAACTCTCAATCAATCTCCAAATTTCCTTTTTCTCCAATGCAGTACAATATATTCATTCAAACTTCTTTACTTTCTGCTTTATTCATCATTTTTCTTTTATCGTTGCAGTTCATTTGAGATTTTTCAATGTATCCATAAGGAATGTCTTGTGTAACTTGTTTGGGCTACTAACAAAATGTTTGGACATTCACTTCTTGTCCCATGCACCTGCTAAAATTCTTCTCACGCTTTCTGTCATCAAAATAATTTCTAAAAATACCTTTTATCACTTTTCTGGCAATGCTTTTGTTTTTTTATAATATCCCTATCAACTACCATCTATATTGATTTAGCATTTTGAAAAACTTGCTTGGCGACTGCCAAGTCACTTATTTTACATTTATTAAAGAGATTTTTAATAAGGATTAGTACTGTCTATTACTTGTTTTTTCTCACTTAAAAACGTGTAGCATTTTTTTTTCTGTTCTCATCCATACTGTGGAATAATCTTGAAGCTCCCTAATATGTAAGGTGATTCTTTCTTATTTGCATATATACAGTGCTGTAGCTGGAAAAATTTAGTAACTTAATTTTTTAACATGCTGAAATGGAGCCTGCAATTTTTGGAATGGGAAACACATCTTTCCATTTTACCATTCAGCAACTGAGAAATATTTCACAAACTGAACTATAATTACTTTATACAACCAAACCTGAATCAAGTTTTTTTTAATCATTTTTCATAGGCATATTTTCTTACTTTTAGATCACTTTAATTATCTTTCCTTCAAAGAATATTACTGATACAGTCGACTCTTGCTAACTCGAAATTGAAGGGAAGACATAAAAAATTCGAGTTACCGAAAAATTCGAGTCATCAAAAATATTACAAAAAATCATTCTATTTAAGGTATAAGTATTCTTATATGCCTCATTAACAAAAGCGAACACAAAATAAGAACATACCTTTCTTTATTTAAAATATCTCTCGGGTACTCTTTTTTCTCTCCACGTCAATTATATTTTCCAAATGGGAAATAGCATTGAATGTCTTTAAGTCCATATCAGGTCTCGATTCAATAAACAACCGCATCACATGCATGGCACTTTTTGCTTCATTAAAGGTTATCTTTTTTGGATGGATAAGTTCTTCACTCTCATCATCATCCTCTTCTGAGAGTGGTCAAAATTCGTCAACTATGTCTTTGTCCGATAAATTTCCACACACTTGAACATCATCATCTATGTTGACAAAGTCTTGAAATGTTGTTACAGGATCTAGCTGCAGAGCTTTTGACACTAAACTCCATTCCTCATCAACTACTTCCTCGATCTCCTTTTCTTTTTCTTCCTCTTCTAGGTGGATTTCCTCAGCAGATGCTTTATGGAAACCTGCCTTTCTAAAGCAGTTTGCTATCGTCTTTTGTTCAACGCAATTCCAGGCTTTATCAACCATTCTCATTGCTTGTAACACATTTACAGAAGGGTTGCTTCCTTCATCAATTTCAGCAATGCATTTTTTTTACGACTTGATGACGATATTTTAGTTTGAAATTTTGGATGATTCCCTGATCTAACGGCTGTAGTTTTTAAGTGGTATTGGGAGGAAGAAACTCCAGTTTTACAGATTTTAATTTCGTTGTAATTGAGCTTGGATGAGCTGTACAGTTGTCAACAAATAGGACAATCTTGCGGTTTTGACTAAAACATTTTACGGTCTAAATTTTTCAGCCATTTCTCAAACAATTCGGCTGTCATCCACGATTTTGTGTTAGCTTCATAATCCACAGGAAATGATTTAACTCCAGCGAAACATCTTGGCTTTTTTTGTTGGGCTTGAAAGCCTTTATTCAGTATCTTGGAGCGCTTTTAATTTAATTACAAATGTTAAAGTATTTTTTGAAACTTACCTCCGATATGTTTTTGCCACTCCGCGTCTTGTGTCCCAGCGGCGGATAACTGAAATTGATTCGGGCATGATCGTGCAACATCGGAATCATCCTATGACGTAACACCCGATGGTTGAGATGTTTTTGGCTACTTTGAGCCGAAAAAACGAATAGAAAGATTGTTAAATCACTCAATCAGGAATAGTTGAGATGTATATCTCCAATGCAAAGTAGGGTGTGTCATGGGATGACGTATCGCGGTCATAGAACATATAAATAGATTGATCGAAATATTTTCGGTGCTCACTTTTTTGTTTGTGTTTACTCCCCATTGGCATCTTGCCGTTTTTGTTGACCAATCAGGGATTGGTCTTTGAAGGTTTGGCAACCGTGCTAGGTTGTTGATGGAAGTTGCGGCTCGCTCAAGCCGTTGATGATGCAACGTTTTTGAATTCAAGCAGGGCTTGAGATAAGTTTTATTCAGTGTTAATTGTTGTTTAAGAATGTTCTAAATTACTCCTGTTTATGGAGGGAAAATGTCAACATTGCTGAAGATATTCGCGGGAGATGTAGTTCATTGCAACTAGGCCTAACACTTAAACTTGGCCAATACCTGGATTGATTTACCGGTGCTCCTATGGTGGTGTGGGACTGTCATCAGTTTGAAATCATCGATGTCCTTCAGAGTGACCTTCATGATTGGATTTCCTAGACGTTCCTACCAGAGTTCCAGAAGGTTCCGGTGTGATTCCTGTGGGTGAACAAGTTTGTGTTCCGGTATTTGAAAAGGTTCTTCTAGAACTAAGCAAGCCTTTCGGCCGGTGAATGATGGAACAGTTTTCTTCGATTACACTTGGTCAAGAATTCTTCAGCAATGTAAACATGCGCATTTAGCGCAGGAAGGTGACATTTTACAATTTTTTCTAAAATGTTTTGCGTTTTTCTAAAAGTGTTTATTTAACAATTTAACTTTGAAATTTCTGTGATTATTGGTGGGGTTTTACAATCTAAATTATTTTTGGTATTTAACAAATGTTTATTGATGTATACTGTGATATTTTAATAAATGTTATTTATTTAAAATTACTTTGAGTATGTTTTATTTCTTACTGGCAGACTGCACGGCTTTTTGATGTTGGGGTTCTGTAAACCTTTTATTTAGTTCTATGAACTTAAGGTAAAGACACATTCCCCAACAAGTGGTAGCAGAGTGCGTGGTTTGGTCTGCCCGTGGGAAATAAAATATTTTTTGATAATGGATAAAGATTATAGAAATATAGAAAAGTTGGGATCCCATAATTGGGCCACCTGGTCCAGAGATATTAAGATGGTCCTTATTGAAAGAGACCTATGGGAAGTAACCCAAAAGAAATTAGAGGGGGAAAACATTCCTGCACTTGACCGGAAGAAATGTGGTCAAGCTTTGGCAATAATTTATTTAAACTTAGAAGGGGACGTAAAAAGGCTGATAGACGATATAGAAGACCCAAGCGAAGCTTGGAATACACTGAAAGGTAATTTTGAACCCCCATCTCTGGCCAGGATGGCGACATTGTGGGAGTCCTACTTTTCATGTAAACTAAATGAAAACGAATCAATTGGGTTATTCGCTGCCAGGTTGGGGGGAATCCATAAACAACTTGTTGATAATGGTTATGTAATGGAAGAAAAGATTCGGACTTTTCAATTGATTAGGTATCTGCCCTCCAACTTTGACAGTATTGTCCAGGCTATTTACCGGTGGGACGCAAGTATGTTTACCTTCTCCAAAGTAAAAGATGAGTTATTAGCCGAGGAGGGTAGAATCAAATATTTGACTAAAGAACCTGATACATCAAATTCGGCAATGAATGTTTTTTCTAAACCCAACAGACACGGAGTGGCAAATGAAAGGAGTAAACCTTTTTTTAAAAACAAAATTTGTCATTATTGTAAGAAAAAGGGTCATATTGCCTCGCGGTGTTGGAGCAGGAATAGAGATAGTCAAAATAAAATTGTAAATAATAAATCTAAATCAGACGCTCAAGCTGCTGGCATGTTTTGTTCAGTGGAAGAATCTGACGAAATCTCGGCTAACTCTACTATTCCAAAATGTGAAAATTCCTGGCTTTTTGATTCAGGAAGTACGGCACATTTTTGCCGGGACAAAAATTTGTTCACAGAATTAAAGCCTGTTCAAAATACCCAAATGGAGGTGGCAGTTGGTAATATTAAAAGTAAAGTAGAAGGAATAGGTAGGGTAATTTTCAAAATAGAGTCAGATAGGAAACTGATAACAATAACTTTAAATAATGTATTCTATGCTCCAACATTGCGCCACAATTTACTTTCCGGATCATGTATTGACCGACAAGGTTTTAAAATAAGATGGTATCCGGGTAAAATTTGTGTCTTTAATAAAGAAAATGTTAAATTGTTTACTGCAGTATTAATTAATAAACTTTATTATGTTAAACCAAGTTTTTATGTAAATTGTGAAAATACCAATTATGTTGATACCCCTACTGTTAAGAATCACTTTGAAAGGGCCAATGCTGTGAATGTAGATATGGAGCTGTGGCATAAACGTTTTGCTCATACAAATATGGACACTATCAATTTAACAAGTAAGTTAGGAGCCACCCAAGGTCTTGAAATTAAAAGGGGGCCCAGATTTGAATGTGAACCTTGTAAATTGGGTAAAAAGAGAAAATGCTCTTTTAGGTCTGTTCCTGAGCGTCGGTCACAAGTTCCTCTTGATCTAATTCACATGGATCTGGCCGGTCCTTTTCAGACTGAATCCTTAGGGGGGAAAAGATACATTTATTGTTTAATTGATGATTTTTCTTGCAAATCTTTCGTATTTTTCTTAAAGAGTAAAGACGAGGCATTCAATGTTTTTTTGAATTTTCAGAAAAGAAATGAGAGGTTTCTTGATAGGAAAATTAAAGCTGTTCGTTCCGACAACGGGAGAGAATTCGTTAATGATAAATTTGAAAGTTATCTCACTAGCCAGGGGATAAAAATTGAGAGGACTAACACTTATACGCCTCAGCAAAATGGCGTTGTGGAGAGGTATAATCTCACGATTATGAATGGTGTTAGAGCAATGTTAAGAGATTCCGGGCTAGGAGAGGAATTTTGGGCAGAAGCAGCTATGTGCTTTAATTACGTAAGAAACAGGACTGTAGTCGGAAATGAAAAGAAAACCCCTTTTGAGCTTTTTTGTGGGAATAAGCCTTCTGTTAGACATTTGAAAGTATTTGGCTGTTTAGCCTACATAGGATTACCAAAGTCTAAATTAAGGAAATTAGATATGAGAGCTAAAAAGGGGATAATGGTGGGATATGCCATTCGGACTCGAGGATACCGGATTTGGGATCCTAACACCAGAACTATAACAGAAACCATGAATGTTAACTTTAATGAGAATGTCAAATGGGGGGAATCGTTAAATAGATCCAAATCAGAAAGAAATTTTAATTTTATCAAACCTATAAGTGAAATTGAGTTGGATCAAAGAATTAAGGAAAGTACTCAGGGAACTCCATGTAATAAGGTTAAATGGATTAGGGAAGTGAAGAAGAGAAAAACGGGGAAGAAAAAAGATATCTATTATTACACAATTGCGGGGAATAAGAAAGTTCGATTGAGATCCCCAAAGGAAGTACTAAAATATTGTGATGACCACAAAATAGAATATGACCCCAAATTTTTTGACTTTTCTTCCAAAAATCCTGTAAGTGGGGAAGTTTCTAATGGGGATCAACCCCAGGAAGAAATTGTTACTTCTGATGAAAGTGAGGAAGAAGTCCCTGAGGCTAGTTTGGTTGAAGTATTAATTCCCAATTCCTATAAAACAATGTTTATCCACCCCCGAGCTGAAGAACTGGAGACTTGCTATGGAAGATGAACTAGAAGTCATCAAACAGAGAGGTGTGTGGGAACTTGTACCTCCACCTAAGAATCAGCCCATTCTGGGGAACCGGTGGGTGTATGATTTGAAGAAAAATGATCGTGATGAGATTGTAAGATATAAGGCAAGACTTGTTGCAGGCGGAAATCGCCAGATCCCTGGCGAGTCTTATTCTGAGGTCTTCAGCCCCGTGGTGGAATTTTCTTTAGTAAGACTATTTTTCACAATTTTTGTATCTTTATTAAAATGGTGTCATTTTCAAATTGATATAAAGAATGCATATTTATATGCTGACCTGGAAGAAAATATTTTTATGAGGCAGCCAGAAGGTTTTTTAAGTAAAATTCATCCTAACTATGTATGTAAACTTAAGAAATCCTTATATGGACTACACCAGTCCGGGAGAAATTGGTTTCATGAAATTGATGGTGTTCTCCAGCGATTCCAATTTAAAAGAATAATAGGATGTAATTGTGTTTACGTGAGGAACAGTGAAATTTTCCTGTTAGTATATGTGGATGATATTTTGATTTTTGCCAAGAATAAAAATTTAGTTAAAAATGTAATTGATGAAATTAAAACTGTATATGATATTAAAGAACTGGGGAAAACAAGAAAATTGTTGGGAATTGAATTTATTGAGAATGATGGTAAAATTTTCATTCACCAGATTTCTTATATTTCCAAAATTTTAAACCTTTTTTCTGAGTATAATGTGCCTATATCTACCCTTCCAATTTCAAGAGGTACGGTTTTGTCCAAGGATGATTGTCCTAAGACCGAGTACGAAATCAAAGAGATGGAGAAACTCCCGTACCGGAATTTGCTAGGGTGCTTGGCATACATTGCCGGAAAAACTCGTCCTGACATTTCATATGCAGTTAATATATTTTCACAATTCCAGGCTAATCCTGGTAAGAAACACTGGGATTTTCTTTTAAGATTATTAGGCTATTTGAAATACACCTGTAACTATAAATTTAATTTAAGTGCTATTAACAGTATCAGAATTAGAGGTTTTTCAGATTCTGATTATGCTGCAAATCGTGAGGATAGAGTATCAATGGGGGGTTCAATAGTTTGTATTGATAAAGTTCCGATAAGTTGGAGAACCTTTAAACACAAATGTGTCTCATTATCAACCATGGAAGCCGAATACATCTCATTGGGAGAAACGGCTAAAGAAATAGTTTGGTTGAAAAGAATAATTGATGAGATCAACAACTTAGGAATTGAAGGTTTTCAACTAAAAGAAACTAATTTTTTTGTGATAACATTGCAACTATTGATTTTTCGAAATCCCCAATTGAAAACTCGAGGACTAAACACATAGATGTCAGATATCATTTTCTGAGAAATTTAATTGAACAAAAATTGTTTTCTATTGAATATGTTAGGACGAATGTAAACATAGCTGACATTTTCACGAAGCCATTATCTAAATATAGTCTAAACTCCTTATGCAGAATTATTTTTAATTGGGGGGTGGAATGTAAAAAATAAATCTTTTCAAATTGTAAGCTCATGTGTATGTTTATATTGTATATAGTATTTAAATTGTTTCATGTATGTAATTAATAAAAGGTCTCCAAGAGGGGGGAACATGTTGGGCTTGAAAGCCTTTATTCAGTATCTTGGAGCGCTTTTAATTTAATTACAAATGTTAAAGTATTTTTTGAAACTTACCTCCGATATGTTTTTGCCACTCCGCGTCTTGTGTCCCAGCGGCGGATAACTGAAATTGATTCGGGCATGATCGTGCAACATCGGAATCATCCTATGACGTAACACCCGATGGTTGAGATGTTTTTGGCTACTTTGAGCCGAAAAAACGAATAGAAAGATTGTTAAATCACTCAATCAGGAATAGTTGAGATGTATATCTCCAATGCAAAGTAGGGTGTGTCATGGGATGACGTATTGCGGTCATAGAACGTATAAATAGATTGATCGAAATATTTTCGGTGCTCACTTTTTTGTTTGTGTTTACTCCCCATTGGCATCTTGCCGTTTTTGTTGACCAATCAGGGATTGGTCTTTGAAGGTTTGGCAACCGTGCTAGGTTGTTGATGGAAGTTGCGGCGCGCTCGAGCCGTTGATGATGCAACGTTTTTGAATTCAAGCAGGGCTTGAGATAAGTTTTATTCAGTGTTAATTGTTGTTTAAGAATGTTCTAAATTACTCCTGTTTATGGAGGGAAAATGTCAACATTGCTGAAGATATTCGCGGGAGATGTAGTTCATTGCAACTAGGCCTAACACTTAAACTTGGCCAATACCTGGATTGATTTACCGGTGCTCCTATGGTGGTGTGGGACTGTCATCAGTTTGAAATCATCGATGTCCTTCAGAGTGACCTTCATGATTGGATTTCCTAGACGTTCCTACCAAAGTTCCAGAAGGTTCCGGTGTGATTCCTGTGGGTGCACAAGTTTGTGTTCCGGTATTTGAAAAGGTTCTTCTAGAACTAAGCAAGCCTATCGGCCGGTGAATGATGGAACAGTTTTCTTCGATTACACTTGGTCAAGAATTCTTCAGCAATGTAAACATGCGCATTTAGCGCAGGAAGGTGACATTTTACAATTTTTTCTAAAATGTTTCGCGTTTTTCTAAAAGTGTTTATTTAACAATTTAACTTTGAAATTTCTGTGATTATTGGGGGGGGGGGGTTTACAATCTAAATTATTTTTGGTATTTAACAAATGTTTATTGATGTATACTGTGATATTTTAATAAATGTTATTTATTTAAAATTACTTTGAGTATGTTTTATTTCTTACTGGCAGACTGCACGGCTTTTTGATGTTGGGGTTCTGTAAACCTTTTATTTAGTTCTATAAACTTAAGGTAAAGACACATTCCCCAACATTTTTGATTTTCCTATCATTACTGGCTTCATTTTTTCTGATCCATCCATGTTGGTGCACAGTAACAAAGTTACTCGTTCCTTGCTTCTCTTTCCACCCTGGCAAGCTTCCCCTTTCACAGAAATTGTTTTGTCAGGAAGACATTTAAAAAATAGACCTGTTTCATCGGCATTGAATACATCTTTGTCGTCATACTCTTTTAGAATTGAAGACAGTGATCCCTTCCATTGTTCGCAGACTTCTTCACTTACACTGCCACTTTCTCCACAAATTTTGTAAAAAGTGATGTTTCTTTTCTTGAAATTTTCAAACCAACCACTGCTTGCTTTGAAATCTAAAGCCGAGTTGCTTCCCAAAATTCTCTGCTTTTTCTCTCAATATGTTTCCACCGAGTGGAATGTTCTGGGTACGGCACTGGGTAATCCATTTTATCAAGCACTTTTCTACTTCCGGGTATTCCGCTATCTTCATTTTTTTCCGATCCCCTTGATTGTCAAAGTTTTTCAGAATAGTCTCTTTATTTTTGAGAATGGTTGAGATGTGCTCTTTTTCTTTCCCCCTTTTTCAACCGCATCAATCACCTTTTTTTTCTCTGCAATAGAAAGTGTAGTGCATTTTCGTTTTGTAGCCATATTTCGATGACAAATAAACCTGAGCTTTTTCACAGCACTAAAAAGTAAAGTAGGAAGACGATGGATGACTAGAACGAGAAAGGGTTTGTGTTCGAGGAACTGGTCATTCAAGTTCAGAGAACGCTTATTCTAGAAACTCGACCATTGTCCACAGAAAACAGCAGCCGAAACATGTCTCCCCTCCCACATACCTGTGGTGAACACAACTGTGAAAATCACTAACAAAAGAGCCCGAGGACACGTTTTTCTTCTCTAGAGCGCGTAAATGGGGGAGAAAAGGGATAGCTGTTTGAAAATTCGAGTTTTAAGGGAATGAAAAATTTTGAAGTGAATGGGAAAAAAATTCGAGTTACCAAAAAGGTGAATTTAATTCGAGTTAAAGAGATAAAATTTCATTAAAAACGCAATAAAGGTGCAGGGAAATACTTTTTTTCGAGATATCAAAAATTTCGAGTTATCGAAGTTTGAGTTATCGCGAGTCGACTGTATAATGAGACATTTCGATTGTACGTGAGTATGTCGTGCAGAGATCATCTGCAACTTTTTTATATGAACGTAGTCGTTCAAATGAATGAGTTGAATGAACGGATCAAAAGAATGAACCATCCTCTAATGAACGGATCATTAAAATGAACGACATTGCCCACAAGTGGCGGATGGGTTAAAGAAACCGGGCCTGGCATAAAAGGATGTCACGGCCCCATAGCTGCCTATAGATACTAATTTTTACCAAACGATATCACTTAAATATGAGGAAATCATTTGCAAAAATTAAATACTTTTTTTAAACAAAATTTAACTGATGAATCCATTTCTGTGTTTTAATGGTGAACAGTTGATACAAAATAAGCAAAACCTTGGTTTGTAAAAAAAGGCAATTGTAATAGTCAAAGTATTTTTATATGCTTGGAGCTTTATTGATTATTTCCTTAATGATATCTTCTAACATTACTTTAGTTAGAATAGGGAGGTTGTTAGGAAGACAAGGGGGGGGGGGGGTGTAACCCTTTAATTTTGTCTAACACATATGTCAATCCAAAGAGAGAAAGTGAGTCGATTTATTTTCTTGCTTATGGGAGTCATTACATCAATTAAATTAATGAACATGAATTAAATAATATTAGCAATGTAAACCTAATTGTAAGTTTAACATTAAGTCCAAAATAGGGGTTCCTAGGGCTTCTCCCTTCGAAAATTTTTGAAATTATAGTCTTAAAAACGCAATTTTAGATGATCTCTGGTGTAGTTAGGGAGAGAGGAGGTTAGAGTTCCTCAAGAAATGTTTTGGAAGCGAAACTCAAAAATTTCATTTATATATTATTTGCAATGATGTTACAAAGACCGGGGGGGGGGGGGAGGGGGGGGGTCCAGAAAATTTTTAAAATATTAGCTCTGAAAATGCAGTTTTAGAAGATTTTGGGCGATGTTAGGGAAAGTAGCAATTCAAGCAGCATCCATCAAGAATTTTTTGAAATAGAAGTCTTAAAAACGCCATTGTAAGCTTTCTTTGATAAAAACTAGGGCATTGACAGTTATTCAAAAGTTAAGTTCTAAAATAGAAACTTTAACCGACTTGCCATGATTTTAGAAGAAGGATTTATGACGGGACACTTCCTGGAATTTTTTCAAAATTGAAGGAATAAAAACGAGATTTCTGACATGCTTTACTGATGATGACAAGGGGAAGGGGGGGTGGGAGATTTTCTTGAAATTTTTGGATGCTGTAGATTTGAAAACAGAGCTTTTAAATGATCTTTCATAATGTTAATAAGAAGAGAGATTCCAAGGCTTTCAATCGGTAAACTTTCGAAACTGAATTCAATCAACCCAACACTGTTGACAGTCTTTGATGTTGTTATGCATACATACATACACCTTAGAGGTTCCAGTTACATGTCCCGATTAGAATTTGAATGTTATAAAATATAATAAGAAGCACTATACCAAGGGCTCTCAAACTTTTTCTACTCATGGCACCTTTTGAAGATCAGAAGTTTCTCACAGCACCCTAGTCCATCTCTGTTATGCAGACAACTAATTTAACACAATTAGTGCACATAAGTACAGCATATGCAGGACAGAATCATATCCCCCTCCCAAACACTCTGGTGTTACATGATAAGGACATCGAAGTGTTAATAAGTGGAACCACGGTCCTATTGCAGTACAATCTACTTTTCTAGGTATCAAATTTTGGGAATACATGACGGCATACAACAACATTTTTCTCTTTTTGAATTCATCAACTACATAATTTAGGTTTCAAGAACAGTATGCCTGTTTTTTTAAAAATTCTAGTTAAATTTCAGGGAACCATGTAGAAACAAAATGTACCGTAAAAAAAGATTAGCTGGTTTAGATATCACTCTTCTGTAACAAGTTTTGCTTCACTGTTGCCTGGAAGTTAAAAATGGCCTGTTAATAATGCTTTATCATCAGTTAGGCTTTTTGATAACGATGAAAGAGGATCCAGTGAATTTTTATTATAATGTATCAAAAAATTTAGAATTTCCTTTCTGGTCAACCAGTATTATTTTGCCCACTCACCTTACATATATATTGATACCAAGGACACATTGTGGCACCCCTCATCTCTACCTACATCAACCCAGTTTGAGAACCCCTGCACTATACAAAAGGTAAAAAGTGCACGATGATTATAATTAGAAAGCTGTGTGATAAATGGTAAAAAAAAACAAAAATTAGCACAAATGAAAATAATTGAGTTGAACCAAACATATAGACAATGTGAACCACTATGGGTTTAGCAGGGGGGGGGCAGAGGCTGGAAAACTGAAGAGTTTATTGAAATTTGAGAAACACCAGTATTTTTTTTAATATATGAGTTTATAATTTAAATTAAAAAAAAAAACATTGAACAATATTACCCTCTTTGGATAGGAATGAAAAGAGGGAGTGCAATAATTTATTTGCATGAGGATGGAAGGAAGCTGTGCAAAGATTTTTGGAAGGAGAATGAGCAGGGTTACATTTAATGTGAAAAGATGAGGTTAGTGGACAACGGAAGATGTAAAGGTCTGGTTTACCTGGGAGTCCATGACACCATGACATGGACTTTTATATGATACAGAATCTGAAAGTGAGAAATGAAGATAGATACAGAAAGGACTACAGCCAGTTGCAAAAATTGTTTGGTGTATAGATTTAATTTGAGGTTTTAATTTATTTTATGGAATAGGTCATAAACTCTTCTGCTATGATGTTGTTAAGAGGGGAGGGGGAATTTGGGGGTTCTCCTCCTTTTTTCTTTCGAGATTGAAGGAGATGTTCAAAGGACCTCTGAAAATTTTTCGACAGTGATTTCTGACGCTCTTTAATGATGAGGAGGGGACATTTCTTGGTCGGTTGAGGCGGAAAAAACGCTCTTTTTGAAGTTTTTCAAAGCTGAAATCCTAAATATGCTGTTGTAGGGCATCTTTATTGACGTTAAACTAAGGGATGGGGTTCGGGTGCTTTTTCCAGGACTTTCTTAAAAAGCAAAGTTTCAAAAACACACGTTAAGCTAGCTTTGGTGACTAAAAAGGAAGATATAAGCTTTTGGATCCCTGTCTTCCTTCTTTTGGCTATGTCCCAATCTTTTTTTATTTTTTAAAAATTATTGATAAAAAATATGAAACACCCTCCAACAGTTTTCTCTTTAAAAACCATTAAACTTAGATTTGCCATTGTAAAATTTTCAATTTCCAGCCAACTATCTTTATTTGCTTGAAATGCAAGACATCTGCGGCCCCAGATAAAAAAAAAAAGCTTTTCTTGAACTGACCTGGTGCTTTGGTAACCTTAAATAACCTTAATGACCTTTATGTCTCTTTTTCCCACTCTATTTTATTTTAAATATCATTCCTTTCTTCACTTCTTGATAAGTTTTGTTTCACTCTCGATTTTTACATTCAAACACTTACAACTAACTACTGGTGTGACTATTTATTTCAATATTTTCAATCTCTCTCGCTATATTTTAATTTTTCTCCTAGTTAAACCATATTTTGGGGGTTTGTATACGTTTCTCCTCTTAACTCTGATTTTCAGGATGATATTTTTTGTTTAAAAAAAGAAAAAAAAAGAAGAAAGGTAAATGATAGAAAACGTAGGCATATTGGCAGCCCATGAGAATGCTTTTTTATCTAGTAATCATTTTAAAACTGCGGGGTCTTAAACTGTGAATTTGAACCCTTCGAGGGATACTAAGTAAGAGAAACTCAATACATTATTTTTCGTAAAAAAATGTTAGAAACAAACATTTCCGAGGTCTTAACTAAGATTATCGTAATAATACAGAATTTTAGATGCTCCGATTTGTGTTTTAAGATTGCATTTCCTATTGAAGTTCATTAAAAAAAATATTATTTTGTCACTTTTATTGCAATTGTTATGAAGTACAATTCATAACAATTGTGAATTGTCATTCATAAGTAAAGTAAATGTGAATTGCCATTCATAAATGAAATTGACAAATGGACAAAAATATTTTAACTTTTGGTTACTGCCAATGTTTTCTTGTTTTTTTATTGCAATGAAATTAGCGGCCCCATTTCTGAAAAACTGGAGTGGTGTAGCACCTTTACGGCTCCCTTAGTCATGGCCTTGCTCCCTCCACCTGCGGGCTTGAGTCAATGCATAAAGAGGGATTGGAAGTTTTAGAATTTACGTAGCGGTATTTATATTTTGCTTTGTAGAGAGAGCAACTGATTGGCCCAAATTATGATCCGCCCACCCGGCAACTGCCCGATTGCCTGCCAGCTGCATCTGCTCCTGTTGCCCATCTCTAATCCCTGCACATTTCCAGTATTTTAAGAATCAGTAGACATTCTGTATTATATTTTTCTTAGGCAAAAAGGAAACTGTTTTTTCACTGGTCAGATATATTCATTTACTGGGCTGCTGTATCAGTTTCCAACTAAACCCCCTCAAAAAGATGAATATTTTAATGGAAAATTAGTTATAAGAGAGATACAGTGAAGCACTGTTTATGCGCTTCTCTTTTAAACGTTTTAATCATTTACACATTTTTAAAAATGGTCCCTGCAGAGTTCAATACATATTAATGTATACCTGTAATAGTTTTTTTCATACAGTCCCTTTAAAAACATATAAACAGTGCTTCACTGTAATTTAAAGAAAAAACAAGTTTTATTCATTAAAAATATATTTCTTAATTGTCCAATTCTGCACTGATTCTATACCTGGATGTTTTAAAAAGTAATGCAGACACAGAAAAAAGAAATAAAGGAATAGGAGATCTTACATATACATAAATCTACTGCATTTTAAGAAAATAAAAACTACAAATTTAGTAGCGATGAAATCAATAAGATACTTGTGATATTGAGGGAAAGTTTTCAGCAGAATCAGAAATTGACAGGCATGGCACAAGGAATGCATTTCTGCACTCCTGCACTCATCTAAAAATGTGCATGATTGTTTGGTCATTCCTTTTACCGTTGAAATTTTGGAGCAAGAATTCCCAGCATAGGATGCCGAATCAGGGTTGCTGTGAAGTAAACATTTAGGAAAATCCACAGGAAATGGGTGATGGGGAACAAGAAATGGGGAGGAAAGAAAGACAAGCAACCAAAAAAAAAAAAAAAAAAGGCCCAATTATCAGGGATTATAAAGTGACAGAACAAATAGAAAAGATAGTTATCTTAAGAATTGGTATTTGAATGATAGTTTAATGATCTCTTACATGTAACAAAATAGTTTAAAAAGTTATCAAAGTAATTGACATACCTAATTTTTGCAGGTTTTAAGCCATAAACTTCAACATAATAGCTAATTTCAGACACTAAACGATCAGTCATGGTATCAAAATCATCAAATGTTTCTCCCTAAAGTATTAAGTATAGTTAACAGAACAGTCAATGATGCAACACACAATTTTTGAAAGAATGTAAAACCTACAGTTGTAAAGTGTAAGTTAAAACATTCTAACCTGATTTCTTTCTGACATGAGGAACTCAAAATTGACAGTTGGTAGCCCCAGCTCTAAATAGGTTCTAACCAGTCTCAAATCAGCACTGTTGCCTATAACATAAGTTAGAAATTTAGCTAATAATACAGCTTACAATATCAACTGCTATCTAATTTATTTCTACACAGTTTGGTTGTTCGTATATTTTAATTTTAAGTATGGAAAGATTAGAGTTTCGTATATTTTACAGATGGTGAAAATTAGCTTTTAAGTAGATTACTTGACTCCATTTCAGAAAATTTCAATATCTTCCCTTTAAACATTTTTAACCTCTATATGTATGTTGTATTAAATACCAAGTAAAATCATATTAGCGAAAATGAGGAGGGAGCAATTCTTATTTCTGAAGTTAATTTCATATTTCAGATTACATGCAACATTACATTATTTCATCCTAGTCATTAGTGTTAAAAAATACAAAGCATATCCTTCTACTTTCGAAATGTGAGAGAAAAAAAGTAAGCTGCATACATTACACAGGTGCGAAATTAAAAATTTTTTTTGGTGACTTTGATTTTAGTAGTTAGTTTTTTTCTACCACATCAAGTTTTTTCTCTACACCTTATAGGAATGTAACACTTTCAGTCATATTCTCAATATCTTCTCTCTGTGGTGAAGAAACTCGGCTCCCTAAAGCAGCGAGCAAAGGAAAAACTCTGCTTGAACCGGATGCATATTGTCCAAGTTGCTCCAAGTATGAATCACATTAGCCAAGTGTTAACTGAAGTCGAGATTAAACGGCAACCGCCATTGGATAGAGTCATGAGCGCCCATATGCAAAATCTTAAATGGAGTGGGAGGGGGGGGGGCTCAGATATTTTCATCATGGTTTAGCAGAATATTTTCCCTGTGAAAACCAATTTCAGTACAGATTAGAGTCATTAAAATTTGACATTTTTAATAACATATTCATTGATGGCTGGAGAAGAAATGTTTTTACAATTTTGTACAAAAACAAGTATTAAAAGCAAAAAAGTTCTAATTTCTAAGGGGAGGGGGCTTGAATCATCACTTATCCCCCTATATGGGCAAAGCAAAGTTTCAAAACAAGCCCATGCTTGTACTTTGGTTGTCAAGTTTGTGAAATGGTCATCTCATTCATGTTGTATACAATGTGTTAGAAACCTCGGTGGGAGGATAAACGGTACAAGGAAGTGTATGTCATTTGTTATGGTGTGAACCAAACGAGCAGGTAATTAACTGCTACTTTTGCGTCACAAAAATTAAAGGATTCTCTGCAAAAAGTAAACATAAGATTAAGTACCCAGACTTACATTCAGCAATGCAACCAGTTTTTCATAATGATGAATAAATAATACCAACACTTACAGAAAATTTTACATATGACGATGCAGTAGAACCAATGAAAGTTGATGAAGCTGAAACTTCTATTGCATCTGATTCAAGCTAAGCTCCTGACATAAATGATCAACCACAACTAATTCATCAAGAAAAAATAAATGATCTTGTGAGAGACTTAAATTCATCAAGGAAAAAAACCCTCTTAAAATTACTTGGATCAAGATTGCCAGGTTGGAACCTTCTCCAAAAGAGCACTAAGATAACCACTTATCGCAACCGACATAAGAAATATTTCTTTTTTTTTTCACATAAGGTGATTTATGCTACTGCAATAAAATACCGTATTTTCGGGAATAGACCCTGCACCCGGTGTAAGGTCCCCACCCTCCATAATTGAGCACCCAACATTATACAACTTAAAAGCACAATTAGTAGTAAAGAAAGCTGGATTAAATGTAAATGAAAATATTTTTTTATTACTCGTTAGTATTTTTAACTAACGATAATGAAATATTTTTAAAAATCCCCATTTTACACTTTTTGCCCTCGCATCCCTCGATTGGCCATCACTTTCAATGGTTAAATCATCCGATTTCCAACGGCAAACGCATCTCTCCTTAATGCCAAACTTTCCAGCAGCAAGACGATTTCCAATTGCTTCTGCCTTTATTGCCTTAAACTTAAAGGCTGCAGTATAACTTTCCAATCATTTAAGAGCCATTTCAAAAGCAACTCTGAAAACATTCCGTAAAGAAAGATAAGCCACGAACACACGAACGACAGCAAAAGATGCAACACGACAATGTGAGTGAATAGTAAAATTAGAGCTAAGAGACAAGTTTCCATTAGGTTGCTTGACTACCCTGATCAACTCTCTTTTGTGTGGGGGTGGTAAATTCCCTTTACAAAACTGGACATCCATCCCCCTCCCTTACTAGTACTTTTGCATACAATGCTCCTCTCCTTGACCCCTTCGCTCGGATGTGAAAAGGCTTGCTCACCCACGTGGATCAGAGTTTTTCTCCTCATTGTAACACGTGCAATCGCTGACTTACCTTTCCTCCCCCCCCCTTTGCTTTACTTGTTGCTCAAGGTCGAAGGATTTCCTGACCCCATTGCTCCGACACGATAAAGCTTGCTCGTGCTCGCCCTTGTGGATTAGCGTTTCTCTCCTCAGTGAAACATGTGCAATCATTAACTCACCTTCCCTTCCCCCTCTTTGCTTTGCTTGTTGCCCAAGGTCAAATGATTTCGCAAAATGAAAGGAAATGATGTGGTGCCATCTATTAGCAGCATTTTCATTTTTTTTTCTTTTTGAGATTATAACTTTTTTTTCTACTTGAAAATAAAAAAAAGACCCTGTATCCGCCGCACCAGTTATATGCATCACACTGGCAATTTTTTTACTTTGTTTCTTGTTCTTCTGCTTTAAATTGTTCATATAAGTCAGTAGAATGGCGATAGTTCATCAATGGCTCGAAAACTGGCTTGAAGGCAGTATTACTCCATAATGAAAATGCCCTGCCATTGGTTCCAATAGATCATTCTTGCATAATGAAAGGATCTTATGAAAATTCGAAGATATTGTTTCATGAAATCGACTACTTACATCATAATTGGAGTATATGTGTAGTTTTTGAAGTGCACATATACTCCAATGCCTTTCTCATTGGTCTGCAACTCGATTATACAAAATTCTGCTATTTTTTGAATGAGTGGGACAGCAGGGAAAAACATGAACATTATATCAAAAAGAAATGGCCAGAAGGCAAACAATATATTGCAGTTGAAAAAAAAATCCAAAACATTCCTCTAATCGATTAAAAAAAAAATTCTCCCACCTTTACACATAAAGTTGGGATTGCTGAAGATTTTTGTTAAAGTAATGGATAAAGAAGGGTGCAGATTTAAATATTTGCTGGAACAGTTCCCCTCACTCACTTATGCAAAAACTAAGAAGAGTATTTTTATTGAACAATAAATAAGAAAGCTTACGAAGGACCAAAATTTCAAAGCTAGTTTAAGTGATTTAGGAAAACGGCATGGATCGATTATAAAAACGTTTTGAAAAATTCTTAGGAAATAATAGAAGTTCCAACTATTAAAAGTAAACTAATGAAATGTTAAAAAGTTACAAGAACTTGGGATGTTTAATGCCATTGAAAATTTATTTTTTGGCATCTCATTTAAATTTTCTTCCTGAAAGTATGGGAGCTGTGAGCGAGGAGCATGGGAAGCATTTCCACCAGGATATTTCCGCAATTGAGGTGCAATGTCAAGGATGGTTTACTCCTAATATGCTTGAGATTACTGTTAGAATCTTATTAGAGAAGTCTGTGGTAGTGCCTACAAGAGAGCATTCGCAGTTAAGGCATTTACAGCTACATAAAGTACAAAACTTAGGGATTTTTTTTGTGAGAATCATTAATTTTTCATAAAAAATCCCTTTCATTCTTCTACAACTCTTTAAACAATGGATTATTTTTGTGTTTTATATTAGGTTTTAGCTTTGTAATAGTTAATATAAAAGGGTAAATGACAAAAATATTGTACATGTGTTGAATAAATGTCATTAAATTGAAATTTTAAAGATTTTGGATTTTTCAAAAGTCTGTGGGTGATTGAATCTTTTCATTGTCATATTCTTTTTCAGCACCCCCCAAAATATGAAACTCGCAACTAACTTAATGAGGAACAGAAACCTTGTTTACCAGTGTTATTACTTTCTTTTTCAGGAATGGTGCATAACTGAAAGCCTATAACACATATAGTTTGGATAAAATTAATTACTGCAACTACACAAAAATATCTTTAAAGAGAAAAAATTTCATTAAGAGACTTCGAAAAAAGATGTTATATTTACAGCTTACTAATTTATTACATCATTATCGAATGTGGTATGCTCAATATCTTTTCGCTTGATTTCAGTTTGTACTGCTTTTAAACGTCTTTTTGTCCTAAAAGCAGATTATTTGAGTCATCCAGAAAATAAAGACTACGTTAAAAATGTGTTTGCTAAAGTTTTTAGTCTCTCAAAGATTAGCTAGCAATAAAATTTTAGGCCCTGAACCACAGCAAAATTATAGATCAATCAATTATTTTTCACGTAAAATTGCAACACTGTGTGCATTAAGGAGCACTATTGGAAATAAATTACCCCCCTTCACACAAGCTGATAAGCAAATCACTCCGTCAAAGGGAAAAACACCTTTTTTAAAATATTTTGGCAGTATTTTTATGCATAAAATGGAAACGAAACTCAGGTAAAAACTTTTGACTTAAAGAAGTACATTCGAGATATAGACAACTTTGTATTGAAAACACAAAATTATTTTGGACCTAAAGAAAACTTTAAGTTAAAGAAATATTCAAGTTACTACGCTTTGAGTTATCGAAAGTCGACTGCACCTTAAATTTTCTTTTCATGTTTTTAATTTAGTTACTAAAATTGTATGTTAAATCAAAACAACTTCATATTTTTACATGGTATTATCTGCGGATTATTCTAA
Source organism: Uloborus diversus (assembly GCF_026930045.1). NCBI lineage: Eukaryota > Metazoa > Arthropoda > Arachnida > Araneae > Uloboridae > Uloborus > Uloborus diversus. The sequence continues at coordinate 43,856,351 of NC_072740.1, read as the reverse complement.
GATATTTTTCCTTCAGGCTGATTTTAGGATCTGCATACTATATACCACCGCAGATAATATGGTCATGCATGTGGCCTGTATGCCAGGTGCCCTGCAGTCCACATCATTTGACTGTGAACCACAAAAATACTTCTATCATGGTGCCAAAACACTTGTCCTATACAGAGTGTGGTTGGGGGCGGTTTTCTTTAGCGACGAGTCATTCAGTTTGGACAGCAACACTAGGACGGACAAGCCATATTTCCATTTGGTTCTTGATGTACTGTGCTTTTTAATTATGTTGTTTTTCTGTTGGGTGAGGGGAAAGAGCATGATTCTTGTTTAACTGTTTTCTTTAAAAACCATCCAATCCCTTATAGGCTGGGTTAGGGTAGCGAAATTGCTTGGAGAGTTAGGTGATACATAATATAGTTGGTTGATTATTTTAAGTTTTAAAGATACTGTTTATGTAATTTCATGTTTTAGCAAATTATTTAAATTGCGAAGAAACTTGAATATGTTTTTTAAAGGGTGCGCATGCATTTTAGTAAAAATTTTTATTTCTCATCAGAGAAGGGAAAGGGGGGATTTTTGTTCATTGATGGGAGTTCCTTTAAATGCTTAGCATGGGCATCCCCATACGACTTCTGCTAGTAAAATCAAAGTATATCATAAAAATATTTTGGGCTACAATTTCATTACAAAATAAACATTATGAAACGATTTTATAGAATGAAACCTCTTTTTTTTCTTCTTGTAAAGATGAAAACGAGTTGTATAGTTTGCTTTTTTAATCTGCAAACTCAACTATTGTTAGCAAAACTATTTTTTAAATTACATTGATAAAATACAACTGCATTTAAAAAGGAAAGACTAGAAAACATCTCACCATCCAATCCATGAACGCAAATCACCAAATGCATGCCTTCCGGACTGAATGCCCTCAAGTCACTATCACATTGGAAATATGGAACATCAGATGCCAGACTAGGAAAGTCACTAAAAGTAAAATAAGAGATTAATGAGAGCCTAAGTTGTTTAAAAAATAAATGTTTGTCAGAGCTAATTGAAGGAACAATCACTTTCCATGAATATAATTTATGAGTTTTCTCAACAAAGTAGATCAACTTTGAAAACATTCTACAAAATAAGAAATAAATGTAACATTTTGCTGCACATAAATTTTGTACGTCATTAATTCCTCACCTAACTTTGAATTTCTACAAAAAATTAACAGCTCAATTCCTTAATCAAATTCCATGATTTATTACTAATCATTTAAGCTTATCGTGTCTGCTAATGACAAAAACTGAATCCACGGTCTAAATATTGCTTTTTTTCTTTCCTTTTTTTATTGCACATTACTTCACAGCCAAGAGCGAATACACATTGGCTCGGTCCACTAAAGCAGCGTGCTAGTAAGGGGAAGGACTTGGCTTCAAATCTGGGTCGAAATATATGGTTTTAATGGGGTTTTTTTCTTCAGCAGAATTCTTATTTAAGTTTCCATTGATTTTCAAAATTGTACTCATAGCAGAATTCTAAGCAGCAGTTCTGTTGTTGTTAAAATTAGGAAACAAAACATTGATTAACTTTTAAAATATTTTAGCAAAGTAGAAGCGTAAATTTTATTTTGATGCTTTACTATGCATTGGTTTAGTGTATATCATCTCGTGGTTGCATTGAAATCAAAAAATTCGTCCTTTGAGTGTAAATGCTTCACATGGGTCAGCCAGTCATATAAAATTACGTTTCTGGAATTTTACTATCGGAAAAATTGGCAAAGACAGGATTTGAATCTGTCCTCACACTGACATTACCAAAGATGGTCTAAAACCCCATTTTAACAGCTAACTTCGAAACTTTTATGGAGGAACTTCTGCCCCTCCCCCTAGCACCAACATCATTTAAAATAGCCTTAAATTTCGTTTAAGGGCTTGAATTTCGATAAATCACAGGGAAGCTCCCGAAAACTCCCCCTAACATTATCGAAAGTTGAATAAAATTGTTTCTGGATTTCCAATTTCGAAAAATCGTTGACCCTCATGCCAATATCAAACATGGCCCACGGTTGCATATTTTAGATTGTTTATCTTCGAAAAATTTCTGGGAGTGGGCCCTGGATCTTTTCTCCCCTAACCATCTTTTAATATCGTCTAAAACTGTTTTTGAACTACAATTTTGAAAACTTTTTGGAGAAGAACCTCCAAAGCTTCTACTTCTAAATGTAATTAGATAAAAATATAACAATTGTGTTTTTCAAGTTTCAATCTAGAAAAATGTCCGGGGAAACGCCCCCAGACCACTTTTCCAACCTCCCTAAAATTAGCAAAGATCGTCTAAATGCATTTTTAAGGTCATGCAAATTAGAAAAAATAGATCCTCTTCTTGATTTTTGTCCTATTTATTTCTAGTTCTGGGGACAAAGGTTGTTAAGAGCCCAGCAAGTTAGGGGGGGGGGACGTGCTCCCTTGTGCCTCTACACCTCTGTCAAGGACGGTTAAAACTTGAGTAAACAGAACATGCAAAGGTATAAAATCTGCAATTTGTGAATTATGTTGATTAGTTCTGATTTGATATAAATCATGAAATATTCTGTTGGAAAACAAAAAGCTAAAATAGTAAGTAAAGAAATTGATGCGAAGAAGTGAAACAAGTTTTAATTTTTTTTTAAACACAACTCAAAAAATGTTGCTGAAATTTAAGAAGTACAATGGTGTGCTTAAAAAACATGTGAAGATTTTCAGTTTTAATGATATTGAAATTAACAACTCAATGACAGTATTAAAATACACAAATAAATAACATACCTGTACCACAACCAAGGATATTGCAACTGTTTTCTAAATTCTTCTTTTGCTTTGACAAAGCTGAAAAAATATGTGAATATGTAAATATTTGCACAATAAAAGGTTTAAATGCTGAAATAACATTTGAAAATTTTAAAAACAAAGGAGAGTTTTTATATAAGTAAGCAAATTCCTTTGAATGTGCAGAGGATTTAGTGGATGTTATTTTAAATATTTTTAATGCTTCTTAAGAGTTAGGAACAGTGCCAGAGGACTGGAAGCTGGTTAGCATAACATTGCTCTTCAAGAAAGGGTCTAAAGGTAATGCAGGGAATTATAGCAGGGCTGCCGAGAGACAAGGTGGGCCCTATGCCATTTTTTTCACACAGCCCCTTCTACACTTCCCCCGTTTCCGCTACAATATTTACACATATAAAATGAAGAAAACAATAGTTAGTAAACTAATGCTGAGGAACATAAAATGATATTTAATTCAATTAAAAAAACTTCAGACAGCCCTTCAAAATTGTATCACTTGATTTAATACATAGATAATATAAAGGGTAAGCATAAAAGAACATCCCAGTTTAAAAAATTTACCGTAAAATCCCGAAAGTAACCCCCCCCCCATTTTCAAAACAAAACTTGTTGATTTCAGAAGAGGGGGGGGGGTTATAATCGAGATTTTTCTGAAAAATTAGCCAAAATAATTGTTTTTAGTGGTATTAATTTTAGAGCACAGAAAAGAAATAAGTAAATAAGAGTTAATATTAATGAAGAGAGAAATTAATTAATAAAAACCTGTCATACTTTTCTAGTAGTAATAAATTGCATGAGGGTGCCATTTTTTTTCGGAAGAAAGGATTTTGCACCTTAAGTTGGCAAAACCCCTATAATTTACTGCTTGAAAATTCATTATCTACTGAACGTAGTAAGATTACATAAAAGAAGCAAAATCTTAATGTTCTTGTTTCAGAATAGAAGCAAAAATCGCAATCACGGCCGCAAATTCGTTATGAAGATCGTAATTTCGAAAACTGAGCTTTACAAAGTTCGCGAACGCAAACACAGACAAATCTCTTACTCGATTTAGTAAAATTTACATTTCTGATGATCCTAAACTCGTTCAATTACATTATTTTTCCTTCTAAAAAGGTTATTTTTTAGTTTCGCGCTACTTTTTAAGCAACACGTTTCCAAAATGGCGTCACGTTTTCAAAATGGCGCCGTGTTGAAGATCGTTCAGTTTCACAAGTCAGAACAAAAATGCTCCTTCCAAAATGAATAAAAAGCAGTACAATCGTATAAATTTCTTTTGTAATACATATGAACAGAAAAAAAAACAAAAAAAAAAACAAAAAAGAGGCCCTTGCATCAAAAGGAGCCTAGACATTTTGAAGGAATAAACCGTGAAGACCATTTTTTTTTTCTTTTTTGTTTAAATCATTTTGTTTTCTTTCTTATTTATTTATTTTTTTTTTCAGAAAAGCAAAACTTCACATGGAGGGGGAACTAAACCTTTGTAAATGCTTTCCAAGTAAAACAGAAAATGTTATCCTTCTTTTTTTGGAGGGATTGTCAAATGAAGATGATCGGAACATTTTCAGGTGAAGGGGGGGGGGGATATATTTAGGATTTTAAAGTCATTTCACTTGTCGCAAAAAAGGGGGGGGCTATAATCGATAGGGGGGTTACTTTCGGGATTTTATGGTATATTTTATAAAGTATAATACTTAGCACTATAAATGATACATAAAAATAAAGATAAACTGCAAAAGTCTTTTTTTCACGCACAAATGTTGGATGCGTGTGCCATTCGTAACGTGAAACACATCTATAACATAAATTTTGGAATATTTCACGGTCAATTTTTTGTAATGCTACAAAGATGCGATCTTTCAGTTCCTGCATTGTTGTAGGCAATGGTTGTGTATAAATGGTTGTGTAGGCAATGGTTGTGTAAAGTCTTTGACAAAAAATCTTAAAAAAAACAAAAACATATGGGGTTAGTTTGGTGCTCTGCCTGGCCAACGCATAAAGGGTAAATCATCATCACCTGAACTGTCAATTCAGTGTTGCGGAACGGCAGTGGAGCAGGGAAATGGGTTAGTTAGCCTCTGGCAGGTGTTTTTACTCCCAAACCCTCAGCAGGGCAAAAGCACCGGGGGCGGGGGGACATACCCCAGAGGTCTTGGTTTTAACATTGTTGCCAATCCAAAAGCAGTAGTTAATACACATGAAAAGATTGTTGTGACCAAAAAACCCTTTTTGGAAGGAATTTCTGCTGGCTGCGCTAATGCGAAACGTGCACGTTTAAATAGTTAATATGTTCAAAAAAACGCTCAGAGTTTATCTTCATTTTTATGCTCATTTAGAGTGATAAGTGTAAAAGTCTATGAAACATAAATTTTTACAGCTGGGAAATTCTTTTATGCCAACCCTGTATTTTTAACCCCCAACACACCAAGGAAGGGGGTTATAAGTTTGATGTGTCTGTGTATCTATGCATCTGTGTTTCTGTCTGTAGTACTCTAAGCGCCTAAACAGATGGTCTGATCTTGAAAAACTTTCTTTTGTTCGAAAAGAAAGTTGATCAAGAGTGTTCTTAGCTAGGTTGTGTCTTTGGAAGACATTAACTAACGAAGATATTAAAAATCTCTAAAAGGTTTTTTGCGATTTTTGTAGTGAAAACATATTTAAAAATTTCAAAATCTACTACTAAAATCAAGAGTATTTTTTTCTGCATCTGATGGAACGTGTTTGGAACTTACATGTTCTACAGAATTTGGATGATAATGCTTTTTAAAGCAGATTTTAAATATGACTAAGCCTTTATTCAGCAGTTAATAACCGAATTCATTGTTGGTCAACAAGGATTTCAAAAGCAATGATTTAAAAAAAATTTCTGTTGCCAGTTTCTATTTGTTAAGAAATAAAATACTTGTGATTGATTTTTAACAGTATAAGGTTTTTAAAAGGATTTTTAATTTTCCCTCTTGCTTCTACTATACATTTGTGACACAGTCAGGGTTTTTTTTTTAATTTTTAATTTTAGTTACGTATAAATGAAAAACTCGGCTTAGCTCAACTGATCAAACTGAAAATAATATTAACAGTATTAATAATATTAATATGTTGTAATAAAAATATTCCTCTCCTCAAATGTGCCATTCCCCTCCCTCCAAGAGGGTTGGCGCACCTCCTCAAACATGAAGGAACCAGGCTCTCAAAAAGAGAGACCTCTTACCACTAAAAACACCCCCACAAAAAATGGTCATTCTAGGTGAATTAAATTGTTTTCAGGAACGACAAAAAAAAAAAAAAGAAAAAAAAAAATCAACAATATTAAAAAATTTAGTTCATTTACAATATAAGCATTTTGACTTAATAACTCAAGCAACCTTAAAATTAAAACATGGATAACTGACAAATCGTGTCTAAAAGGTCCATCTGAACAACAACAAAAATGAGCAAATAAAATGGAACAAATAAACAGAATATTCCTATTGCTGCATTTTTGACTTATCGACTTTCAAATTTAACTTATGTTTTATCATAATTATTAAATAATGTTTTGAGTAAGAGTGGCCGAAAAATAATTATGGTCACATGTACCCATAACAAATATTCAATTGACTAGTTATAAGCACATTAGCTTGAAAGGATCTTAAATATTTTAAATAATGGCAAAATTATACCCATATGATAGGAAAAAGAAAGCTAAGGTACATACCAATGAAACTGCAATCTGATGAAAAACAGCAATGTAAATTTCTTTAGAAAGAAACCATTCAAAAACTTAAATGCTAATTGAAAGATGCTATTTTAGGAATCCCCTGATTTTATACAAATACAATACAAATGCAACAGGCTCTTAGCCCAGCTAGGCTGGTCCTAGTCAATTTATTAGTCCCCAATGAAGATCAATGGCCTCTTAAAGCTATCCAAACCCTTGCTCATTACCACCTTTTTTGGTAAGCTGTTCCAAGTGCCCACAATCCTACTAAAGTAGTAGTTTTTCCTTATTTCCAGGTTAGCCTGAGATTTAAATAGCTTAAAACAATGACCCCTCATCCTGCTTTCCGTGCAAACATTTAATCCATTAACATCATTCATTTTGATAAATTTAAACAACTAAATCAAGTCCCCTCTGGCCCTCCTTTGCTCCAGGCTAATATTAAGCCTATTAAGTCTGGTATCATAATCTAAATCAGAAAGTCCCCTTACTAGTCTAGTTACCCTTCTTTGAATCCTTTCCAATACACAAATATCTTTCCTCAGATAAGACGACCAAAACTGCACAGCATACCCTGAATGGGGTCTTACTAAACTCCTATATAAAGGCAAAAGAACCTTCTTAGATTTGTTTGAAATAGATCTATTGATAAACCCAAGCATTCTGTTGACTTTGTTACTCGCAATGCTGCACTGTTGACTAAACATGAAGTCCTGATTTATTAAGATACCCAGATCAATAACATTTTCTGCCTGACTAATGATTGAACCCTGTAAACGATAACTTGTATGCTTATTTCCATGACCTAAGTGTAGCACTTGACATTTCCTTACATTAACTGAGATACCCCACTTATCCGCTCACATAGTAATATAATCTAAATCCTCTTGAAGTTGTTTAACCTGTTCTTCATTTTCTACAATCCCCATAACTTTTACATCATCAGTAAAACAATTCATGCTTCTAGAAATATTCTCATTGATGTCATTCATAAAAATAATAAACAAGAGAGGCCCTAAAACTGAACCTTGAGGAACCCCACTTAAAACATCACTCCATTTAGAATGATTTCCCCTCACAACTACTCTGTTTCCTTCCATTGAGCCAATTTCTAACCCTAAGTAAAGTTTTTCCACCTATTCCTATATCAGTTAATTTGCTGAGAAGAGCAACATGCGGTATCTTATCAAAAACTCTTCCTGGAATATCGATTGCAAACTTGATTAATTGGCAATACAAGACAAACCTACCTGTTATTGTTTCGTTGTCCATAATCAGTCATTTATCCTAATATACAAATACAAATGTGTTGACCAGCAACAGGCTCTGGGCTCAGCTAGGCTGGTCCTAGTCAATTTACAATCCCCAGTGAAGATCAATGGCCCTCTTAAAACTTATCTATTCCCTTGCTCTTTACCACCTCTTCTGGTAAGCTGTTCCAAGGTTCCACTACCCTGCTAAAATAATGATTTTTCCTAATATCCATGTTAGCCTGATATTTAAATAGCTTAAAACAATGACCCCTTGTCCTGTTTTCAGTGCTAAACTTTAGCCCGGTAACATCTTTCATTTTAAGAAATTTAAACAACTGAATCATGTCCCCTCGGTCTCTTCTTTGTTCAAGACTACATTTTTAGCATTCTAAGCCTGGAATCGTAGTCTAAATGAGAAAGTCCATTTATTAGCCTTGTAGCCCGCCTTTGAACCCTTTCCAATACATTAATATCTTTCTTAAGATAAGGAGACCAAAACTGAACAGCATACTTTGAATGATCTTCCCAAACTTCTATATAAGGACAGAAGAACTTCTTTAGATTTGTTTGAAATAGATCTATTGATAAACCCAAGCATCTTATTGGCTTTGTGCACAGCTATGCTGCACAGTTGACTAAACTTTAAATCCTGACTTATTAAGACGCCCAGATCAGTAACTTTTTGTGCCTGACTGATGACTGAACCTTGCAAATAATAACTTGTACACTTATTTCCATGCCCTAAATGTAGCACTTGACATTTCCCAACATTAACAGCCATACCCCATTTATCAGCGCACTCTGTAATATGATCTAGATCCTCTTGCAGCTGATTTGCTTTTTCTTCATTTTCTATAAACCCGCATAACTTTGACATCATCAGCAAAAGAATTCATGTTCCCAGAAATATTTTTATGAATATTGTTCATAAATACAATGAATCAAACAGTCCCTAACACTGATCCTTGAAGAACCCCGCTTAAAACCTCACTACATTTAGAATAATTTCCCCTTACAACTACCCTTTGTTTCCTTAGCCAGTTTTTTACTCAAATGAAAATTTTCCGTCCTATTCCTATACCAGCTAATTTGCTAAGTAAAGCAAAATGTGGTACCTTATCGAAAGCTTTTTGAAAATCAATGTGAACAACATCTACAGACTTCTTATTGTCTAAAGCCATGGTAACTTTGCCATTGAAATGCAATAAATTAGCTGCACAATATTTACCTTTCCTGAAACCATACTGAAAACTAGTCAATACATTATTAGTCTCTAAAAAATTTACTCTCTTAATTTTTATCAATGTTTAAAAAATTTTGCAAACCACTGAAGTTAGACTCACGGTCTATATCTTCCCGCACTCCCTTTAGACCCTTTCTTGAAGAGTGGTGTAATGTTAGCTAGCTTCCAATCCTCTGACACTGTTCCTGAGTTATAAGAAGCATTGAAAATATTTAGAAATACATCTGATTATTTCTCTGCAGATTCAAATAAAATTTTTGGATGAATATTATCTGGTCCCGGAGCTTTAGTTGCTTTAATTTTTTTCAAATGAAATAGAACCAACTCCCTGGAAAACAAAATCCTCAAACTGCATAATAGCTTGCGTCTTGCTAGTGTCAACTGTTGAAATACAGTTAAGTTATAGCCATGTAACTCAGCATGTAAGTCTATCATCACTATCATCTTATGCACTTAAACATCAAAGCTTAAAATTAACTGCCATAAATTTAATTCAAATAGATTTTGGCGAAAATTTCCCATTTTTGACTACGAAAACCACTTTGGATGACCTCTAAAAAATCAAAGGTCCAGTTTAGAGAAAAAACAAAACTGGTTTTAAACATCTTTCATATGCAGCTTTTAGGAATATGAGTTTCAAAAAAACTAAAAATGGTGGAGCACACCCATCCGTTGAACCAGTATGGATTGACGCTGCGGTGAGTAGTTAATCATATACTTATTTCCGAGAGTTACTCATGGCTTTAGCAGATATTCGGACCCAAACAGGGCAAAAAAAGTTTAAAAATTTCCATTTTCAATTGACCTCAAAGCCATGAGTGAGACACCAAAATACACTACTCTTTGTGAAAATTGTAACACCATGGAGGAAGCATCATAGTTGAATGAAATTTAATACACAGTTGAGTGGTAATGGTACAAATAAATGATTACATTTTCAAACCAAACAAACAATAAAAAGAGATAGAAATTAGTATCTTGTGTGGCCACCATGCACCGCAATAAGAGCTGCTAGATGACTCAGCATGGAATGAAACAAAGTTTGAATATCTGCCTGCGGAAGAGTATTCCATATTGTTTGTATGCGCAATCAAAGTTCTTCTGTGGAAGCAACAGGACGAGGATCACGAGCAAGACGGCCCCCCATGAAATCCCACACATGTTCAATCGGTGACATGTCTGGGGAGTATGCATGCCAAGGAAGAAGCTGTACCTGCTGGGAATCAAGGTAGGATTTGACAGTCCTGACGACATGCAGACGGGCATTATCCTGCTGGAATACAGCCCCTAGCAATCCTTGCAGGAAAGGAATAGCTTGGGGCTGTAAAACTTCCTTCGTGTATCGAGTACTGTTCAAATTGCCCACAATTCATAGCAATTGTGATCGTCTATGATATGCTATGGCACCTCAGACCATAACTCCGGGTGTTCGTCCACTGTGGCATTCAATAATGCACTCCAGAATGTGCGGTTCACCGGCATAGTGCCTGACACGAATTCAGCCATCATGGTGCACAAATTGAAGCGGGATTCGTCAGAAAAGACGACCTGCTGCCAATCAGCACGACAGCTCCTATGCACATTGGCCCATTGTAGCCGCAGGCGGCAATGGTTTTGCGTGAGAGGAATCCTGTATAAAGGAATCCTTGCGCACAGCCTACGCTCCAGCAGACGTCTCCGAACTGATGAAGCACACAATGAAACACCTGTAGCTGTTGACCATTGTGCGGTCAATTGTCTAGAAAAGCTGTGTGGTCCGTCAGCGCCATACGCATTAGATGTCTGTCATCTCAAGCTGACGTCACATTTCAGGGTCCACTCCCGGATTTCTGACCTTCGCCCATCCACTGCTTCCAAACACCCATGATTGTTCTACTGTTAGACTGTACACAAGCGGCTACTCCACAATAAGACAATCCAGCTTCACGAAGGCCAACGATTCTGCCTCGTTCAAACTCCTAAATTTGCTCAAATTTTGCTTTCTTTCGTCGAAGAGGCATTGTAAAGATTCAGTTAACGTTTACTCTAGCATATAACCACCGATAATCATACATGCCTTGCTACAGCCGTCTATTTATATTCAGTTCGATCTGCTGTTCAGAGGGCGCTGCTCAGCATACGCATGCGCTACCAGTCTGCAATTCTAATCATTTGCATATCATGCCCTACTTTACATTTCCTGCAATTTTCAGCTCACTCGCATAAGTCCTTCATGGTGTTGCAATTTTCAAACAGGAGTGTATATAACGGCAAGTAACAAAAAATGGAATTAAATATATATATATACAGTTGGATCTCGATAACTCGAATGTTCTTTTATCTGGAAGTTTTCATTGGGTCCCAAACCCTTGAGACTGTTGTGAAAACTTCCCATAACTCGAACTACCAGTAACACAAACGTTTTAGCCAGTCCCTTGGTTCTTCCAGTTATCCAGAGTTGACTGTATATATAGATAGATAGATAGATATTTTAAATGCAAATGGATAAAACAGACTACAGGGCAACTTAAAATGAAACTGAAATTTTAAGGGAAAAGAAAAGAACAGATTATGTTTTTAAAGACTGGAAACTAAAAAAAGAACTTCAAGGGAAAAAGAGGAACCAGTTGTGGGTTTGTGAATGTAAACCAAAAACTAAAAGTATTTTAGATTTTAGTAAAGAATAGATTTTAACAAGTAAAATGCATGGAACATATAACTTAAATAGTTTGTTCAAGTGTCAAGTGAAAAATTTTACAAATTAACAAAGCTAATATTTACACCTATGCTGTATTTTGTACGGGCATAAATAAAAGCTATTATGAATAATTATTGAGAAAAAAATACATGCCTAATCATTTCAGTTCCAATAACAGAGGCTCTGCGGACGCTAGGAGTATCATCTTCAGCTGAATTTTCAGTAACAAGGCTGTAGCTTCTTTGTCTATCATTAGAACTGACAGCACCAGGATGTAGATCAGAAGAAGGCAAATATGTGTCGCTACATTCAGTGAAATCAGTCAACATTTCAAATATAGTACATTTGGTATCAAAAAATGACATATTTTCTAAATCTTTATTAATATTTTCAATAAAAGTGTCACTTCCCTCTTCACTAGAACCTACTTTTTTAGATAAAATATTTTGCTTTCCATTATGGACCTCTTCTCCTACAACATTACAGTTATTTTCCGTAGATTCTTCTGAGACAGGATCTGTTACATCATCTCCAAACTGAACTGGAGGTCGTGGAAAAAATAAAGTTCCTTGGCAAATAACGCTTGTTAAGCAGCTATCCTTGGACCTTGTTACACTGGGTTTGGAAGATGCTGTAATTGGCTGCTTCCCTTGTGGAATGAGTCTTTTTTCTTTATCGGATGACAGAGTAGTTGAACATCCTGTCTCAGGAGGATCTTTGAATTGCACTGGTGGTGATGGCGGGCTTATTTCACAGACACTAGAGTTAGAAATAGTTTCAGAAATGGAATGTTTCTTAGAATGTAAGGTTAATGGAGGTGGTGGCTCTGACTTGCTATATTTTTTCTTTTTAACATTATCAAATATACCTTCACTACCTAGCTTTGTGGGCTGACTTGAAACTACTGTATCACAACTATTTTGGTTATTAGTTGAGGGCTGGTTTCTTAACTTAGTGGAAGAATCTTTGTTGACAACAGAATGCACTAAATGTCCATTCACACTATCTTCACAATTTGTAGATTGACTTGAAGTTTTCTTACAAGAAACAATTGATTTAGATAAGATATTCTCTGTAGTTTCATGTGATTGAGATATATTAAGATGATTTGAAGACATTTTTCTAGAGAAATTAATTACCTTTTCTTGATATGCTGGATCAAGGAGATTTTCATTACGTTTAGCATGTGCTTGAGACTTTTCGTGGTCAATGGCAATGCTTAAAAATCTTGACTTTTGAATTGGTGGAGGTGGAGGAGGTGGAGGAATAAATCCAGTTGTTAAATCTGGCATAGATTCGCTGTTTGGAATGGAAGTACTCCCTTCAGTATATAATGTACTCATAACAGAAAGAGTACTTTGGGAATGTCGTATTCCACTTTCTATTGCAAAGGGAACTCTTGATGCTTTAGCAATGGCACAAGATACTGAGCATGATTCTAACTTTTTAACACCTAATAAAACTACCGAGTTTGGTAAATGGCAACTTGGTGGTTTCTTTAATTGGCGTAAAAAGTTTACTGTTTTAGATCTCAGTTTTATTTTAGATCTCAGGGCAACTTTATGAGTTGTTTTAATGAATGCATCACTGTATTCTTCACAATCTCCTTCAAAATCTGGTTTAAAATTTAAAATTTTATCTTTCAAAGATGATTTTTTTGAAGGTAAACAAGATGATTTGATGCATCCGTGAGATGAAACCATTGACTCAGGACACCAAGAGTAAGCAGAAGGACTTGTTGGAGTAGCAGAGATATCAGGTGATCTGTATTTCTGCCCTAAAGAGCCTTGAGAATTTCTTCGTGCTGCATCAGAGATTTCAGTTTGCTCCTCAACAATAAAATTCACGTCTGATAAACTTATACCAGATTCTGACTCTGAAAAATAAAATCTCAAATTAAAGAAAAAAAAAGGCATTTATTCTTCACAAAAACAATTTTTTTTTTTGAGGAGTGGGATGCTGCATATATTTCATTAAATTCAAAATGTATATTTATGAGTAGAACTAAAAACATTGAGTCAAACTGGACAAAATATTTCAAAATAATTTATCATCATACTAATAATTCAAAGCTGAAGAGCTTGTTTGTTTGTTTGAACGTGCTAATATCAGGAACTCTTGGTTCAAATCGAAAAATTATTTTTGTGTTGAATAGTTTATTTACTGGAACCAGAAAAAAGTGTACCTTATTCAGAGGTGTCCCTTAAAGGGGGTACTATGGTACTTCATTATTTTTTTTTATTTCACAGTAAAAATTTTTAAAAAGAGTTTGCTTACTTTATTAATAATAAATTGTACTTTCTACGAAGATGATTTTTAAGCGAAAAGAGATTTTGACAGCTAATCCCTACCTTTTTTGAATATGGAAGAACGCTGTCATGTTTCTCTAAACAAAGGTTTTGTATATTTCTTGTCAATCTAATTATGGGACTCAAGAATCTTTTTCCATGGGAGAAGCTTGCAATGATCAACTACAGCTGAATGCTACAGCTATGGCATTCTTCTCTTGCTACTTCCTTAGCCCAGTTTTAAAACTCATCTGCTTTGCATTCCTTTCTATTGTCACTCATGTCAAAGGTTAAAATTTGTCCTTTGCAGAACTTATGTACACACCCCGCCATTCTGCAGGTGACACATATGAGCTACAATAATACCCCCCACCCCCACCTTATCGTTTCAGAGAAATTCCTACAATAAACTTTTCCAGATGTTTTAAGATCTTATTGAAAACATTTCAATTGCAAAGAAAAATGAGATCCTGTCTAAGGCAGCCCAAAGTGTTGGAGTTTGGTCTGAAATCTGGTGCCGCTTAACATTAAAATAATACATAATATGATTAGCACTTTGAATACGTAACGTGATATTTAGAGCATCCAGAGCGTCACGATAACAAGATCCGACTGTATATATGTGTATATATATATATATATATAAATAAAAGGATATTTCAGGACATTTCTGATATTTTTTCTAGAATTTAACAATATATACCAGTCCTGAATTTTAAATACAGTAGAATACCTTTATAATGCCGACCTATATAACGCAATTCTTTATTAACTGCTCAACTTTTCAGAAGTAAACAATAGGTTTTTAAGTTTAAAAAATCCCTTTGTTTTGCTTTGCTAACATAAAAATTGCTAGGAAAATTAAATTTTGAAACAGATTTTCATCTTTCCACCTTAATTCAAAGCTTTTAAATGAAAATTAATATTCACAGTAAAGAGAAAATATCAGATGGCTCTTGAAAATGCAGCTGTTATGCAAACTATGAAGCTTGCAAAAGTGCAGGATAATTCACTTTTTTTTAATTGTAATTCATATTTATTTATGAATGATTAGTTGTATAATTAGTGTTTTAATACTCATTGCAGATAGAACTAGTTCTGAAGTGCTAATATACAGGGTGATTATAATTAAAGTTCCACTTTCAAAACGCTGTAAAAATAAAACCACTGGTCAGAATGACCTCAAATTTCAACGGAATATTATCGAAGAAGGGGGAAAACGTATGACAAAAGAAAAATAAATAGTTGGAATTTTTAGCAATAGATGGGGCTGCAAGTGTCAGAATATATAAATCAAAACACCTGTCATGCACCCGACTTATTGAAGTTGCTATAAAAACGCCAAATACACGTTTTTTTTCCTCATTTCGCATCTGAGAAGTTCACTATGACTGTCTCAATGAAAGACCTGGCCGTCCCGATCACCTGATCTTAACCTGTGTGACTTCTAGATATGGGGCTATCTGAAAGCTGTTGTGTTCAGTGCTCCGATTGCAAACTTTGCTGAGCTGAAGGCATGCGTTGGGCAATACATTCTATACGTGACCCCGGAAACACTTCAATCAGTCTTGAAACATGCTGATGCTGTTTCTCGATTTCAACTTGTTACAGAAAACGAGGTATATTATATTGAACATCTTTTGCGCCAGTCTCACGAAAATTAAAGACTGATTTGATTTTTACTGATGCTTTTTATGCGGTTTTCGGCCTCAGAACAATTAAAATCCAATTTTCCCATCCGATGTGATTATGACCTTTCCGTGTTGGATGGGCTTACTTAACTAACAGCGTCACACCAATACCCTCATGCATGCTGAGTAGTATGGAGTTTTAACGTATAGTTTACACCTTAGGTAATATTTTTTGATTTATTTGTCATTTGTAGTCAACCATTATTAAATATGATGCTTACAGCGCCATCTATTGCTAAAAATTCCAACTTTTTATTTTTTTTCTGCCATCAAGTTCCCCCCTTCTTCGATAATATTCCGTTGAAGTTTGACGTCATTCTGACCAGTGGTTTTATTTTATAGCGTTTTGAAATTGGAACTTTAATTAAAATCATCCTGTATATATATATATATATATATATATATATATATATATATATATATATATATATTTGGGTGGTCCTTATTTTTGAAGTTGTAGATATTTTACGTGACGCCCTCTCAATTTGTTCCATTATAGAAATAAATGATCCATGCAAAATTTTAAGTCAATCTATGAATATTAACCCGTGCCCCTAGGGCCCCCTTTTTTGAGTTTGGAAGAAAAAATTGCGGATTTTCTCATTTTTATGTAAAAATATTCTTACGTTTCATATTTAAAGTAATTTTGAGCCTCAATAGATGTTGCTACTTCCAGACCAACCATTCTCTCACTTTCATTCCGCAAAATTTTACATATTACAGATGGTACATGTACACCAATGGCCTTGAGACAGGCATACCGCTATTCGCGCTCATTTCAAACCAAACGGCAGGGGAACATTTCTTTCCACCAAGATGGACACAAGAGAATCTAAAGGCCATTAATAAATGGCCTAAGCCATTAATGAATGATCTTTGACAACAACAAATTACTCCTCCAGGCTTTCGGGGTGTTGATTTAGAAAATTTTCTGTGTAATGGTGTGTTCTAACAGGTGTGGCAAATAGGGTCGCTAGGTTTGAATGCTGCAAATATAAGTAATGGCAATTATATTTTAATTTGCTGTTCTTTAGTTATAAATATCTTTAAATGTTTATGCATTCTTAAAATATAAATTTTGAAAAATCCTCGATAACTCTACCATAAAAATACACTATTTTCCATATCTAAAATATTAATTTAAAAAAATTACAGATCGGAATAATGTAAAAATCTATACTTTAAATTGTCTCCTTTTTAGTACATAATCCTTTATTATCATCAAATTCTTCTTGCAATTCACAAGATTTAGAAATCGAAATGGGTATCGATCCTAACCTGCTGAACCTTTTTTCTATATCTGGTCAACCACAACGCAAAAAAGCTTGGCAACTATTGATATCTGCTTGCATGTCATCAATGTTAGACAAATGTCATGTTAGGGACAAAGATGCTGTTCATGTATTAACAGCCTATGTAGATACAGTAAATTTAATTCCAAATGATCTTATGATCAATGAGAGGTAAAATCAGATTTCATGAATTTAAATTTAGATTTTTTTGTTATTCACTGGGATACAAAGCTACATCCAGATGTATCTGGGAAAAAAATGCCGATAGGCTTACCGTGATAGCTTCAGATCCCAATGTTGAACAGCTACTCAGAATTCCCGAGATATTTTTTCAGTTGGATATGATATCTTAGATGATTACTCTTTATTGCTAACTGTTTAAGCTGTATTGTTTGATACACAACGGCTTATAATATCGGACGTATGAATTGTGCATGTAATTTTTTAGAGCAAAATCTGAACGGTGATATATTACATTTGTATTGCCATCATGATGCACTTGAAATCGTACTGCAGAGTGTCTTTAAAGAAGTGCTTGCCTTTCTTAATTCTAGACTCAATATTCCATTATTTAAGCGCTTCAAAATTTTGTGGAAAGATCTCCATCAATCAGAACTTATAACATTTCAACCAAGTACACATACCACTTAAATGCTAAAAGACGAAGTTGATAACATATTATTGTTCGTAGAAAGAGGAATTGAGAAATATTCCAGAGAATTCTCATAACTTGTAATAATATTTCTTGGTGAAGTCGTACCTCTTTCAGGGATATGTTTTCGGCAACCTGGAGCTTATGCCTTAGACTGATGGATGGCAAAAAGAATTTATTGTTTGAATATTTATATATTTAGGAAACAATTTAAATTCACCTTACATTAAGAGAATGCCTGTAAATGCTGTTTTACATATAATGTTGCATGAAGATATGGATTTTCGCAGCAACCCAATCTAGGCCCTTTAAATTAATGTGTCTAAAAAACTAGCAGTGTACAAAATGATGACAAACATGCAGCAGAAGCAGTGACTGGAGTTTTCATAAATCACTTATGGTATTTAGGGAATGAACTAGAAGCTTTGTCCGTATTGGACGAAGGAATTAACTTTGAAGATAGGAAAAGACTACTACAAAACAATGCTTGCTGAAAAGGAAGATGTGACTGATGACTGTATAAAAAATTTCAGATAACAGTAGATGATTTGGAATACTTTCTTAGTAAAGCTCTTCCTCTTTATAGAATCAATTGCAAGTCAATAAAACTGTTTGATAAGTTACAAACACCAAAAGATGTTTTCCTATTTGATCCTGATTCATGGCAAAATGAAGGAAGCTATTTAAAGGGAATTGATATCGTTAAAATGCTGAAAGTTGTGAATGATACAACTGAAAGAGGAGCACAATTAATCGAAGAATTTCCTAATCAACTTACCAAATATGAACTACAAAAGCAATTTAGTATTTTACAGACAGTCCAAGGTTATCAAGAAAAAAAATGCGCGCGATTGAGATATATTGAGAAAAGCACACGATTAAGGTTAAGTTTCTAAAGCACTATTTCATTCTCATTCAATGTAAAATCTTTAGATGAGATGAAGTAATTAAAAAGATTAATTTTAGTGCTACCTCGCTGAAAAAATATTTTGCAAATCTAGGAGAAACGATGTAAGGGGTCTGAAGTAAAAACTTGAAGATTTGTGGGAAAATTATCAAAAGTGTTAAAGTTCAACGTCCTAGGGGCACGTGTTATTGTTGACCGATCGAGTTCAAATTTTGCACCGGTTGCTTTTTATTATAGTGTCACAAAAGTAGGGGGCGTCACTTGTTGAATTCCGAAATTTTTTTTTCCCATATAAATAAGAACCACCCTAATATATATATTATGAATATTAGTTTCAAAATTTGTGAAATGACCTATATAACGCCAAAACCTGTATAACACAAAAGTTCTGGTCCCAAGGTGTGCCTTATAACAATCTTCTACTGTAGTATGAAAGAAGAAATTACAATTTTCAGATTTACTGTTAGAATTGATTATTACTGGAAGAAAAACATGCACTTACGTGAGCTGTGATGACTATTGTTAGAACCTCTTCGGGCTGTTTCTTGATAATGTTCTTCATATAAAATAGGCAAAGAATTTAAATCACCATCAAATTCAATACATTCTACTTCAAGAGGAGGTAGCAAATTCAAATATGATGATTTTCTCAAGTTTTCAGAGACTTCTTGATAGGCTTCAATGCTGTTTAAATATTGAATAATTCAATATATGTATTTATACACAAAAACAAGACTCCAACTTTTTTTTTTCTTAAAGGAAAAAGTTGAAGGGTATATAAATAAAATAAAATCAATCTGCTAAATGCTGCTCCCATTTTTTTTAAAAGGATGATTATTATTTTGTATTGCAAAAATTACTGATACTAGTTATCATTAACTTATGAACACCTTTGTTTCTAACTAATCGGCAATAAGTCAATTTGGTCTCAAAAAAAAAAAAAAAAAAAAAAGAAAGAAAGAAAAGATCAGAGAGGAAAAACAAAATAATAACTTTATAAGAAATAAACAAAATACCTTGGCACAGAAAAGTTTAAAAAATTACAACCTTAAATCAAGTTAAGTTGCAGAGAACTGCATGCATGCATTTTGGGACCATGAGGAGCCCCCTTTTCAATGCAAAAGCGGCGTGTTTATAACAAAAAGTCATTTGGCAAAAGCTAACTTTGTCGATGAAACAAAAAGGTAAAACAAGCGAAGGCTGCTTTTGTGGGATGTCATTTCATCTATAAGCTCACCTTTCTGCATTGAAAAAAGTGGTTCCTTGTAACCCTGAAACATGTGCTTTAACCCCCATTTAGTGTGATTTAACCTAGAAAATTCTTTTACATTTCGTAAACTATAGCATGATAAAATACAATATCGGTTGCAATTTTCAGAGTTCAGATCAACCAACTTTCATTAAATTTATTCAATGCTGAAAATGGTATGCTGAAATGTTTCCACTTTTGCTAGCAGATCTCGAATACTCGTCAATTAGGGTTCTTGCTGATATAATACTTTTGATCTGTTACACTTAACAGTTTTAAAACAAGGTAAGCATTGTTGATAGCCCTCTTATATTAAGCTCAAAGAAAGCTGGAGCCAAAAAAAATATTACACTAAAATTTTAAATAGGACTTAAGGTATAGTCATTTTTAACATGAAATTTCAAGATAAAAGTTAATACAATTCATTTTTTAAGCACAAATGGTTCTTTTATGACCCTCTTCGTATTTTTTATAAACAAATCAAGACGATTTCAGTTATCTTAAATTGAAAAAAAAAAAAAAAAAGCAATGATCAAATAAGCTTTGTGCTAAAATACAATTGAAGTGAAAAACCGAAGAATATACAGCATATAGCTATTTCAAGGCTACAATGGAGCCTCTTGCTATATACTGTATTTTCAGGTAATTTGTGCATTATTTACGTTGGTTTTTCACTTTGATTATATTTTAAATTAGTCAGCAGTGTTGATTTCTTTATATGAAAATTTGCTACTTCATTTTTTTTATGAACCTTATAAAACTGATTAATTATAAATCCAAAACAATATACTTTGGCAAAAAAAAAAAAAAAAAAAAAAAAAAAAAAATGAATAAATAAATAAATAAAAATAAAATTTGTAAAAGTAGGAAATCACCATTTTTTCAATGGTATTTGTAACTTAAAAATTGATATTTATTGCACTAAGTTAATGAGATATTTATATATTGTCTTAAGGTTAGGATCCTCGCCTTTCACCCTAAAACCACAAGAGCTATTTCTGGTGTTGGAAGTAGTTTACTATTTTGCTTCCAAGTCACAACATGTGGCAATTCAAAGTGAAGCTGAGGCCTCATTTTTATGGGTAGGAGATAAGTATAATTTAACTATTTTTACACATGGGGATTTGAAATATTTGCAGTTCATCACGTGAATTCAAACAAAGAAACCAAATGCACTCAAAAACATTTTCAGTTGCTGAGAGAGAAATTTTAAATCAAAATGAAACAGTAAAGAGATAACGTGAGAAATGCAACTAGGTCAAATCTTTAACAACTTTTTCAAAAATGGCAATTTATGTTTTCAACAAATTAATGGCATTGCAATAGGTGCTAATTTTAGTTCTACCCTTGCAAACCCTTTTTTATTATTTTACGAAAGAAAATTTTCTATTGATAATCCCGGAACCACATCTTTTTGTTGCAGATATATTGATGATTTATTATGTAACAACTACTCCAATTTTTCTGAGCTCAGCAAAAAAAATTATCATAACTCTCTTACATTAAAAAAGACTAGTTCTAACTGTAAAGTTTTTAATTTTCTTGATATTAAAATTAATATTGACTACAACTGTGAAACCACACTTCATGATAAAAGACTTGAATTTCAATTCAAAGTTAACTGTCTGCAAAGTTTTCTTCTTGCCTCATTAAACAAGTTTTTATTGGCATCATTGCTTTGAAAGTCATCAGAATCAAAAGAATTTGCAACACTATTACTGCATTCAACCAAGAAATGAATGCACTTAAAAATAAATTACTTGAAAACAATTTTCCAAATATTCTTGTAAAAAAACTTTTTCGAGTACGGCCTTTAATCAACATTTTGCTTCACTGTAACTGTCTAACTATTCACTTTTATGATTTAACCATTGGAAAACACACGTGTGGACTTCAGTCACTGATGTCTTTTGAAATTTGTTTTACGGTCGACCCTGCATGACTTATGGACCTGCTTTTAACGTATGATCCTTTTTTATTTTGAATGGTTTTATTTTATTTTTATTGACTGGCATGAATATTGACATGATGATCATATATTTTAGTTTGCACCCAGACACTTAGGTAAGACTTTTGAATTTTCGCTGGCGGTACGGTGGAGGGTTATTATTGATAGCCTTTGGCTTCTTATAACCAAGACGAACCTCCAGTGTATAAATTTAGGTCTCAATTCCAGAAATCTGCATTCATTTTCCAAATGTGGTGCGTTTAGCCCAATGTAATCATGAATACTAGCTTTTTTCGAAACTGGACATCTTCCATTTAGTTTTAGTATAATTTTTTCCTCTTTTGACCCTAGCAGGAAGCTTCCACTGCTATTTAATTGCACTGTAATTTATCTTTTACGTTTTGTAACCTTGTCCGCTTGTTATTTTATTGATATATATATATATATATATATATATATATATATATATATATATATATAATTGTCAAACCCTGCCTTTCATATTTATGACGCCCAAATTCCACAAATCACCAGTTAAATTTCATTTCATTTGTTCTACTACAAAAAGTTTTGGTAAAAATATCAACATCAAATTACAGTTTATTTTGAAAAAAATTCATGATTTTCTGAAGGTCAAATTTATGCATACGAGCTATTTCTGGTGCATTGACAACAGTTTCGAAATCATTAAAAATCTACAATGCACACCTAAATCAATTTACACATTTGACTTTGAGAATCTATTCTGCAACATTCCCATCGAAGATTTATATACAACTTTGTTAAAACTTTTTGACGTATTTTGCATTGGTGAGGAATTGGGCATCGACAGGAATTTTTTCAATAGTCTTTGTCATTTCTGTTTCTTTAACAATTTCGTGACTTTCAACAACTTTATTTTTAAACAAATACATGGAATTGGCATGGGCACCAACTATTCCAGCACAGCTGCTAATTTGTATCTTTTTTCTATGAATTTAAATACACAGTACATTATAATAAAAAACATGATATTTTTAGGTATATAGATGACATCCTTATCTTCAACAAAAGTATGGATGACATTTTCCCTTTAATCTATCCACAAAATCTACAACTCACTAAAGCCAATGACAACTTTCTGTCTGCCGATTTTCTGGACATTTCTTTCAAGATTGTTGATTCTAACTTTATTAAAGATATTTATGATAAAAAAGATAACTTCAATTTTTATACTAAAAGTATGCCACATTGGTACAGTAATTTACATAAAAAGATCTTCATTAATATTATAATTGGACAGCTCAGCAGATTTTTTAAAATTTTTAGTAACAATTCTCAATTTAATAAACAAATCTTCAAATTTGCTGCAAATCTCTACTATTACAATTTTTATCCTGCCAATTTCACATTTTATTATCTTAATTTGTTCAAGAAATCTTTTCTTCAACATGGACAGATTTAGTTTCCACCCAAACAACTGCGATTTGGCAACAGTGTAACTGGGTAACTTTGATGATAAAGAGTGCTGAAATCCTTTCGACAGGAAGGTGCTTTTTGGATGCCCTGCCCCAGCGACCTGTTCGATTGGCGAGGCATCGGATTTTTAGTCTCTGGCAAATGGATACCTGGACATAGACATTGTTGTCGACAAAATGTTTGAAATCATGTGGTATGTAATTTTTCTCTTTTATTTTGCAGGTCAGAGCTGGGGGGTTGGTAATACATGACAGCATATTACTAATAAACCTTACGCATACTATTTATACGTGTAAAATTTATAGCATTTTATCCAAACAATAAGCATATATAATGTTTTATAATTTTCCTGCTTACTGTATTAAGCCTTATAAGTAGCTACACATATAAGTTCGTTAATTCAAATACACATACTTTTACTTTTAATTTTTGCAGCATGTATGATACTGACCCGCACAGAAACCTTGCAGAATATTTAACATGCCAGCTGCTCCAGCTCTTCATAAACGTAGCAGCAGCTTAATACCCATGATTTCATTAATTCTTGTTTTCAATGTTCCTAGTTTATTTTTTAATGTTCCATGTTCATTATTGTTGTTGTTATTGTTGTTTATCTTCGTTGTTACATACACTTATTTCTGTGCTACCCGTGTATGTGAAACTACATACTTTACTATATACATATATATATATATATACATAAATATATATATAATATATATATAAATATATATATAATATATATATAAATATATATATAAATATATATATATATATATATAACCTTTTCTTTCTCTTCAACTTCTCTCTGTATTATTTCATGAAAAAATATGTTTTACAATCTTATTCTGCTATAATACAACACGGTGTTACAAATAATTCACAGCAATATATTTTGAATTTTCAGTTTTTTCTTGGCCAAAAACCTGAGAAATCCTTACTGGTGAAACTCACTGAGTCATATCTTTATTTATTCAAAAAATTTTCATGTTGATGCCTATTGTTAGTTTACAGATGACCATGATCGCATTTTTAAAAAACATTGAGGATTAAATTGAAAAATCCTACGCAAAAACTGGCACTTGAAAACAAACACTAAATGTAATTTAAGTTAACTGAACCTGCTGTCACAAGGTGATAGTGCAGAATCTCTTGTTCTTTCGACTATGAAGAAGGCTTCAGAAAAACGCTTCACCCGTTGAAAATGCCTTTGTCTTGACAAATGCTGACGAACTTTTTCTCTTCCAACAACAATATCAAGAAATTTTTCCCACAGTAATATTAAAGCACCGGATATTTGAGTAATATCACTGCTAGCTTTCATTAAAAATTCTTCTTCAGTGTCCATGCCCTAAAGATAAATAAAAAAAGATATAGGTTAAATATTAAAAAAAAAGGAAATAAATAAAAATATAAAATTAATCAAAGAAACAATTTGATTCAAATAGAAATTGAATTTAAATCGTTTTTTTTTTATTTTGGGCTTTTAAATTTCATTCTCACAGTGACTCTCACTGAGAACTAGAAGTAAAACGTAATTAAATGAAGTGTGCATGTGCATGCAGCATGTCAGAGTTGCACTTGATACATCTGTTCTAAATAAGCCTTACTTGTTTAGAAGTTTAATCATCCAGTAAAGTTTTGTTTAACAGCACTGTGCACCTTAGGAAGCCCCCCCCCCCAAATAAAAGTCGATGTTACAAGTCGGACATCCTCTTATATTTTTAATTTTGTGTTAAAACTGCAAAAAAAAAAAAAAAAAAAAAAAAATGTACTTTGAACATCCTGTGGTGACTTGTGTCTGAAAGTGTAAACCAGCAGTGTGTACCTGGTGGAATCAAAGCAAAAAACTTTTTTCGGAAGTTTGAAATTTCATGTTGATTGAACGTCGTCCTTATAGCCCCATATATACCACAAATATTTTCCAAAATATTTAGGCGTCCAGCAGAAGACTTAAAACTTATAATTTTCTTCAAAAAATTGATTATTTTCTAAACATTTAAAAAAAAATGTAAGGCAAAGTTTAAGAAATTATCAAGCTGAAAAATATAAACAGTAAAGTAGGTAATTAGCACTCCACATAGTACTCAAAGATATGGATATTTTCCAGTTTAAGTTATTTTTTTCATTTTAAATAGGGTTAGTTGGGGGAAGTAGGTCACCCCCCCTAAAACTGAAATATGCATATGGCTTTTATACTTTTTTACTGATCATGTCATATTTCATCAGTGATTTGTTTTGCATGCATTTGGGTTTTGTGGAAATTTTTCCTAGGTCATAGAACTTAGTCAAAAAAAAAAAATCTGAAAAATATTTTTTTATGAGCTTTAGCAACCTTTTCAAAAAAGTGTTTCCAGGTTAGTTTTCATTATTTTTTTTTATGACCTTTAAATTTTCGCAAGTGGGTTCCCAATAATAGTGAGAATTTTAAAATCACAAGCAACTCTGATGAAATATTTGGTACTGGTGAAATACAAGACAACTATGATGACCTAGTAGGAATTTATAGTTCAGCTAATAAAGCTGGTGATTATGTATTTGTGAAACTTACATTAAAGAAAACCATAAAGGTCTAATGTCGGAAGTTGATGATACAAATTAAAAAAAAAACAAAAAACTGCTGAATTTGCAAGAACGAACAGAAATAGTGACATTTTATTGGTCTGTTGCAGATATTTTTGGAATTATTACTGAGGAGGAAGTGATAATAGTTCTTCCTTAGACAACTTTAAATTGACGTAGCCAATTAGTGTTTCTAATTTCCTTTTCAACTTATAGTTTTGGCTAATTTACCAAAATTGATCTTAACTGTAGGGGAAGCTGCTGTACCCACGGACGGTTTTACCTACGGATGTTGGTCAGGAAATTCCAGGTATTGTAGAGAGAGAGATCCTAATTAGGGTTCAACGTGTGTGCCACAACCCTCTCCAATACCCCAGAAAGTTTCAACGCCATCAAACTTACATTTAAGATTCTATCGCATTTTTTCAGTTTTAGTAGGATCTAAGTAAAAAAAACAAGAACAATTTCTTTTTTTTTTACTCTGTCATGGATTGTATTATTCACTTTTGTTGTAGGTATGATTTGACCTCAAACCCATGAGTAAGTCACCAAAATATTTATGCTAGAATGTACCATAAAACCGTACAACTTTAGACCACTTTATGTGTACTTTTCTTCATATTTTCATCACTTTGCCAAAAATGGTTGAGAATTTAACCATACACTACTATACATTTCAGCTGTAGAGTGATGCTTCGAAAAAAATTCTAAATTACGCGCAAAGGGAGGGGGGAACCTTTTTGTATAGTGGTATAAAGTTTGCATATGGTAGGGACAACTTTAGACCACCTCATATTTTTCTTGATATGCACCACTTTACCACTCCGGTCTAAATTTACAATGCATAGATCGTTCTGTTCCAATCCCGTACACAGCAAAAATTGAAGAAACAAAAACAAAAAAAAAAAAAAATTGTACTTACTTTTTCCAATTTATAAAATTTTTATACTTTTTGAGTCAATTTCAGGTTCTCTTAAATAAAATCAATTGCGAAAAATACAATATTTTATTCAGATACATAAATATGAACGTTAGATAGTATGAAAAGCAATTAGTAGGTACCTACTCCTGGATTTTTTTATATTTTTACAAAGGCATTTTTGTTTATCATTTTTTACAAGGGCTTGATACAAATTTTGTCTCAATTGGGTTGGTTTCTTTGTTGTCGCAAGAATTTGCTTTTATTTGTACCAAATGACATCAGGGGAATGAGGCCAACAGTAAAATTTACCCTTTTTTGCTTTTCTTGTTGAAATTTGGTGGCTCCTGATTTCTTGGATCACGTTTTCCTTTAGTTCAGGCGAGTAGTTGAGGTAAGGACGGCCGCCTATCTTCCTTTCCCTGGATTCATGTCTAGTACCAAAGAAACCCCAAAACTAAAAAACTGCTCAAGACAATACAAAATTGTTCACAAAATATTGACAAACGATAGTAAAAATGGGTGGTCTAAAGTTGCAACTTGAATTCCCGTATTTTATTTACTTCGAAACGAGAAGTAAACAAAGCAACATCAGGATTCGCCGATAAGGCTAAATCATCTTAAAAACATAAGTAATAAATTAATAAACTTACTTTCGGAGAATTCAATCGGCAAATATAGGTTTTGAAGTAGACTTTGAGAGCTGAAGCAAAAATTTCAAAAAAACCTCCCAACACAAATGAATGTTGCCACGAGAATGATAACATTGGAGCTTGGGGTAACCAACATGAACTTCACTGGACAACATTTGCGAACCTACTGATTTTTTAAAGACTTTAGCTTTGCTCCAATGACCACTACATGGCACATACTACCAGATTCCTTCAATGGTCTAAAGTTGCAACACTGGTCTTAAGTTGTACGGTTTTATGGTACCTAGTATGAAGTAGCATCCACATTTAAAAGAATTGGCTTGGTTCACTCATTGCTTTTGAAACAAAGCAATCATATACTTAACTCTTTTTTTGCAAGATCATAAACTTTGACCTCTACTCGAAGGCCAACAAGTGGAATTTGAGAGGAAAGAAGCTTCACTTTTTCTTATCACAATACTTATACAATATCCTGAAAGTTTCAGGAAAATTGAAGGTGTCAACTATCAGGCCCCCATTCACTTTGTCCAAGTTAAAAAAAATGACTCTTTAATATAATAATTTTAATATAATATTTAACATTTTGAAAAGATGTCCTTCAAGTTTGGGTTATAAGCAAATTATTAGCTTCTGAGGTTTGAAAAAAAAAAAAAATTCCAGGGTTCATACTCTATTTGGATGAAAAAAATTCCATGACTGTTCCAAGACTTTTTCATGACTTCATAAAAATTTTTATGTCCTTGTTACACAAAGAGAATAGTACTATCTGTCAATTTTCTGCAATTGGTATTAGGAAAACTATTATGTGAATGCCACTACCTTATCAAAGCATTTGCTTGTGACTGAAAAAACATCAGTGCAAAGTACAGAAACTAATAACTATTCTTATATATCTTTTTAATTTAAGTAAGGTAAACCTATAGTGAATGCAATATACAGATGTTTAAATTAATGATTATTTAATAAGCAGAGCAGAATAGTAATAAATAGGGCGGAATATTAATAAATGGGACCAAGGTTGAATGAGTCATTACAAAGTTTTCAAAAATAAATTTACTTCATAAAAATATTGCCCTTTGGTGTCAACAGTGTATCTAATAATCTATGTAACTTGACAGCATTTTGGTTCATTGAATTAAAGCCTCGTTTTTCAGTAAATTCATTTTTTTTAAGTATTAGTATTCCCTATTTCTTTGTTCTATCGCCTGACTAAATGTTTATTTTCTAAAGCCTTCAATATATTAAGATAAACTCTGACAAGTTTAATAATGATTTTTTATGAGTGGTTGAAATGACCCCTGGGCATCGGATGCAATTGAATTATACTTTTTGAGTGGGTGTGGCAAAATCTAGAATGTGCAAGTCCAGTTCTAAAAAATATAAAATATAAGAAGCGCTGAAAAGAATTGTGAATTCCAAATAAGTGATGTTCCAGTAGTAAAACTACATAAAAAAAAAAAAAAAAGGCGGATGGCTGTTACAGAAGAGGATGCAATAGGATTCCAAAACTCAGATTTGTTTTGGGGATGGTTCAGTTTTCCAAAGTAAATAGCTTTCATATGCAATACTGTTAAATCACTGAAGATTTCTAATGTTCTTTTAGCTTCTGTTACTTTCTTACTACCCAAGACATTTTTCTATGACTTGAAATACATTTCTATGACTTTTAGTGAAAAAATTAATTTTCCATGACTTTTCCAGGTCTGAAAAATCTGTTTATTTTTTCCCATGACTTTCCAGGCTCCCCTTTCCATGACCTGTACAAACCCTGAAAATCCAATTACAAAAAAAAAGATTTATAATTGTTACTAATTTGTCAAGTGCTATTTTTATGCTTCATGTGCTTAATGTGTTGTCATCGTGCTAAATTTGGTGTTTACTCCATTAATTTTCACTCAAAGTAAAAAAATTATCTTAATTTTTTGAAACTTTACCTTGATGTTGATTTTTCCTGCTTTATACTATTTAACATTATGTGTATGTGTTTGGCGAGAAATGGAAGAGATATCATCCAGTTGGCATTGTTTCTAGACCAAATTTGGAGAATGTCAGTTAGTTTATCTACTTTTCACTCTGTTTAGTTCTGTGCTGCTTGACCTGCATTCATTGTATTTGCAATTGAATATGTGCTTACTGTTAGTGCTTATGGTGTTTTAGGCCATTTGCTTAATTGCTGTGGATATTTTAGCAATTCTTAATGACTTGTTGGTATCAGTAAATAAATTTGTTATGCTTTTAAGAGGTTTGAGGCACCTATTTATCAAGAACACCTGAAGTAAAAGGTGGATTCCAAATAATATTCTAAAAATTCCAACTCATTGGAAAAATTAAATAATAATTGTGATATTTTTTACATCCTGGTTTATTACAAATATACTACCTCATAGTGTCCAAAAAGCTGCTCTTTGGATGGAATAGCTGGGCTGTTTTTAATATACTTATGACATTCCTAAAATATGAAAAATATGTAAGCACAAATGAGAAAACTTTGCACACATATAAAAAAGTTTCATTAAGTAAAGTAACAAGTTCATGCAGCATAAACACGGAATTCACTCCATTTGCAATTTGCGTTTTACAGCGTGCATTTGCGCGCCTAAGCCTATCGGCGGCATTTCTGACCGATGTGCGTTCATAAAGACTCCCTAACCCATTGCTCTCTTCCTTGTAAATTATACAAGGAACTGCTCTAAAAACACTCATTCTAAAATTAGAATCCTAACACTTGAAATCAAAAGCCACATCAAACGCTAGAAGCAAGTCAGCTGCATTTGATAAACAACAATCATATGTAAATAAGCTGATCATTGGCAACGGAAAGAAACAAATAAAGGCTCATTGTGCTTCATGTATAAGCATTTTATCTATATAGATTGCAAAAAAAGAATAATAGTACTTAAGAAGGTCAATCAATACACATACCTTTTCTGTCAAATAACTGCAACTAGTGATTGCAATACCGGTATACCAAATGCCGGTATTTTTAGCTATTTTGCAATACCAGTATTTGCTGGGGTAGAATATCGGTACTTTTGGCATTAAATAAAAATAATAAATAGTTTTTAACTATAGAGTTTTCAATTAAACTAGTCAGATATCTACTGTTATTATAAATATAAATTTCTTTTTCGATATACGATAGTACCAAAATCAATCTATTGAAGTAAAACTTTGGCTTCAAAGGTGCCAATTTAAAAATATCAATAAATAAAAGTAGTGGAAATATTACAAAACTAGGGGGCTATCGCCCCCTGCTCGCTAACGCTCGCCAACCACCGGAACTGCTTACGCAGTTCCTTCGGATCGCTATGCAATCCGAGCTCGCTACGCTCGCTCACCGGTCACCAAATATTGGTCTAGCTTTATCTGTATTAATAAAAAGGTAGTTTATTTTAAAAATATGAATATCATAACACTTATGATTTTCATATATTTAAAAAGGGACAATTACTTTGACATGCAACTTGTGCATTGGATAATCATAAAGCAAAAGTTTGCAATTCCATTATCTTTTGAGAGAAGTATGCAAAGGAACATTTTTGTACTAAAATTACAAACATAATATAATCTTTTTTCCCTACATTTACTGAATGCAAAAGAAATTGCAGTGAAAAAACCCTACAATGTTAACACACTTAAAAACATTTCATGGTCATTAACTATAGTATGTTTAGTGTCAAAATATGTGTATATATATGTTTTAAAATGTCTAACAGTTGCAAAGAGCGAGCAACTTCTGACATTCTCTGAAAGCAGTGATTTAGTAAAAAAATGTTAGAATGAGTGTTTTAAGAGTCAAGAAACCAAATCCAGTGGCACGACAGCTTATGAGGGCCAAGGCCTACTGTACCCATCTCACTCCTTCTGATCAAGGGCTTTGGGGTGCTAGGCAGATGTTCCGGTTAAGAGGTCAGCCTAACATGGAACCCTCAGGGGTTAGTTCCCAAGCATAGTTTTTATTTTATTGATCCACTGAAGGAATGAACAGCTGAATCAATCATGCCCAACCCAGAGATCGAACCCGGACCTGCAGCGTGGAAGGGCTACCACTGAGCCTCTGGGCTTCAGAGCACTTGAATATAATTTACGAAGAAGAGAGCAGTGGACTACGGAGACTTTAGATGAAAGATCTGAACGCAGATTGGTCAGAAATGCTGCCGATACGCTAAAGTGCACAAATGCACACCGTCTTCAAATCGAAAGAATTCCGCAAGTGTTTCCGAATACATTTACAGATTAATCATGCACTTTGCAGGAGAAAAAGAATTGACCTAAGACTGATAATTATAAAACTGGAGAAATATATTATTGTAGCAAAAAATATTGATTATTATATAACACCAATATTTGTCATACCTCGGATACCATTTATTTCATCCGATAGCAATGTGCCTTTTAAATTCAAACAAACAATTTCCCGTTAGATTAGCCTTCCTAATGACTATAAATAAAGCAGAAGATCAAAATGATTTTGTGAAAACATATTAGCAGTAATATCAGGTTTCACAATTCAATTTGTTGCTTTACTTTGCCCCTGTGGTTCAATTCTTAACATCAATGCCATTGCAAAAGTATGAAATGTTTTGCTCTTCAGGTCTTCACGATTCAATTTGTTGCTTTACTTTGTCATTGTTGTTCAGTTCTTAACTTCAATGCATTGCAAAACTAAGTAACATGTTTTGCAATGAGAACTGTCCAATAAATTCATTTAGTCTATGTGGAATAACATAATACTGTTAAGCACAGTTAATATGTTTCTCTTCTATTCGTTTTTATCAATTATACGTTTATTAAACTGTCCCTGGAGGGTCTAATATACATTTTCTTTACCAATTATACATTTTTTCATTTGTACGCTTTTTTCATTGTCCCTTAA
The DNA here is from genome assembly GCF_026930045.1 of Uloborus diversus. Lineage (NCBI taxonomy): Eukaryota > Metazoa > Arthropoda > Arachnida > Araneae > Uloboridae > Uloborus > Uloborus diversus. The sequence goes on along the minus strand of NC_072740.1, from coordinate 43,824,179 downwards.
AAAATGTATAAGCGTTGCTTCACTGTATATAAAAAATGTGGTTGGAAAAAAAACTTCAGTATTTACAGGTTGCAGTTAGTTAAGCTTGACCACAAAAAGAAGGCGGATGACCTTGAAGGGAAACATCATTTGTAATAGGTAGAATCTTCCAGAAAGCACCAAATAGTAAGAGGCATGGTCTCGCTAATCCTATCTATTCCAAAATTATAACAAACAACCTATTACAAATGATACAAATGATGTTTTTGTATTGAGGTCATCCACCTTCTTTTCATGGTAAGCTATAGCAGGGCTGTGGAGTCAGACTGGCTTTATGGTAAAGGAGTCGGAGTCGAAGGTTTAAAATTTCAAGAGACGGAGTTGGTAAATTTCTCTCAAAATTTGCAGCTCTGCCAATATTTGCGGAGTCGCAGCCGGAGTCAGACTAATTTTGGGTAAAGGAGTCGGAGTCTCTAAAAATCCTGTAGTCGGAGAAAGACATTTTTCCTCCGACTCTACAGCCCTGGTAAGTAGGGAATTTTTTTTTTTTGCAAGCACTATGGTTAACGGAAAAACCTTTCGACATCAACATTAACTTTGCAAAGGATTTTCAAAAAAAGAAGAAAATCATAATACTTCTCTGCCTACACGATAGAAAATTTCTGGGTTTTCAGATACTATGACTCTTGAATGCCTTACATATGACGTCATGTCTATGATTGAAAAGTGGTTTTGTCAAATCTAAAAAAAAATTATCAAAAGTTTGACCCTGTGCGTTATTTATAGTCATTAGGAAGGCTAATCTAACAGGAAATTGTTCACGTTTGAATTTAAAAGGCACGTTACTATCGGATAATATAAGTGGTATTCGAGGATAAGTATCAGTGTTATTATTAGCATTTTTAAAAAAAATAAAATAATATTTTTCTCCAGTTTCATTACTATCACTGTTATTTCAACTCTTTTCTCCAGTAAAGTGTATGATTATACCGGAAATGTGTTTCAAAACACTTACAGATCTCACTCGATTTGCAATTCGCGGTTCACGGTGTGCGTTTGCGCGCCTAATCCTATCGGCAGCATTTCTTACCGATCATCGTTTAAATCTTTCATCTAAAGACTCCTAAGCACACTGCTCTTTTCTTTCTAAATTATATTCAAGTGATCGAAAACACTCATTCAAAAATCAAAATTCTAACGCTAGACATCTAACGCTAGAAGCGAGTCTGCAGCACTTGTAAACAACGATCGTAAACAAAGCGGATCGTTGCAATGGAGAGAAAGAAATAAAGGCTCGTTTTGCGCCATGCATAAGCGTTTTATATATATAGATTATATTTTCATCACTAGATGGTCTGATGAATTGCACTTTCGTGAATTTATGTGAACCAAGTTTTTATTTTCTCCATTTCCTTGACTTGCCCTCCCGTGAAAATTAATTTTAAGTGTAATTACGAATATGTTTGTTCTATGAACACTTTATTCCAACCATCAATGGCAGCAATTCTTTATGATATTTTTTAAAAATTATTTGTCTCAACTACTGAATTTTGACAAAAATTTTTTCTTGTTAAGTTTACCAAACAGTAATTTGTCATCACCGGTATTAGTGAGTGTTCTGTTTTATTATTCAGCTGTATACCAACCAAGAAAATATTTATAATGCCTTGAACATTTGCAAAGAAGTAAGAGTTGGAACATATTTTAAGATATTGCATAATTGTAAAGAATTTCGAAAGCAGAAAAAAAAAAAAACTAACAAGTTAAAATTTACCATAAATTTTAAACCAAAGGGTTAATAAAAAGCAAATACAAACCCATTCTGACCAAGAGGAAATTGTTGAAGATGATGTTAAGAAAATAATTGTCGCTCAAAGACCTGCTACAGTTAGCTATAAATAATAATAAATAAACTACCCCCCCCCCCCCCAAAAAAAAAACACCTACACTCACAAAAATGATTTTTTACAGACCCAACAAAATAAAGACCGAATTACTAGAAAATGAAGGACTTGCAGGCAACTACAGGAGGTTAATCGCGCATTATTAACAGTACTATTAAATAGATGCATCATGTTTCTCGCTATTACTGATTTTTTGTAATGATATTTGTTCCGTCTTTTTTTGGACCTGATAGGTATTATATTACTTTAACTTATAAGTTGAGTTGCATCAGTACTCCTTCTAATTTAAAATCACTTAGCTTGTAACAAACCTAACTTGATTTCAGCTTCAGGTAGGGGAGCTAGGGGCTTGATGTAACAGGGGTAAGTAGTAACAGTGCTTTTTTACTAAGAATTTAAACGTTATTAACTTTTTTTTGACTCAATCTTACTGTTATAATGTACCGCGTCACCTCATCACCGCCAGTGTCCCGCCAGGCGACACAGTGAGTGGGTGTGTGCGAGCCCTCCGCTATTGGCATGTAACATATTTTTTGACCTTCGTAAATTTTTAGTTAGTTTTATTATTTTTGACTAAATAGGGCTTTCAATATTTTATTTCATTTTTACATTTATCTATGTATGATGTATTATCATAGTTTTCAAGATTACAAAGTTGTTTGAATAGTTAACACGCTAAATATGAAAAACTATGATTTGGGGTTAATTGTAACAAAATCTTGGAGTATGTTGTAACATGTTACAACTTGCCCCATATTGTTGTATGTTATTTGTAATGCAATAAGGGATTTAAAGCTTCCAGTGTTTGGTTTTTAAATGTAGATATTTTCTAAGAATGTGACTTTGCGCCCTCTTTTGTCACTGATTGTCCAGATCCCACTAAACAATCAGAAAATTCTCTAAATGTGATTGAAAATTTATCGTTGAATCTCGAAACTGCTAACAAATTTTTCCCATCGAAAATTAGACCATTACTAAAGGCACCACCAAGGAAAACAAATATAAATAACAGGCGTTAAATGAAGTCCACTGTTTTGAGAGACACACCAAAAAAAAAAAAAAAAAAAAGAAGCTTTGAGAATGGAATATGAAAAAAAAGAGGAAAAAAAACAGAAAAAAGATAATAAAGATAAAGAAAAAGTAAAGGGAAAAGACAAACGTAAAAATCTGCAAACAATAAAGATGGAATAGAAAGAATAAAGAAAAGGGTTTTAAATTTGGATTCGGAATCTGAAGAGTGGTATTGTCTAGTTTGCAATGAAGGGTATTGTCATTCAAAAGGTGATTGGGTTGAATGTATTGTATGTAAGATGTGGGCACATGTAGGATGTGTCAGAGGAGAAATCGGATGAAGACTAAATTCATTGATAAAGAGACTTATGAACAGACTGATTATTATAAGATGTAAGAACTAAGAGATTATTAAAATTCTTAATTTGGAGGTTTATAATTTAACTTACTGTGATTTTGAAGTGCCTAGTTTGTATATAAGTACCTATGGTAGAATTTTACTACAAAACAAGATTAATAGTTTAAAACTAAAATATTTAAATTGTTGATTAGCAAAAAACTGTTTCAGTTAATTATTTAATAGTAGATGCATTTAATAGAAGTATCTTATTATTTTCATTAAATACCTATTTATTTGTAGAAAACAAAGTAAAATGTAAAGAGAATAAATGATTAATGGTGTAAAATTCCTGTTTTTTATTGTTGTTACTATATGCAACAATAGATGTTACAACAAACCTCAAGTATGGGATAAGTTGTAACACTTTCCTTTTTATAGAATTTTTTTTCCTGAAAGAGATAGCTATAGATGTGATGTTTTATCAATTAGACTTCATAGAAGAATAGTCAGAGTACCAATCAAAGTTTATTTAGTGATAATTTAACCAATACATCTCAAGATATGACGACATTTTTTAAATTGTTACAACAAGCCCCTCGCTCCCCTAATATACGATTATACTAACCATTACGACAGCAATTTCTTTAAAACAGTCCAATTCAGTCAAAAATAAAAATTATTACTGTTAGGGAATAAAAGCTTTGCAGTATTTTAATAAATTTATGGCAGTTTTCAACAACATATACGAGTTCAATGAAACATCGTATCAGCTGTATCTATATTGAAACAATTTATCACAAAGAATATTTTCAGCTTAGGTTGCAAAATCCTTAAATATGAATTACAAACTGGATCACAATTTATATTGGATACACCACTAGTTTGATTACAAAAATTTTACTAAGCTTTTTATCATCTATCATAATGAATGATTTAGAAATATCTAAGAGAAGAATCTCTACTCTTTCTCTCTAGGACTAAATCTTAACAAATCTGGACATAGGAAATTCAAACACTCTACAATACTGAAGACTAGCAGCCACTTTAGATTTAACATATTTTGTCGACTCACTAGAAAAATACTTGCAAATTTCCACTGAAATTTCAGGGGTCTAAGACAATATATTTCAATCAAAGTTTTGTCCTAAAAGTTAATTAGGAGAAGCCGGGAAAAAATTTCAGAAAAAAGTTTAGCATTACACAGTTAAAGAAATTCTTAAAATGCTTTCCCACTGCAGCATATTTTTATAATCATTTGTTTATTTTTGTTCATCAATAAGAGTATATTCATGAAAGGTTTGTTCTCAAAAGTATTTTATACATTTGCTTCATAACATTCAAAGTTTTCAACTTAATATCAGGAATTATGCAAGCTATAGTAGAGACAGTATCCTTAAACCAGTAAGCAAAACAATACTTAATACAGTCGAGCCTCCATATATCAAACTTCTACATATCAAAATTTTCTATATATCTAAATCCCGACAAGTTTCATTGTTTATTACAGTAAACTCCCGATTATCCGCAGAATTGGGTGGCACAAGTGCCGCGGATAATAAAAATCGCGGATAACCGCAAAAAGACTAAAATGGGGGACAAATCATGTAAAAATTGTCCTATCTCAAATTCTTAACTGTATTGATGCATAACACTTTCTGCAAACAGTGAAAATATATATAGAGTACAGTACAAATGTTTTGTATTTTTGCACAACCGAACTTAAAATCAATAACAAACAAGTGTATGTACGATGAAGAACGCACAAAAATAATAATAATAATAATAATAATAATAAAATTAAAATAAATCAATCAATCAAGCAAAAACAACTGAGTGTAAATTTACAATTTTACAAAAAAAAAAAAAAACAGCCACTGGTATTCGCTTTTTACTGCGAAAATACATGTTCGTGATTGTTGATTGATTCGCGGATAATCCGCCCCGCGGATAAACCGCTCGTGGATAATCGGGAGTCTACTGTACATAGAAAAATTGTTTCTATATATTGAAAAAATCTCTATATATCGAAATTTTTTTGAGATCTTCGTAGAATTTTTTTTCTACTTTAGACTGTTTGACACATGAAAAATGAAGTTTAGGGGAGAAAATTATGTTTACTAAAGGTAGCTAAGAAACTCATAAGAAATCTGAGTCTGAGGGGTGTGTAGATAGGTCGTTGTTCAATTCTGGAGTTCTCAAATTCCCTGAAGTTTATTTCAAACCTTAGTTGTAACCAGTAACACTGTAAAATCAGTTTAAAGTTATCCTTTTTCTCTGCTGATTATCATTCCTAGTCTTTTTAGCTTCAGTAAAAATCATTCAAGTTAAGTAGATTGATTTTTTACTTTTCTCTCGATTACATTATCAAAACAAAAATCCCCTCATGTTGCGAATCAAGTGTAACTGCAAAAAAATAAAGGTGTATGAAGGCACAAAAATGTAATTTCTGTTAATTTTTCAGTTATTAACTTTCGTTTAATCCGATGCTCGAAAAAATTAGAAATTGGTTTCATGCACGAAAATTAGCTTTAGTTTTAATGTTTTAGAAGATTTTTATGATAAAATAAGATTGTTTCTATATATCGAAATTTTTTCTGGCAATTTGCTACTTCGATATAAGGAGGTCCGACTGTATATGATGACATGCGAACAGTCTTACTAAATATTATTTAACTGCACATGTGTCAGTAATAAAAAAAGCATTTTGGATAATTTATACACAAAATATATTGAGCTTCTCTAGTAAAATTCTTAAGAATTAATGTGAAAATCTGCAGAGATACCTACGATCCAATGAGTAAAATTTTAATTACTTTCAAAGAGAAGAAAAACTGCAAGCAGTCTTTTTCCATATTGTTAATTTTTTGGGCAAATGTTGATATCGGAAAGCTAGAACTACCAATTTTTAATTAATATAGTTCTCATTTTTTATTCAGTTTGAATGCATATTTCTTTTCCCTATTTCATGCATAAAATTTACCTTTGCAAAGTCACTTAAGTTTTCCAAATAGGCAGAGTTTTCAAATGAATCTGAAAAAGAAAAAAACATATAAATTATGAGAATAAATGGTAGGAAAAAATTAACTTTAAACTACAGGCTTCTGGTACATAATTTTTATTTTTCAAAACCCAATAAAACATATTTTATGAATCAGAATGTTTTTAACTTTGTTTTAATGTGGATACCCATATTGAAAGTTTTGTTTTACAGTTTTGAACATGATATCAGATAAGTGATGCCCCACTACCCATACACTAAGTAAGTCAAATGGTGTTTTTCATGACTCTTAGAAGCAAAGCAGAGGGTTTGTTGGCAGTTTCTGCCGGAATGTTGATCTGTAGGTCTTGTCGAGTCCTTGACGGTTGTCATAAACACAGGATTCGGACCTCCCCCCCCTTATACACACAAAATAAAAACTGCAAGGGGCAAATCAGGGAACATGCTGGGCATTCCAAAGTACATTTTTTATATTTATTCACTCAGAGAAGAGTTCCACCAAACCAGCTGTTGATGCCTTTTTAGTGTGAGCTGTTCTCTGTCCTGTTGGAATCAAATGTCTTCTAAGTAAATTAAAAAAAATCCCAGGAAAAAATGGACTTTTTCAGTGCTTGGGCAAAAGGGGTATCACCTACTTTATATGATTTTCAGAACCGTGTAAAGTAAAACTTTAGTTACGTACCCACACTGACTAAAAGTAAAAAAAAGACCCTTTTTCAAAGTGTGCTTTACTGCATATTGAAATAAGAAATTTATGATGCCGAATCCAGTATATTTAATCTACAAAGCTCTAAATGAGCCAAATTAAAATGAATATAAGTTTTAATATAAAACAAATTATTCAAAAAAAAAACAAAAAAAAAAACATGCGACTATCATTTGCAAAGAGGGTCTCCTACTAAGAACAATTCTGGTATTTTAACAGCACAGAAATAAATATTTGCTTTGAATTTTAATTGATCACAGTCAAAAATATCTATGGTTAGATTCAATACAAAAAGAATAACAATAGAAAAATGTACAACACATGAAAATCAGTTACCAACAAAATAAAGCATGCTCATATTTAAAAAACAAATGCTAAAGAATTAACAAAAGTTTACAACTAGCTGATCATAAGTGTCTTGGTGCTGAAACTTTTGTTTGAAGAATGTATTTTACACTTATGATAGTACAGGTTTCTGCAAATTATACTTTGTTATGTGATTATATGATCAGAATGGTAAGGCAGGGTAGATGACAATAAATAAATTCCAACCATAGATGCAGTATTATGCTGAATAACAGAAAAATATTCACACTATTAGAATGTACTTCTACAATTAATTATAACAAACATATATCTTTGCTTCAAATCAACAGTAGGACATCTTAATGTTATTCTGGGATTAGATGTCTTTCTGTTGCTCTGTGGTGACGATATGAGAGAAAGACATTTTTAAGAGCATGATATTTCCAAGAAATAAGATTTTTTGATCAATAATTGCAGCTTGAGAAAGAAGTTCTTTTTTTATAATACTTATGCTAAAATGTCGCCCGCCTTCTCTAGTGGTCAGAGAAGTCTGACTGCGCTGGGGAGGTCCTGGGTTTGAATCCCGGCTTGGGCATGAGTACTATCTTTCTCCTGTTCAGTGGCGGATCCAGAACAAGTTTTCAGATGGGACATCCTCCGTGTGGGTGATATTTTTGTATGATCCTTGCCCTTGATGCTACTAAAGGTATAGCAATTTCGAGCATTTTCCAGTGGAAAGCCCTATGCGTTCTCGGCTACTACCCACCTCATTCTTATTTGTGTGTGTGAGTGTGTCCAATTGCAGATCATTAGGAATGATGTTAGAGGAAGGAATGGGGTTTTGGTAGTACTCTCACCAGTAAATTTTTAGAAATTGATGTTATAAAAGCGTACTTGTAGGTCACTTTTGATGACTGTATCGGGAGGAATGGTGTTCAGAATTGTAGACTGGAAATTTTTCAAAACTGAACTTGGGAGCTTCTAAAACTGCAATTTTGGGCGATTTTTGATGATGTTAGCGGGAGAGGGTTCGAGAACTCATCTTTGGCAATTTTTCAAAACTCAAATTTCAAAATGGCAATAGTAGATTATCTTCGGCTATGTTAGAAAGATAAAAAGATAAAATGAAGGATTTGGGGCTTTCCCCTGGAAATTTAAGTTCTTAAATGCAATTGTATGCTAACTTTTATGACGTCAGGGAGAGTTTGGGACTGTCAACTGGAAATGTTTCTAAATTAAAGTTCTAAACCGCAACCTTAAGCCATGTTTGATGACATGAGGAGATCTGATAAGGTTCAGAACTCCCTCCCCTTCCAGAAATCCTAAAAATGTAATTGTAAGTCACTTTTTATGACATTAGGGGAAGGAATTGAGTTCATTATTCTCTTCTTGAAATTCATTTTGATTAAAATACTAAAATCAAAATTTTAGGCTATTTTTAGTGCAGTTAGGCATTGATGTAAGGATGACTAGCATGGTTTTACACTTCAGGGTCCCTGTACCTACCACTACAGGTGGGTTCACTGGTTGGATGAGGCATGAAATTTTGATTCAGACCAGAAGCCTATCATTCCCTGGTCCAGCACCCCCAGACATATTGATTTGGAATTTTAACTTGGAGGACTTTGTGACCACGATGTATAAAGCATGCCTTGTACCCATTAATGAACACGGAGGATCTTCGACCAACTAGTATCGAATCCGGGACCCTCCGATTACGAGTCTGACATCTTACCAGTTGATTTCTGTGGTAGGGCACTCCTAAAATTTTTTTAAGGGGAAAAATTTCACACATCTTATTCATGGCTCAAGATCATCATAAGGTTACAAAATGGTGACTGATTTTTAAGATCCGTTTTTTACTGGAAGAAAGAACAAATTGAGTTTATGATTCAGGATAGGGTCATTATTAGAATATGAGCACAGAAATCAGGAAAACTGCATCATATTTTTAGATGGAGAAAGATAATTAGCAACATGAACTTAGACATAAAGTAATATTTGCGCAGAAACAAGGATACATGGGCGAACAAACAGAAAACAGTTTTAGATGATTTTTGGTGATGTTAAGGTAAGAGGGGAAGGATTCAGAGGATCTTTCTGGTAAAATTTTAATATTGAAGTCTTAGAAACACGACTGCAGATCATCTTTGATACATTAGTGGAAAAGCTAGGATTCAACAAATCTACCAGAGAAATTTTTTGAAATTCGAGTTGCAAAAAATGTAATTTGATATCATGCTCGAGAGTATTAGAGAAAGGGGTATTGGGGGCTCTCTCCCCAAATTTTCTTTGAATTGAGGTTAAAAAAACCACAATTCTATTCCATCTTTGATGATGATAGGAAAGGGGAGGTTTCAAGGCCTTCTCACTAAATTTTTTCGAAATCTACGCCTTAAAACAGATTTGCAGGCCATCTTTCCATCAAGCTCATTAGTCAATTCTGCCACTTAGATTGACAATATGTAAAGAAATGAAATTTATACTAAAAACATAACAAGTCAAGGAATAGAAAAATTACTTTTTAGGTTCTCAAGCATTATTCCTTTCTGTTTTTTTCTTCTTTTTGATTTATGGCTGTTTTACAAAACTTAAACTTAAAAACCCCCTCATTCTTAAATTCCTGTTTGGAGTGTGTTCTATCCCGAATGTGTTGCATATGTTAGCTAGTAATCAACATATTGTCGCCTCAGAGTAACACTAAGACATCTAATCCTAGGAATAACACTAAGATATCCTACTGTTGCTTTGAGGCGACGATATTTAAATAACGCAATACTTGAAGAAGCATAAAAGCAACATATCTTTCAAAAGACTTCTGCTGCATTAGCTTTAAAAATTTTGAAACCATACCTAGTTTTAGTTGCTGCCAAGGAGGTAATAAAGTCATGTATTCAAACAATTTTCGACATAAGCTATTATGAGCAGAAAGTAGAAGAGTACAAAGTTCACAATGAACTAAACGAGCTCTATGTAAGCGAGATGAACTAGTTGCAGAGCGCCCCATCTAAAAAAAAAAAAAAATGTGTATACATACATATAATCTAATTTTTCACTTAACATAAAAAATCATCACTGATTGTAAGCTTTAAAATACTGGCAAAGGATAAAATATTTTTTTTTGCATAGAAAATAAATCATGAACATACTAAATAGCATTTAATGAATTCATCTAGTTCTCAGCCTGGCGGTACTCGCTCACAAGAGGGCCATTTGGCTCCTGAAAATGGTGATAAATTCTTGAGGGTCAATAAGGGGAACATGAGTACTTCCAGGAGGAAAGTAAAATGATAATTAAAAACAAATATGGCAACAGATATCGAAATTCAAAATATATTAGGATTTGACCGATGCATCAGCCAGGCCAATGGTTCACACATTTGTTTATGTCTATTACAGTTCTGTCCTTCAAAAGATAAATAGAAATAATATTACTAGCATCCAAACAAAAAGTAGCTGCAAAGCAGGTGATGTGTGTCATGTAAATATCAGCTGTGAGGGTTGTTCTTTAATATTTCATTCAATGTTATGCATTTTCTATGCTATTTGCTTTGTTTTTTCTCTGTATTCTTTGATACTACATGCAGGGTATCAGCTACATTTTAAGTTTTGAAATCCATGACTTTTCTCGACTTTCCATGACTTCTCTACTTAACTTTAAATGACTCACAATAGATTTTTTCAAGGAAAAAACATCACTTTTTCACAAGAACAGCTTAATTGTGTTTTGAGAAAATTAAATTGCAATGATCTGATCTATGCTTTGGACATATGTTTCTAAAAATTCAAATTAAATTAAAAAGCAACTAGCTCTCAGCTACTATTATAACTAAAAAACAATTTATGTTACAATAGCTAGTGATACACATGAGATAATTACAGAGTTTTAACTTAATTGCTTTGCTAACAAGGACATGCACTTATAGATAAAAAATTATTGAAAATATTTTTTAAATTCCAATAAATGATACAACATTTTTATAGTATAGGTAAGAATTTACATACAAACAAATTTATTATTTTTTCGCTGAAAAATCTGATTTGAACCACAAAAAAAAAAAAAAAAAAATCAATCACTAAAAATATTGCAAAAAAAAAAAAAGAGTTTTTGATTTCCGAATGATTTTTCAAAATGAAAGAAGCTTCAAACATGCAGCAATAATGATGAAAAACTACTGGTGAATAGCGAAACATTTAAGCTTGAATTTAATTTTTTTTTCTTTTGAACTTCAAATAAATATTTTATTTTATAAATAAAAAATGAATCTGAAACTTTTTCTTCTTTTTTTTAAGCTAGTAGTTTGCTAGAAAAAATTGTGACCTGCAAAAATTTAGTAACAACTAAAATTAAGTTTACAATAAAGAAAATAGATAAATAATCAAAAAAAATAAATAAATTAAATTACTTTATAACTAACTTACCAAACATTACCACCTATTACCACCAAAATTTTAGGATAGGCTACAAATATTGAAACAATTCCCGAATTTGTGATTTTGGTTTCCATGTCTATTTACTTTGCTTCTTTCCATTTTTGTTCATTTGTCGTTCGATCTACATTGTGTGGACTTTTCGTTCTTCTTTTATGCACTGATGAAGGGGCTTGCATTTGACAACCCCGAAACAGCTGTTTGCTGAGTTTTTAACTCTATTTTATTACTTTATTTGTACTTTATACACGTTGTTGTCGTTTTACTCATTCCATAGTAAAAAGTTTTCGACTGCTTTTTTACAAGTTATTGAAAGCATTTTAACTTCCACCCTTCAGCGAGTGATGCAGAATTTTGCTATTCGTTTGCGCCTTATTATAAGCTAAAGATAAAAGACACATCGAACATGTATAAAACAAATTCCCACATATTGTACTTTGTTTTAGAATTTAAAAAGAATTTTTTGAATTAGTAGTTCTCGAGAAATTAATTTTTAACATCAGCGCGTTAATTATTGGTCATCCTGTAAATAAAACTAAAGGTGAATGGTAAAAAATGAACGAAATTAACATTTTTTTATAAGTCTAAAAACAAAAGTAACAGATTAAAAAAAACTAAACTTCATGAGGTAAAATACTGGCTTACCTGTGGTCCAAACAAAACAGTTTCCAAACTGGAATGAGATTTTTTACTTGAAAGACGAGGGCTTCCAGTAAGAAAGGTTTGTTTTGAGGGTTTCTGCATACTATAAGAAAATAAATATTTTAAATAATTTTTTCACTGACAGTTAAACAAATGCAGAAGAATAAAATGGTTTAACAAACCAGAGAAATTTCAGTACATCTAAAACAAGCACAAGTCTATTAACAAATACAGCTAACACTTACTAATTACAAAGAAAAATGTTTTATTTTAATTGATCATGCACCTCAAAACATCAAACACAAAGAAAAACCCACACAAGCTGTAAAAAAAAAGAGTTATAAGGGCTTTATGCTATTAAATCTATAATAATGTAAACTTCAAGTTATAAGAAAGTATTGAAGCATACAAACATAGATATGTCATGTAGCAAAAAGAGTGTTAAACAATATTGAGTTTTCAATACAGTTGACAGGAATGACAGGTAGACCTCTACTGTGGCTTATCACCTAAAATAAAGGTAGCTAAAGATGAGGCAATCACCAGTACCTGAGCTGTATTTGCCACCAAACTTCAACCCGTGGTCATTACAAATGAATGGTTTATTTTGATAAGAGAACAATTCTTAAAAACATAATGAGTTTTATCAACAGTTATCTTATACAATATTTGCCTTAGAGATTATAGCACTTGACAGAAACTATCATTCTTAAGTGAATAAAAAATATATTTATAGTACCAACTTCACTAGACACTGTTGACCACAGCTTTAAATTTTCATAAAATGGCAAATACTCAGTTGGAATATATATATATTGAATCAGCTTTTTATATGCTTCATTTTCATGATATTATTGGTAGCTTTGCTATGTAAGCTGGACAATCTACTTGATTTCTAAACCCGACACATGCAAACATAGTCTCAACAAGTGAAACTAATGCTAAAAAAAAATAAATATAAATTAAATATGACCTTTTAAAAATCTAGGTATATCAGCAGATTGTAATCACTGACTGAAAAAGACACTTTTTGACCTAATAGAAACTTTTCGCCCAAACCTTTTTTGTTTGACAGAACAGCCATCTAATAGCAACGTGCAAATCATTTTTATAACAAATAATGTCAGATGTTACAAAATTATACACATGAAACATAATGGTTAAATGATAGTCAGATATTGAATTTTTATTCAGTTAAGGAAGATAAAGTTTATTTTCATTTTTTTTTCTCATTTTACACCAGCAAAACTATGTTCATAGTCATCAAAGGAATATCATTGTAAGGAAAAATACTGTAAAATCTTATTAAAATGCTTAGTTGCAGCTGGTGCCAGAAAAAAAAATCAAACAATGGTATTGTTCTGATTTTCACTTGGACAGCTATCAGAAAATAAAACTCGGTTCTTTTGTCTCTGGCACGATACATTTTTTTATATATTGAGCTAGGAAAATGCAGACATTATTTGGTTCTTCATATGATTTATGTTCATGATAGAAACATATTGACAGAGATATTACAGTGAAACCTCAATAAGTAGTCGACCGGTTAAGTGGTCACTCCTTTTAAGTGGTCGTTTTTGTTTGGTCCCGACAAGGTCTCATTCACAGTAATGTAAAATGACCCTCCTTTACTGGTCACCAAATTTAATTTTACCCGGTTAACTAGTCACTCAAAAATTGTTTCCTAAAATTCCTTTTCCTTATCGGATCTTAGAAAATAGTATCGGACTTAGTTGAAAGGCTGTTTGATATTTATTTTCCTTGAAATCTCGATCCTTGGTTCTGGTCATTCAAAGCATACTTCTTGCTGTGACTCTGCCGAGTGCCAAGAGTATGAATCTAACTCCTTTCAGCAAGACAGACAAAATCTAATACCGGGAGAAAGTTAGTCAGTATTTAACATCCGTTCACAAGGAACAAAAAACACAAAATTTAAAGCTTGATGTACGTTAGATGAGATAGTTCTTTTTCGTAAGCAACAACTTCATCAGTCAGCATTGAAGGATTGTATTAATGTACTGTGACTACATTAAAATAAGTTGTTGTTATTAAGTAATGTATAAATAAGAGAAAACAAAACGAAGTAACTATCATTATTTTCGCCCTTTTTAAAATTTCCACTAATTTATAGACATTTCTTACATAAGCTATTGTTTTTCTCACACAATTCTACTGCTATTCATGAATATTTGTAAGGCTTTTTTTTTCTTCCTTAATTTCCCACTCCACATAAGTAGTCACTTCGCATAAGTGGTCAAAAATTTTTGGTCCCTTGAGTGACGACTTAACGAGGTTTTACTGTATATAAAATTCAGACACACGAAAAGACAACAAGACTGTTAAAGTGTTTCTGAGAAAGCACCAAATTTAGTCTTTTAGTTCAAAAAAGAAACAACTTATAGACAAATATACTTTCTGAAACAAAACATCATTAAAAATAATTTTAAAAGTATGGATGCAAGCTGAAATAAATGTCAGAATATTAAAAAAGGCCTTCAAGCTTATTTTTTTAAATCATTTTTCAAAAAAAGTGGAAATGCTACCATTTAAAAATAAATGATCCAAATAGAGACTCAAAGCAGACACATGAAGCAAATCTTTTACAGGAACCTCTTACAGTTCTTAGAATATAATTAAATATTCCCCAAGATATTTGTCTTAATAAAGAGAGAAAGCCTAACAACCACAAAGACTGTATGAGGCAAATTTTTGCTTAGAGACAACCCTGACGGGCGGCAGATTTTAGGGGAGGCAAATTTCAAAATTGAAACTTTTCTTTTTTTTAAATATGAATATCTGTTTCAGTGCCATAAGATTCACTGCTTCAAAGCTAAAAAAAAAAAAAAATAATAACATAGAGTGCATTCCAGCGCTTGGATATACAAAAACAAACTTCGGAATTTAACAAGAAATTCAATTTACAGTCGGACCCCAATTTAACAAATTCATAGGACCTGAAATTTTATACATTAAATCGGGGCTATTGGCTATATTGGGATGAAAAAGAAAGCACTAATAAGCAACTGCACAAAACTATCCATGATTAGAAAGTGTACACTTTTCATTCAGCATTCTGCAACACTCTAATTAATTTGAAAATTTAAAGTACTGAGCATTAATGTTTTACAATTTCCTTTATATTTGACTTGATATAGTTCTTTTTTGACTTTATTGAGAGAAGAAAATACTGCGTCATTTACAACTAGCTGCATGAAGTATGTTTTTAGTTTCCAGGTCATGTAAAGCATTTGAAAAAGTAAGTTTTATTGGGAGTTTCATTATCGCTCCTCTGCGCCAGAATCACTATTCATTGGCAGCCCCCTCGCTCATTAAAAATGGCTGATTCCAAGAAAAGTCTTTTTCTGCTTCGGACAAGATGGATGTATCATGTGGAAAACAATACAATATTTTCTAAATCAAATTAACAAAAGAAAAGAAACATTTTGGTTTCTTGGCAGTTAAAATAATTTGTTAATTCAGGGTTTATCATTCAGTAAATAGAGGCTTTTTTATTCATTTTAGTCGGGGGGAAAAAGAAAAATTCGCTAAATCGCGAAATTCGTTAAATAGAGGTTCGTTAAACCGAGGTCTGACTGTAATTTTAGAGGCGGCAAATTGCACGAAATTTAAAAATTGACAGTGAGTAGAGTCACATAATTCGGGAAAAATATTTTCTTAATGACAGTGTCTGTACAATTCACTCTGACCCAGTATAGGTTATAAACCCTTGAATGTAATTGGTATATACGTATACGCTTTATTATAGCGAGTTTTTCGTTGAAATATGAAGCTCGTCCTGCATTTTTCAATGGTGTTCACATGTGCCTCAAGCTTGTTCAGATGTATCCCCCCCACCCATAGAGGCACATGTGAACAATTGAAGACATTTTTTAAAAATTCCATAAAGTAAAGAAATATTTAAAAAAAATATCTGAAAACATTCCATGGCACAAAGAAAAGACTATTTAATCATAGAAACCCTTTTTCTGGGAGAAATTGATAATATTTTCTGAGAAATTAAGAAATGAAAAAAATCGTTCACATGTACCCCTTTTCCCCTTCCTAATTCTAGAAAATAATGCTTTAATTTATCTAAGTAAGAAATTTAAAGCAACATCATTTATCCATTCAAGCAATATTAAAGTTAAAAATGTATAACCATGAAATCTCTTTTTGAAAGATTGGTCTGAACAAGAAAAAAGAAAAGAAAAAAAAAAAAAGATTAAATAAAATTTCTCTGCCACATGTTTTATTTATCATTTGCCAAATTCAGGTTTTTTTAAAAATCATAATCTTACTTTTTTAATAATATTTCGGAAATAAATTTTATTCTACGAAATGTATTGCGTTTTAAATAATGCTACGAGAGGGATTTTTTTTTTGGCGCCAGGAGTATGACATTTTTTGGGACAGGAGATAAACATTTTCCTTGTAATTTGCCTGTTGCATAAGCGCAGGATTATAATTAAGGTAACTAATTATTATTTTTCTATTCCAACCTCTTAACTCAACTACACACTATGAGTAGAATTATTCTTTTCCTTTTATTGAACACAGAAATTTTGTGCAGGAGAATGACAGCAAACATGTTACATACCCATTTAAGAATAGCAGACAAATCATATTAATACTCAAGGAATCTAACAAAATGGTGATAATAAACAGTGTTGCAGCACAGCAAATCAAAAATTCCTTTTTTTTAATCTATAATAATTGAACTTATTCCTAGGACAAGAGAATGATATGAAACCTGGGGACAAACTTTTAGAATGATGTACCTTGATTACTTAGATAATTAAATTTATTTAAGGGAATCAGAAAAAAAGAGACAAACATAGTAAAAGAGAATTTTTTTTTTATAAAATTGTCTCTAACATCACAGAGAGAAATGTTAATCAAACTATTAAAGGGGCCCCATACCTGAAATAGCTTAGGGCCTTGTTAAGTCTAAATCCGGCCCTGGGCTCCTGGGACATAATATTGTTAGGATTTTCGAGAATCACCTATATGCATAACATACCTGAAGAAAACATAATTTAATTATTGTTTATAACAAGGAACTAGCTATGATAGTCTTTTGGCCAGTCATTAGGAATTTTTCTCCTTAGTTCTTTGCAGAGAATTAATGCATCTGTGATCACTTACATCATTTCCAAGATAGAATCTTCCTTCACTAACAAATCAGAGAAATCATTTGCTATTATCAAGGAAAGGATCAGAATTTTCAATGAGAATGTTTTTGGTTTTGTGTCATTGATGTTGGTATCCTCGTTGGTTTTGTCCTCCTTTGTGACTCCTAAAAGCTCTTCTTCCAGTGAGTTCTGGACATTGTGAGTTTAATAACTTTACTTTTGCAAAGAGATCTGAAACCAATTGTATAAAATGTCCCCAGTGGCTCAAGTTTGATTATTAGCACGCCAAAAGGCAGGTTATTACATGTAATTTGCAATCTCACGAATCTAGATTTTGAAAGAGGGGAAATTTTTACCTGTTTGCATTTCCGCATGTGCGTAAAACAAAAAACTCATTCGTATATAGCCAAAATCGAGTAAAACGAGGCTCTACTGTATTTCATTTTTAGCTTCTAGATAATGTTCTTATTAATTGGTAAGGTAGGGAAGTTACTCTTTGAACTCTGAAATAACTTCATGCTACAGTTGTAGTCTATAAAGCATAATTAATGTTACCAGTGTTTAAAAAAAGTTCTTTTAAGTGACTTTCAACTACTTACCAATATGATAATGGTAAAATTCAAAAATCTATTTAACATAAAATTTTAAGTAGTATACATATAAATAATAATATACATACTGTAACTGGAAGAAACCCAATCCAGCCAGACAAAAAACAGATACTTCACAGCTTTACTTTTTCAAATTAAAGATTAGGATTTTTTAACACAATTTAAACAATATCATGCATCAAAATAAGTCTAGTTTCACTGAAATATTAACACAAATAGATCTTTTTTACTAACACAAAAGAGACAAATGTTCATACACCTAAATTATCGAAATTTCTTATTCACAAATTCAAACAAAATTATCGCATTCAATATATTTTCTACACATTGAATTTGGCAAACAGCAGCTTGTTTTGCCAAAATATTTTCAACATGCAAACTCTAGAATGCATTGCTTTTTTTTTTACATTATATTCATTGAACATTGCAAAATCTATTAATGTGGGATTCAAAAAAATATTTTACAGCTTAGCACATGCTTCTTGCTACAGACCATCAAGTACTATTTTACATAAATAATTACATAAAACAAATCGTTATGATTATGAGACAAATAAAAAACAAATGCAGCAATAAGTTTCACAGTACTAAAATCACTCACCTGGCTTGATGAGAAGACACCATTACACCTTTCCTAAAATGTCAGGTATGAAATAATACAGAATTCTTCAGGAGTTAGAAAAAATAAAATGTTCTTAAAATGAGTACCAGTGAAAGTAAGGAAAATAATTTTGGTGTGAAAGTAAGGAAAATAATTTTGGTGTGAAAGTAAGGAAAATAATTTTGGTGTAAATGATACCAAAACACTGTTTAAAGTTGGTTTTGAAAAAGTTATGCTCTTCAGCTCTTACAAACATAAATGACTTGCAAATTAGAAGCTATTGCATGCATTAAATAATGAACTTCAAAAATTTTTTTTAACCACAAGGAATAAACAATGGTTGAATATTTAGCATAAGAAATGCAGTTTATAATAGAAAAATTTCATCTGTTATAATTAGATATACAATAATGCACTGCTTATAGCTATCTCCATATTTGTCATTTCATACTGCTCACAATTCAGTTTTATCTATTACTAGCATACCCACATGGCGATGCCCATGCTAAGCATTTAAGGGAAGTCCCTTGAATAAATACCCCCCCCCCCCGGCCCCCTCTGATGTGAAATAATCATGTTTCTTTCACTAAAATGCTTACACATCTTTTAAAACATATAAAATTTTCTTTGCTATTTGAAACAATTCAACAAATATGAAATAACACTAACAGTTGCTCTTAAAGGTAAAATAATCCACCAATTCAAATGTTTATTGGCTAGCTCGCCAAGCGACTTTGCTACCCTAATAGCTGATAAGCAATCCAATTTTTTTAACAAAAATCCTGCTCCTTCCCCTTTTCCATGGGTGCAAGTTTGGTGATGTGTTCAAGACGGAAAATATTTCCAGCCCCCCCCCCCCCCCATCATGTGTGCTTAAGGAAAATTTTATGTGTATAAATGTTGGACATTTTAACTATGCCAGTTTTGGAATCTGTTTGATTTTAAAAATTAAGTTTTTAACTTTTGTAACAACATGAACTTAGTTTAAATTGTAATATTTAAGCTTTCTGATATCGTAACTCCAAAAACTTAAAAACCGCCAATAACGGGGGATCTGGGGGCTCTCCCCCAGATTTTTTTTTAAATTGAAATTCAAAAAACGCAATGATAGGCCATTTTGGTAAAGTTCAGGGAAAAGAGGGATTCAAGGACTCTCTTAGATCAATTTTTTCAAACTGATAGTCCCAAAATCACAATATTGGGCGACCTTCAAAAGTATTAGAAAAAGAGGTGGGGGGGGGGGGGCGCTCTGAACTCGCCCCGAAATTGAACCTTTAATAACGACATTGTACTCCCTCTTCCATAACGTTTATACGCTTTTTGATTGCATTATTGAAGGGATGAAGTTCAGGAACTCTCTGTCGGCAATATTTCGAAACTGAAGTTCCAAAAACGCAATTTTAGACGATAATGGATAATGTTAGTTGTAAAAGCGTTCGGGGCTCCCCGCCATTAGCCTATTGCCAATCATAAACATATTTATTGCAGCAATAAAATCGCTTGGGACATAAGATTTTCACTTTTGCAACAGAAATCAGATATGATCGGAAATCCTACCCAAGGTAGCGCCAACAAACCAGAAAAGAAGGAGAAGGGGAAGGGTATGGGCGATTACTGGCACCATTCCCCCATACAGTCTTCATTTGAAAAAGAATTCTTTATAAGATAGCAGGTGGTGAAATTAGCCATAAAAAAACCACTTCAGTGAAGTAGATACATTTTTTAAATGAGGTACACTTTCCAGTATTCATTAATTTAAAAAAAAAGCAATAGGGGAACTGAATGCTCACCCCCAGGGAGGGCCCTGAATCACATCCCTCTTAAGGCACTCAAATATAGCCTAAAGTGGCCTTTTAAATATTTCAGCTTCGAAAATTTATCGGAAGAGAACTCCCGAACCCTTCTTCTGAATTCACCACAAATATTCTAAATTTGAGTTTTAATGCTTCAGTTTCTAAATTTCTTTCTAAGAACAATAACCCCCTTACCTACATACATGACTTATGACCGCCTAAAAGTTTTAATTTCGGAAACTTTTGAAAGAAGCTTCCTACTTCCTTCCCCCTTAAGTCATCCAAAGATAGCCCAAAACAGAGCTCTTAAAATTTCAGAAACGGAAATATTTCGGGCTGGGCGACGGGATACCCCCCCCCCCTCCTCTTTGTGTTTATTAAAGGCACTGTAAGTTTGTGTTTAAGATTTATTTTTCTACTGAAAGACTTCAATTTCGAAAAAGTTCCGAGAAAGACCTCCGAATCCCCTAACTCTTAACTCACTAAACAATAGCCAAAACAGCATTTCAAAATTCAGCATGGAGAAATTTTCGGGGGAGAGAGCCTCCCCCCCCCTCCCCAAACTCCTTCCCCTAATTTCACTAAATTTGACTTAAATTTACGGTTCCCCCTTTTATTCACCGAAATTTTAAGAATTTAAGTTCTTAACTTTATTGAGAGAAAGTCTTTGAATTCCATCCTCTTAAGTCTCTCAAAGATTACTCAAAGCTGAGTTCTGAATGCTTCAGCTTTGAATTTTTTTCTGGGAAGGGGACACAAGATGGTCTACAGCCTTAAGGTTCGCTTTTACAACTCCAGTTTCAGAATTCCGCCTAAAGAGATTCCCCCCCTCCCCTCTTGACATTGCCAACGACAGCCTGAAAGTTTTAAGACTTCAATTACAAACACCTTTCGGGAGAGGATCCCAAATTCCCTTTCTCTTAAGAAATTTAAGTGTAGCCTTAAATAGTTTTTAATACATCAGCTACGAAACATTTTCAGGTTAGAACACCAAAACCATCTCTTATCAATTCGCCAAATATTGCCTAAATTACTATTTTTAAGACTCCAGTTTCTGATTTTTTTAAAATTTCCCCCTCCCCACTTTTACACCATTAAGGATAGTCTAAACATTTTTGACTTTTAAATTTTAAAGAGTTCGCAGAGGAAAAATCCCAAACCACTCCTAACTTCAAAAATGACTTTGAATTCAGTGTTTCGATATTTTATTATGGAGCCCTTGAGTAGCCTCCCGCCCCCTCTTAGAATATCCAAGATACAAACGTTTTAGGACCTCAGTATCGTGGGTTAATTTGCGGACTTTCCCTCTTTGCAAGAGCAGCGTTTTTTTTTCTCTTTCTAATTTGTGATGCCGTTAGTTTTTCTCGTTTCCTTTTCTATTCCCCCACCCCCTCCTTCCGTATTTCCATTCTAGCGAGTGTTAAATTGAAAGACATTAGAATTTAGTAATTCCTCAAATCTTAGAATATTTTACCAGCAATATGTCAAACATTCAGGAACAGTTGCCCATCGGTGTTTCAAACCAGCTTGAAATCCCCCCCCCCCCCCGATTCTTTTCAAAATTCCCCTTTTCATTAAAATCTTTGAAGTCCCTGATAGTTCCCGTTTTGCCTGGTATGTGGACGCCCTTTGCTGTAAGGTAAACATTTCATCCCGTCAGCAATCACTCTCAATCGGTGATTCAGATTTAACTCTCAAGACATTTTCTGCCACAAAAAAAAAAAAAAAAAAAACCCCGCAAATGAAAAAACGAAAGGATGATCAAGAGAAAAGGCTAAATTTTCAAATAGAGACGATAAATCAGGGAGAATAGTGAGCAACTCCGCGGTCTGCAATGCAGTGAGTTGGAAATAACAAAGCAACCTAAAACAAGTCAAACGGCGCGAGTCTAAAGCCACTCCTCCAAAAGCACGTTGCAAACAAAACAAAAACAAGCCCATGGTGGAAAATCGAGAGAATGTCGATGTAAATTCGTGGTTATGGAACGGTACAGTAATTAAAGCATATTTTTCAAATACTCAATTTTTCTTTTTTAAGTAAAAACTGCAGGAAAGTCATCGAAGTTCTTTCCGTCCCGACCTCCGTCTCGGAAATTTTGTCCAAGACGGAAATCCGTCCTGAGACGGAAGGTCTTGCACCCATGCCCTTTCCCTGCATAAAAACAGCTTAGTTTAAAAAAAAGTACATTTAGAAGAAAAAGGAAATCCCGCTCCCCATCCTCCTAACATACAATTTAACTGTTACAAGGCTATCACTTTGGGAAAGGAAAATTAAAAAAAAAGTTCCTTGAATAAACGAAAGTACCCCGACACCCCCCCCCCCCCAAGCAAAATAATCATTTTCTTTAACTGAAATGCATAAACATCCTTTAAAAAACCAAAAGACAGTTCTTTGCAATGAAACACACTTTGGGAATCGCTGCACTAGTACACTAGTTTTATCCTTCTTAACTTGAAGAGGGAAACTTTTTTAAAAATTTGTATATACTTGTAGTATAAGTTTTGTAATAATAAAAATTCATTACTAAATTTTGTTCATGTCTTTTCGTTTGTACTGTGTTCTACTTCAGTCCTTTAAGAGCTGTATACATGGTGTTTTGCTACTCTTTCCATATGTACAATTTTTTTCAATTTAAAAAATATTTGCAAATATACTTAAAAACATGCATGTAACAATTGAAGTTAAAATGCATTGTACAGCAAGAATATTTAATTATTTTTTTAAAAAAGGGTAAGCATCAGTCTTTTTTGATGAGAGAAAACAGACAAAATGTTAGCAATTAAGAGCCAGTTTTTATAAGAGTCGGGCAGAAATGGAGTGTTCACATATACACCATCTTTGATTTTGCTCAAATTTTTATGGCGGATTCTTTTAAAGATTTTAGAAGACACATATTTTTTCTTTTCCTCTAAAAAAATTTTTGGGGACGTGTAAAAATTTGTAAAGCGGAGCCCGACATAGTTTTTTTTTCTCCAAATCAGCATTTTTTAAAAATGCGATTATTTCTGTGCATTAAGCATCAGCCAAAAAAATTTTTGTGTTGACAATATGATATTTAGTACCTAAATTGAAATACATTGTAAATTTTGTGGCTGACCTTCAGTGCAGCACTTCAGGGGTCTCCAACTTCGTCAAAAAAAAAAAATGAAATAGTGCCATGTTTGAGGCCCTCTGGTTCCCTGCATTCAGGCTCAACCATGGTTTTTGTATGCAATTTCTGTAAGAATATATATAAATTATTTAATACCCTCATTAACTGCATGGTTCACCTTCTGCACTGCCAAAAAAATGGCAGTTTTTGTATCGAAAAATGCTAAAAAGTGCATTTTTCATGAGCTTTTATCTCAGTGCACTGAGGGTCAGTGTAGAACTGGATGCCTGCATTTCAAACTAGAGTATGCGCATTTTCACAAACAAGTGACAGAACTATGAGCAAATTCTTTTCAAGAACACAATACGTATTTCAAAACAGTAAAATGAGCTATTTAGTTCTCAATTCAGTCATCATATCCAGGTTTAAACTTTCCACCAGGCACTTCCAGATACTATTTGAAAAACTAGTATGATCTAAAACTTACCATAAAAGAGTTTATTATGCGTACTTGCATACTTTATAATATGATAACTAGAAGCATAGTGAAAGAAAAACATCAAAATGTGATAAAAAATACACTTTTTAGGGGCTTGTATCTCAGTTCACTGAGGGTTAGTATAGAACTTGATGCCTACATTTCAAACTAGAGTATATGTTTTTTCACAAATAAGTGACATAACTATAGGCAATGCTTCTGCAGGCTCATAAAATGCACTTCAAGATGAGGAAATTGCGTAAGAGTTAACGACGCATCCAGTTAGTTGTACTTAAGCTACAATGCGTTGTCTTGAATTCTTTTTTTATTGTCCCACTAGTCAGTTAGGCAACTATGCCCTTGTTTTATAATTTCATAGTATTGCTTTTATTATAGGGTCATTCCATACAAAATGAGCAAAATTCACAAAAAAGTGGTGGCCGCATGGCAACAGATTTTTATGAAATTTGGTATACAGGTTCCTTTGATGCCTATATAAAAATATCCAAAATATTTTCACTTAATATTTTTTAGTTGAATAGTTATATGCGATTGAAAATTGGTCAAATTGAACAACATTCTCATAAATGCTAAATGTTGCATTTTTGAAGGCTTGTATCTTATTAACTATTTAATGAGAACATAAAAGTAATATGCTGTTGCAATCTATGGAATAGGATAATTAATCTGATATCAGTAAAATTTTCAAAGTTATTATAGTTATCTTTTAACTGAGTTTCAAAAACTAAAAATATTTCAGTTTTTTCATAATTAAGCATTTTATTTTTTAATCTCAATCTTTACAGAATGCATTAGCTTTGCTGAAATTAATACCCAATAATGTGCTAAGTATCATGAAAGAAATATCTTACTTTTGAAGTTGTATTTTAACTCCTTTGTCTTCAAAATCAGTTTTAAACTTAGTGACATTTTGTAAAATGATGATTTTCTGCTTTAGATAGACACAAAAATGCAAATGAGGGAAAATTCAGACAACTTTTTTTCCAAGAATATAGAGCTGAGTTTCTACTATTTACTTGAAGAAACTCGAAATTGGTTTTTGATTTCCAAACGTAAAATAAAATTCAGAAAAATAGCATTTTCTTTATGTTTTATGGGTCAATCCATACAGGTTCGACACATGGGTGCGCTTGACCATTTAATTTTTTTGAAACATATATCCCTAAAAGCTGCATATGAAAGATGTTTAAAACGACTTTTATTTTTTCTCTCAACTGGACCTTTGATTTTTTAGAGGTCATCAAAAGTGATTGTCGTAGTCAAAAATGGGACTTTTAGACCTTTGCATTTTGGCCAAAATCTATTTGAATTACATTTATGACGGTTAATTTAACGCTTTGACGTTAAAGTGCGTAAGTTGATAGTCTTACATGCTGAGTTACGTAGCTGTGAGTTAATTAAAATAATGGGAACAGATTAAAGTTCAAGGTCAAATGTAAAAATTTTACTCATTTCAAAGGGTCATAACTCGCTTAGGGGATAAAAACACAAAGTGAAATATGGCAAAAACTAATAACTGGAACCATGCTAAAAAGAATATGTAACTGTTGCTGTGTGTTTGTGTACCCTTTATAGATTACAGCCCCTCAAAAATTGGAAAAATGACAAAAAATGACATTTTTAGACCCCTGTAAACCAAAAAGGGATGGAATTAAAAATAAATTTCTTGGCCAATTGAATATTCCATTCAAGTACTATGTTATATATATTGTTTTTTGTATTTAGTTTGTAAAAAAGATGCAGGTCTTTGAAATTGAGCAATTTTGCTAGTCAATTCACACACTAAAACAGAAATAAAATGTGTGAAAACTTCATTGCACCTTCTTAAGTTATGTATATTGTGTCCTATATAATACATTATACTGAAAAAACATATTTTAATTTTCAAAATAATTATTTTAATTTGATAACTTAGAAATATTTGTACATGAATGAGTATTTTATACTGTATGAAACCTGTATGAATTGACCCTTATATGAAATTACGAGAATTCAAAGAATTAGATAGACTAAATGATGCAAAAACAATTATATCTAACATTTATTTCAATTTTTAAAAAATGTACTGGTATGTCATCTTTAATCGGTCATGTGTACTATGGTGACGGTCCATGTGGATTCAGTAACTTAAGAAAATCACTTATCTGAAAAAATATCGATGCATAAAATCAATGTGTAGGAAAACATTATCTAGTTACAAATAGTTACTATCCATATATAGCAAAAAAAATGAATTTGATGATGTTGGATTTAGGCCGAATCTCTAAACTATTTCTCTTCATACATATGCTCATTTCACTGAAGACTGAAATAAATGTGAGACAAGGAGTTAAGGTGTTCAATTGTTAATTGAGATGAAATTATGATAATTTCATATCTCCAAGACAGCTATGGGTGCATCAATAAATTGTTATTGAACCTAACTTTCAAGAGAGCTATGTTTTACTGATGAGACCAAAAAAAAAAAAAAAAAAAAAAAACTATTCGCAATTGTGGCATGCAGAAGAAGAAAATATCTTGCAGTTATAAGTGGATTATTGCATGTCATATGCATACTTGTTCTGACGGATAATAGTTTGATACATCAATGCCATAATAAGCACTTTTGCTATTGATAGCAGAAAGAAAAGCCAGCTGCTTTCCATTGAAAATTAGATTCATTGTGGCAAATGTTGTTTAACTGAGAAATTTTTATTATGGAATGAAAAGTTATAACTAAAATAGAGACAAGTTTCGCTACCAAAGAAATCCTTTTGTTTCAAAGAACGTCGCTGCAGGGTGGTTGAAATAAATGTGTATTTCGTCAAATATACTTATTTATGGATAAAACAAATTTCCTCAAACCCATAGCCCAATCTCAAATGCTATTCTGAATTAGACGAGATAGTCCTCTGCCCATATGCTCCCTCTTTAAACTCTGCATGTTCTTTAAGAGCTATTTTTCTCATATATCATGAATGGAGAGGGAAATTCAACACAATAATTAAGGAAACATTTCAGCAAGTACTTCATAAACATGCTTTTGATAAAATGAAACACAAAAGAAATGGTTAATTTTGCTAAACTTACAATAAAAAGAAGTAACTAATGAAATTTTACCTTAGTTCAAGTTACTCTAGTAACAAAAATATGCTGATTCCAATGATTAAAATTTAGTAGCATCTAAAAAACACTTCACTATGTTATGTAAAAAAAAAATAAGTAATTTTAAAGCATTCCCTCATCTTCAAAAAAAAAAAAAAATTAAATTTTCGGAAATTTTTGATTTTTTAAAGTACGATTTCGTCATTAAGAAATTCATAAAGAATTATTAAATTAGAGCAGATACTTAGTTAAAGATAGCTTTTCAATCTGAATCATTTTTACTGTTATTTTTTCATTAAAAGAGATAGAAGAGTGATTTGAAATCTGAAGAAAATTGGCAAAATTTCAATCTTTGTTAATGTCTCAGATTCAAAAAAAGATCCGAATAAACTTTACTTTGCTCTTTGTCAATAGAGATTTGTTTATAGAATGTGGAAATATTTATTTTTTAAGTGTACATTTATAACTTATGGAGTTATTGAGTCACAAACTGGCTGCATTGAACTCTGAAAATTTAGGTTTACTGTAAGCATCAACTTCTAATTTCAATAACAAAGCAACTAACAGTTTTTAAACTTCCATACTTTGCATTCCCTCAGATATGCATGGTTTAGCTAAATAAAAATTTTCATTGAAATCTGTGACTTGTCATCCACAGCTGAATTGCTCATTTCGCATGGAATGACCCTATAAGTAATAAAATATGACTTAGTTATTGTTTGCTATGATGGTAGTTTAGTGCAGAGAAAATAATTTTTGTCACTATTATGTACAGCCTAAAAGAAAAAAGAGAACAAAAGAAAGCTATCTTAATTAAAATAATTAAAAATATACCTAACACACATTCATAAAAGTGTTACAAATAACTTATGTTTTTACCGTAATAACCGTTTTTTTTTCTTTTTTTCACTTTGCTTCCAGTTATCATATTATAAAGTATGTGAGTAAGCATAATCAGTCTATTGGTAAGTCTATAACTCTTTTATGGTAAATTTTTGATCACACTAGTTTTTTAAATAGTAACTGAAAGTAACTGGAGGAAAGTTTAAACCCGGATATGTTGACTGAATTGAAAATTAAATAGTTCATTTTACTGTTTTAAATACGTATTGTATTCTTGAAAAGAATTTGAACACAGTTCTGCCACTTGATTGTGAAAATTCATACTCTAGTCTGAAATGCAGGCAGTAAGTTCTATACTCACCCTGAGTGCACTGAGATACAAGCCCCTAAAAAGTACACGTTTTATCATATTTTGGTGACAAAACTGCTATTTTTTTGCAGCAGTGAGAATCAACCATGCATTTGATGAGTCTATTTAATAATTTATATATATCACTACACAAATTGCTTGCAAAAACTATGATTGAACCTCAGTGCATGGAACCAGGATGCCTCAAAAATGACACTTTCACTTTCTTCGGCACAGTTTAGCCGCCCCAGCCAGGGTCCACTAAAGGTCAGCCATAAAATTTACGATATTTTTTATTTGAGGCACTAAATATCATGTTGTAATCACCAAGCTTACTTTTGCTGATGCTCAATGCGCAGAGATAATTGAATACTAAAAAATGTCGATTTGAGAAAAATCCTAAGTTGGGATCAACTTTTGGAATTTTTGTGGGTCAAAAAAATTTTTTTTGGAAGAAAAGAAAAATATGTTTCTTTTAAAATCATTCAAAGAAACCACTGTAAATTTTTTAGCAAAATCAAAAATGGCATGTATCTGACCTGCCTGACTCTTATAAAAACTGGATCTTAACAACAACAACAAAAAGTTAAGATAACACTAACCTGAGGTATGGTTGACAAAGAGCAATGATAGAGGCATGGATGGTAATGGTAACAGCACATAAATGAAAATAATCAAATAACAATGGAATATGATGATGCAATCCTCTGGCTGGATCAAAATGCAAAAGCAATGTTCTTGTACTTACACAATGGATGGATATATGTTGGTCAGGTCTAAAAGAGGAACTGTTTGACAAAAGTTATTAGAAGTTAGCACATGGGAAATAAATAATAATAAATGCACAAATTAGTAGTAAAACATCAAAAGAATCACCAGACATAAAATGCAGAAATCGAACACACTTATCGAGAGATGAATCTACAGTTAAAAGATGTGTTTCAGAGTCAGTACAATGAAATGGATGTATCTCTATTTTATTCTATTATTTTAATTTGAAGATTATTATTTAAGGTGAAGTAATTATATAAGAACAAATCAGCTTTTGTTTGATCAGATTACTGAAAAAGGTAATTGGGGAAGGGAGAGAAAAGAAAGAAATGAATATTGACTCCAACTGTGACACCACAATTTATGATGAAAGACATGAATTTCAATTCAAGGTTAACTGTCTGCAAAAGTTTTTCTTCCTGCCTCAGTAAAAAAGGTTTTATCTGGTATCATTGTTTTGCAAGCCACCAGAATCAAAAGAATTTACAACACTATTGGGTGATTTTCAAAATGATTGACAGTTTGGTGTCCCCCCTGACTTATCTGTTCATTTTTATATTGATAAAATTATTTTCTTTTTGGCATAGTAAAAGCATGTAATAAGGCATTGTTTTACACTTAATTCATTATTCAGTGCTTTTTTTCATGATTGTAGATTACTAAGCCTTTTCTATTACTTTAGTTAGCTAGTAACGGAAATTTACTTGTCCTGACTAAAAAATTCACATTTCCTAAATCTTTTTTGTATGCTTTCAAGCAGCTTGTTTATTTTTTGTGCAGTGAAGAAGGAGGTAATATTTGTTAGTTACACATAGATGAAGTAAATTTTACTGAACTGTTAATCTAACAGTTTAAAATTCCAAAGCAGTTTGTGTTCTTATGTGCAATTCCTTCCAGTTGTCAGCGGAAGGAATTTCTATCATGTTGAACATCCGAATTGGCTCTTTTTATATGGATTTCAAGGTAAGATAATTTTGTTATTGGCAGGTACTGTCCCGTGGATGGCTAATTATCGGAACTTGTTTTCCTAATTAGTCGAGGCGAAACCCCCTGCTTTTAGTTTTAGGTTTGAGCTCTTGTTTATTGTTTATAGTTTAACAAGTGGTGCATTTGCCCAATGTTATTCTATATTGCATGTACTGGAGCTAAAACATTTTCTTTAATTTTTGGTCTTTTGACCATAATTAATGAATTGATGAGCTCTGGATTTATACTTGATCTTTTCCTATTTAATGCTGTTTGCAATTTTCTTTTTTATCATCATTATTTTTATATAATTGTTTAATATTTGAAATTTTGTTTGCTTATTTTATATTTACTTGGCTTTTTAGTTTAGCTGTTTTGCGCATCTATGGGCTTTTGGTGTGGTCTTTTCAATATTTTTCACTTTTATTATTATATATATATATATATTCATGAATAAACAATCTGAATAAAATTGAAGATGCAAAAAGCAAGAACGTAAAAATGAAAAAAGGTGAACCAGGGACCGACACTTCCTCAAGAAGCTTTCTCATGCAGTATCTCAGTATCTCATGTTGTATATATATAATAAATTCACTTATTCACTTTTATTAAAAATTGAAGAGTGAACACTGGCACAAAGCTAATGTTTGCAAAAATGAAATTTGTGGCCGCTGTTTCGGAAAGACTAACTCTCAAAATATGGTATTCAAATAATTACATGTTTTAGAAGAATTACTGCCAAAACTCTACAAAAAGTAATTGTAATTTAATAAGTCAATTTCTCATGAGTGTTACTATAGCAAAAATTAAGCATTTTCATTAATAAACTTTTTCTTGAATCTTTAAAAATTGGTTTCAATATTGAAATTTTTAGCTATTTATGGTAATTGCAATGAAAACATTCAATGTTTAATTTAATATGTTTTTATCATAAACTTAACCATATCGCCCATGAAGCTGGCATCGAGGGCAATGCACTTGTATGGATAAATGACTTCTTGAGAAACAGACGCTTCGCAGTCAGATTCAATGGAGCACTCTCTAAGACCTGCAAAACTCGGGCTGGTGTACCACAGGGCTCTGTCTTGAGCCCTCTGCTGTTTCTCCTTTACATGAACACAGTTGATTCCTATATTCATAAGAATACCAAAATCGCCTGCTATGCAGATGATATTGCCATTTGGTGTACAAGTCAAGATCTTAAAACCTCCCAGAAATTTCTGAATCTTAGTCTTAAGGGCATTGCAACATGGGCTACAGATCTCAAACTTACTATTAACCCCAATAAGTCTAACTACTGTGTTTTTTCAACTGATCGGAAAAATCGTGGAACCTTCCAACCGGACTTAAGAATTGAAGACTCCATTATTAAGCGCGTCGAAAATCCCAAATACCTGGGAGTGTTTCTAGATCCAGAACTGAGATTTACAAATCATACGAAAATCACAGCAAACAAAAGTCTAAAGAAATTGAACATCCTCCGCAAACGCTGCGGCACCAACTGGGGCTCAAGATCATCAACGTTAAAAAGTACCTACTGCACCGTCATCAGGCCAGTACTCGAGTACTGTTCCCCCCGTTTGGGCACATGCATCCGAATCTGCCAAAGAGACTTTAGACTCAGTCCAATATAGAGCTTCCAAAATCATCATTGGTGCAGTATCCTCTGCTAATAACACCAAGGCTGAACTCGAAAGTGGTCTTGTTTCCCTCGAGAACAGACGGAAACTTGCTACTGTAAAGTTCACTAATAAAATCAGAAGCCACAATAAAGACCACATTGCTCACAGAGCCTTCAACGCTTGGACAGGCACATCAAGGCTTCAGAGATCATCAACGCTGCAGTTAGACAGGGATATCAGAAGAGCCATTGATCTTGCCCATTCCTCCCTGGACATAACTCAAGAACCACTCTCTACTTTTAGACCTCCTAAGAGTACTAAAATCAATACCTACCTACTTGAACCATGCTCTAATAAGGAACCAAATCAAATGTTATTACAGAAAGGCGAAGACACTATTCGTTCACTTGCATTTCATGAAATCCTTTACAGTCATCGGGCTCCAGAATTAGCGGATCTTGTTTTTAAGACTTTTGGAGCCATTTAAACCTTTTGCACTCTGCACTTCTTTGGACACGACAACAACAACAACCTTTTATTTAAAAAACGTAACACTCACGAGAAAAACATTTTTACAAATACTTAAAATTTCTTAAATAATTATTTATACCATTTTGACTTAAAACTGAGTATTTAAGATACATAGTTTAATCAAGATTTGTTAGATTACTTATTTTTAGAATTTATTCCACTGAAGAATTCTTCTACAAATCTCATGAGTGTTACTTTTAACAGGTAACATTCATGATAAGGGAGTTACACTCATGATAAAAGAGATCCAAATAAAGAATAGATCCATAGTTATAGATATTAACACATATCTTTATCAAAGATATATTATTTTTCACACACACACACATATATATATGTGTGTGTGTGTATAATAAACTGACTTTTATTAAAAATTGAAAAGTGAACACTGACACAAAGCTAATATTTGCAAGAATGAAATTTGTGTGCGATTTTTTAGGAAGGACTTAAATTCTCAAGATATGGTATTCAAATAACTATATTTTAGAAGAATTATCGCCCAAACTTTACAATAAATAATTTAATGAGTTCATCTCTCATGAGTGTTACCGTCTCTCATGAGTTTTACTATAGCTAAAATTTAGCATTTGTATTAATAAACTTTTTCTTGAATCTTTAAAAATTGGTTTCAATATTTAATTTTTTAGCTATTCATGGTAATTGCAAAGAAAATATTTAATGTTTAAATTAATGCATTTTTATCGTAACCTTTACCCTTTATTTAGGAAACAAAGTAACATTCCTGAGAAAAACATTTTTAAAAACACTTAAAATTTCTTAAATAAATAAGTATTTATACCATTTTGATGTAAAACTGAGTATTTAAGATAGTTTAATCAAGATTTGTTAGATTATTTCTTTTTAGAAAAGAAATCACAGAATGGATTATAAAGGCAACACTCATGAGAAAAACGGTGACTTGCCATGAAGTTTTTTGGAATTTCTAAAATATAAGCAAATTAACTCAAATAATCACCTGGTTAGAAAGCTGTAAATTATAAGGAATTTACACCTAGAAAAGTTTTGATGTTTATAACAATAAAATTTTTCAAATTGTGTCACACCTAATGTGTCAATGCATTTGAAACTCACCCTATTACAGCACTCAACCAAGAAATGAATCTACTGAAAAATAAATTACTTGAAAACAATTTCCCAAATATTCTCATAAAAAACATTTTCACTAGCATAGCCTTTAATCAACATTTTGCTTCACTGTAACCGTCTAACTATTCACTTTTATGATTTAACTTTGGGAAACCACACATGTGGTGAAATTTGTTTCCTGGTCGACCCTGCACGATTTATGGACCTGCTTTTAATGGATGATCATTTTTATTTATTTTGAATGGTTTAATTTTATTTCTATCGACTGGCACGACTACTGACAAGATGATTACGGTTTTAGTTTGCACCTGGACATATAGCTAAGACTTTTCAAATATGGCTGGTGGTACAGTGGAGGGTTATTATTGATAGCCTTCGGCTTCCAATAACAGAGACGAAGCCCCAGTGTATAGATTTAGATCTTAGTTTCAGAAATTCTGCATTCATTTTTCACAAGTGGTGCATTTAGCCCAATGCATTCCTGAATGCTAGATTTTTTGGAAATGGGCATCATCCATTTAGTTTTTAATATAATTTTTTGCTCTTTTGACCCTAGGATGTAGCTTCCACTGCTGAGCTGAGGAGTTATGGTTTCATCTACTTAATTTATTTAATTTATTTTTATACATACATGAGGTGGTCATATTTGGATCAGAGGGTCACTTTACATAACAATCAGCAAGAATTGTGCAAGAACCATTTAAGATATTTTTTGGTGGGCAGTGTAATTTACTTACAAGTTAACAATGTGGAGTTGCTTCTCATGGAAACATTGAAACATGGTTTTACATGTATCAAAGGCACTGAATCTGATGATGGGGGGGGGGGGGGGGACTTTTAACAGCTTTCCCATTATCAAAATATACATGATTGAAATATAGCATTTAGTAGTATATTTCAATCTACTGCACTGGAGAAGATGAGGAACATTTTCATGAATCTTTTAAATATCAGAACTAAATTGGGACTACTTCATTCATTCCCAATTTAATACTCTAATTGAAAACTAATATGCAATTTATGAGAATGACCAATGACTACTAGAAAATCTCATAAGCATTGCATAGCTAACTGCTAGAATGATAAAGGATGCCACATATAAACAAACATCCACTCGGCTGCTGCGGAGCCATTTTTGTTTATTCCCAGATTACGACATTAAAATACGCCATTATATGCTATATTTCAATCTCGTATACCTCAAAAATGGGGAAGTTGCAAAAAATTAAAACCTCAATCATCAGATTCAGTTTTCTCAATACATATAAGAGAACTATCATCCAAATTTTTTTCTTCACAAATGAGTCTGTACTGTTTACTTGCTGGGGGAAAGATACAAAAGTAATATGATGATTCTTTTAAACTTTATCATTAAGCACACTTTAGGAGGCCATTTCCAATGATTTTTTGATAATGGGGAAAAGGGCGTTGTGCAGCGGCGGATGGGACAGCTTGGATTGCCCCTGGCATTTACAGGTCAACCAGCCCCTTAAGAGTTGCTCCTTGAAAACTCGACCCCCCATCTATTTTTTTTTTTTTGAAATATAAAAGAGGGAGTGGATTCAGCTCCTAGTTTTAGGAGGGAGTCATCATTAGAATTTGAGGATTCAAATTAGAATAATTGCATTTACAAATGTAGATAAAAAGAATTAGAAATACGAATGTGTGCATTGCATATAGTGTAATATTCGTCCAGACAATGGGGGTTCCAAAATTATAGCTTCAAAAATGCATTATAAGATTATTTTTAAATGATCTTGGGTGATGTTTGCAGGAGGGGAGATTAGGCGAATTCCCCAATTTTTTTTTTGAAATTAGAGCTTTAAAAACGCATGTGTACGTTATCTGGTACTGGAAGCAGTAGGTGAAGGGGTGGGTTCAGGAATTCTTTCTAAGCAAAATTTCTCAACTGAAGTTCCCAAAGCGCTAATTTGGGCGATTATTAACGCTCTTTGAGGGGGGGGGGCTTGTTTTTTGAAATTGAAGCTCTTTAATAAGTTTGTTAAGGATAAATTGAATCCCCCCCCCCTTCAGTCAGTTTCTGCAGACACACTTTATCTGCACAACAATTGAAGAGCACAAACTTTTCCCGCGATATTGTGTGAAAAAAGAATAAATAATTGTAATAAACGTGTAAAGCAAAAATTCAGACAGATTAGGAAGCTACCCCCAAAATATTGTTGCAATTTAAGTTCTAAGAACATACATGTATTAGGCTATCTTTAATGACGAACAAAAATGGCTAAGGTAAGGAATCTTCCACGGAACAACGGAACAGATGAAGTATTAGCCAGAAGAGAAGGTTCTCAAAGGGTTTCAGGTAGATGGTGGATGACATGTCAAGCCATCTTGGAAACACAAGCCCTATGCTAACATCAACCCATGTCTCCAGGAATTAGGCCCATCGTGAGGTCTAAAAAGGACCTTCCATGCTTTTTACACTTCTTGCACATGAATGGGCGAATGTTTAACTATTTCAGATGTATCTTAAATACAGAGTTAGAGAATGGGTTCAGCTTCTGGTTTAAAAGTAAGTAACTAGTAGATCTACAATCTGAACCTAATCATAAGTATAACCTTCACTCCGGAGATTTCTCTTCACAAATGGTTTCAAGTTTGTGGTTTTATAAATGAGCTTGAGGCGATCTTTGATAATGCTTAGGGGAGGAAAGGTTCAGGCGACTTACAGGAGAAGTTTTGCGAAACTGTTGTAGTTCTAAAAAATGCAGCTTCATATGGTTTTTGGTGATGTTAAGGAAAGGAGAGATTCGGGGGCCAACATGATGTCTGGAAATTTTTCCGATTTGTATAGTGTCTTAATGTTTTCTACATGATCTTTGAATAGGTTAGGGGGGGGGGGGGGTGTTCAGGGGCACTTTCCTGGCTATTTTTCAAAATTGAAACTTTTAAACCGCTATTGTTATATTACTAATTATGTTAAGGATAGGATGACTGTCTTTGGAAATTTTGGAAAATTTTTACTTTAAAAATGCAGGTTTAGACAATCTTTGACAATGTCAGGAAGAGCAAAAATCCGGTAGTCCAGTTCTTTGCTACCAGGAATTTTTTTTAAATTTGTTGTCTTAAAAATGCATTCTAGATGATCTAAAATAATGTTAATGAAGAGGTTCAGGGGCGCTCCCCAGGAATTTTTTTTGAAATTGAAATCTAAAAAATGGGATTGCAGGTCTTCTTTAATAACATAAAGGGGACCGACAATTTTTCGAAATGAAAGCTTAAAAAACGATTATAGTTGACTTTTGATGATGTGAAGGGGAGGAGTTTTAGGAGACCTCCTCCGGAAAATTTCAATATTGAAGCCCATAAAAGAAAATTTAAGACAACCTTTAATGATGCCGACAAGCATGTTGTGGACCTCCAACGAAATTTTTTTTAAGTAAGCTTTTAAAACGCAGTTTTTAGACTATCTTTGATAATGTTAGTGGGTGAAGCTGTTCTGAGAATCCCTCTTTGGTAATTTTTCGAAATTAAAATATTAAAACGGCAGTTGCTGATGAAAGAAAAGAAAAATCATGGATTTTTTTTTTGTATAATTCAATTGAGGCAGTGAGAAGCAAAGGGATGTAAGTGGACATTTTCAAGTTTTGAGTAAAACGCATATAAAGATTACATCCTAGGTAAGCTTTCATTGAATTTTTTTTCTAAATCAGGGTGGCGACAGGAACTGTGAAAAAAAGTTCCCTGACTTTTCCCTGATTAAGTTCACCAAATTTCCCTGATTTACGTTACCAATGATAATGGTTTTCTTTCTTTGCTCTACTGTAAATCTATTGCATGATTGTATAAAATGCAGTATTTTAAACGTTTTAAATTGGGTAAAGTTGCTGAACTAAAGATGTATTTTAAAAAGATGCTACTTTTTTTAATAAAATGGTTTTTAAAAAAAACATATCAAGTCAATTTTTTGGGGGGGGAAAACCCCTACAAAACAGTATATTAAATTTTTCTACATGGAAAGATTATAGAAAATTAAAAAAAAAAAACTTTACTTCCAGAAACTACTTAGCATAAGAATTTTAAGAAACTATCAAAGTTACTCTTAAAAAACGTATATGTATTTATGATAGAACTAAAAAAAAAAAATTGAAATTATTTTGAACTAAGTTTTCAAACAGTACAATAACTGTTGCAAGAATAACAAGTAATAGTGAAAGAATAGGAGTAACGTAGTTATTCTTATATAACTAATTGACATATTTATGCAAAACAGATGAAACCATTCGACATCCATTCAAAGGGAGCTTTTCTCTAATCAAGAACATAGGTTTTAATGAATGAATACAGCTTTTTAACAATAAAAATATAAAGATATATACTTAAGTACACAAGTTAACTCTATTTCAAATGATTTCAGTATGTAACGTAAAAAAAAATCTTAGATTGCTTTTGTAACAAACAACTTTGAAATACAAGAAAAAAAAACAATTAGTCAATTTCAAAATATATAAAAGACGAATACAACTTAAGTATAAAATTAAAGAATCACTTAAGTCTGAAGAAAAGAAAACCTTTATAATCTGCGGTGACAGCAAATTGTATAAAGGCAAAAAACAGTTTTTTTTTATTGAAAGTTTAACTTTAGCAATTAAATTAAAAAACGCAAAGAAGTAATAACTTTTAAGCTTTAATAGTATTAATTCAAAAACCGAAGATTTCTTCCTGAAATCGTGATTACAGTACACTAATTACTTCGAGACAATGGAATAAAGGTAAAGGAGCTAAGGCATTAATGAAGGCTTCCTCCTTGCTGTATGGTTGTTTATTTTACGTATCATTGAAAGTGTAAAAGGAAATTTCAAGCTAGGTAAAATAAACAACCTAACAGACACAGAAGCAATCTTAGGAAGTTCATCCTGTGGTTAATAAGTAAGATTCAATACTTTGACATTGAGGAAAAAAGATGCACAAATATGCTGCAGTGTATAATCGCACCTCATTAATTTTACTTTTTTTTTGAACAGATAATTGGTGGAAAATGCGTAAGGAATTAGAGTACTTAATTTTGCAAAGCAAAAAAAAAAAAAAAATTTTTTCTTCATAAAATCAATTTTCCCTGATTTTTTGTTATTTTTTCAAAATTCCCTGATATTTCCCTGACTTTTCCCTGATTAATAAAGTTCCCTGACTTTTCCCTGATCTCCCTGATCTGTCGCCACCCTGTAAATCATGTTATACAGCAGCACTTACCAGGGCTACTAGTACTATCTCTTGCCGCAAGACAGAGGAGGGGTTCACCTACCATGTGTACTGGTTATCTCCAAATTTTTAATTTCGCCACTTGTGCATCCCTTTGCTTCTCACTACCTCAATTGTAAAATTCAATGCTGCCCACCAGGCAAATGTCCAGCTGCCCACCGGCCCCATCCACCCCTGGCGTTGGGAAAAGGGGATGCAGTAACTATAAACTTAACAATTCAAATAAATCAAATGTTCTTTAAAAACAAAAGAAAACAATATGGTTCAGAAGAAAAGAATAACAATAAAACATATGAAGCTTCATCAGATTATTAAAAAAATTGTAGAAATGATTACTGATTTTTCTCCAAGAATTAAGCATTTTCTACATTTTAAAATCACCAGTTCGAAACACCACTGATTGCATGCAAGAAGAATTGTATATTTTTAATATAACTAGTTTACTTGAAACCTCTTACCCAAATGATTGGTCCGTAAACCACAGTTCAACAGCGATTTGAAAGTCAGCTTTTAAAAGAGATTCTCTAACCTGTAATACATATGAAAAAAAAAAAGACCTGTTTAATTCTGTTTTAAGAATTTTACCATACATATAAAAAGAAGGAAAGAAATCTAAAAGTAAGCAAAAAATTATTACATAAAAAAATGCATAAAGATGTTGTTGTGTATTTAACGTTAATTGAAGTTCTGCTGCTTAAGTTTAGATTTGCTCTGAATTGAATAATAACGCAGACGATTTTTATCTGCAGACAATTTTTTAAAGCATGCATATTTCATTCTGTGTTTTCGTTTAAGATCACAATAAATGGTGGAACAAAGATGATGTGTGGTCAGTTGTCTTATTTTATACATCATATCACATAAATTTTTATTATATCACATAAATATGGACATCCCCGCATCTACCAGCACCTTACCACAAAGATGTACTTACTAAAACTAAAGCTTGCAAAAGAAAGATTTGTTACTACACAGTACAATTTTTCTCATCACTTAAAACAATTTCACTAGCATGGTATTAAACAGTTTATAGCAGGGATTCCAAAACTTTTTCGACTCGCAGCCTATTAAAAGAATTAGAATTTTCTCAAGGTACCCTAGTCTATCTCTATTATATATAAAGTGCACCAAACATGGCCATTCAAAGGTTCATAACCTAACATTTAGTTCATTTGCAAATGAACTGGCTTCAGTTTTAGCATATTCATCAGATGACTCATAAAAAAAAGAAAGAAAAACCAAAGCAAAAAGTTAAGTTTTAACTATGTTTTTCAGCAGCTTTGGACTTTTTCAGAATATAGCTCCTTAATAAAGCCAACTCTGAACCAGTATTGCATCACCCAGCATGAAAAGAAAAAACAATGAAAAATTACAACAAAAAAAAATTATTTTTTTTAATTACCCAGTGTGGCAAAAAAATACCTTCAAAATGCTTCTGACATAATACTCGCTGGTTCTTATGTAAAATTCTCCCCTGAATCCAAATATAGTCAAACCTCCATATGTCAAACTTCCACATATCAAAATTTTCTATATATTATGTCCCAGCAAACTTTTATGTCCATTACGTAGAAAAATTGCTCTTATATATCCAAAAAAAAAAAACCTATGTGGGTGATTTTCTCAATTTGCTGACTTTTGTGTCTTAATGCTATATCTCTTTCAACTAAATCTTTATTTTCAATAATTAATGAGATATTTTACTAAAATACTCACAAAGAGTATTAACAATGTGGATCAGACACATTTTGTACTTAAATTTTATTTTTAAAAAATAAAATGTAGGCAACATGTCATCATTTGTCTCCTGTCCCCAACATACATTTGTCAACTTTTGAACAAATTTATTGTTTTATTGAAAGGGTCAAAAAAATTAATACATATGCATTATGATATAGTATAGGTGTCTTCTAGAATGTGCCATAGCAATATTCTTCAATTTAATACATACATTTTGAAAAATACATCATTTTGTATGCGTCCCCAGGTTTTGTGTTAATACTACCCCAAATAGAAAAAAGGGTAATAAAGTTCTAAAGGTGGCGTTAGTTGGCAAAAAAAAATTATTTCCAGAATACAAGATGGTTTTTCTTTGCAGAAAAACAAAATTTAAATGTTGTAACACATCTTTAAGGGTCTGTGAGCCTTGTTTTTTTTTGAAAAATCCATGTGTAACTTCATTCAATGTCACCTCAGTCCCCCAGAAATTGAAAAGAAGTTTAAAAAAAAATGGTTTGCCAAAGTAGATTTACGTACATTTATAAGCTATGAATAGTTAAATTATACTGATGGAAAGATTTTTCCCCTGTTGAGCCAAAAAAAAACTACTATTTTGTCACCTCTGTCCCCTCTTCATAGGTAGTTTCACGTTACAGTAATTATATAGTAGTTTAGAAAGCTTTTAGAACGCTTGATTTATTTGGCTATGTAATTTTTTAATTATTTTCTCAAATTTCAAATAGAAACAAGTTTAGAATATTGATCACTATATTTAAAATTTGAAGATATTTAGTTATATCTAAAGTTATTAGCTGATTTATTAGTTTCAAAATATATTTTTAAAACCTATCAGAATAAACTTTCAGCAATTAATTACTATTCTTAATGTGGAATTGGAAATAATTCTAATCAATATTTTTAAAGTTATTTAGAATATTTAGTGTTCGAAAATCGTTTTTATTTACAAAATAGAGCAAATTAAAACAGTACAAAAAAAAAATTTTTTTTTTTTTCAAAAGTTAACTGCATTTTTAGTGCTGTGAAATTCATTCATTGTAAGTTTAACAACTTTGTTCTCCTCTTTTATTCTTAATAGTTTCGAAACTTTGCATAATTGTTTTAACTAAGTTATGGCTTAAAATAGATGCATAACATGATTTTATTTGAATTTTGTTTGATCGTTATTTTAAAAAATGCTGTTGTAAATCAAATCAGTGCTAAGTTTACAAGGTCTGACCAGCATTTATTGTGAAACTGAGTTAATTTGTCAGCATTATGCATCGAGTCTATCGATAGTTAACATTTTATCAGTTAAATAAAAATATGTGATATTTACACTTAAAGATAAAAGTAAGAAACAAGCTGTAACTCTTTGAAATAAATCAAAAGTTTGTCAGTTGGTTGCAGTTATTTGACAGAAAATGGTATCCAGGTATGCATTGTGATTGACTCATGAAATGAATCAAAAGAAAGGAGGGTTCAAATGAACCAAACATTGCGACCATAGGTCTATTGTACTAGTCTCCAAACAGAAGTCTTAAAACAGACCAGTAGCTGAAGTAAATATCAACGAACACCTAATAGGAATGTTATGAATCACCTATGGTTCAAGCAAATGACGACCAAGATGTTCAAACCTATAGGCAAAAAACACTTCAGAACCACACACGATGTGAGTAAGTTTCCTCAAGAAAGAGGCAACCACGGAAAGTTGGATCCTTATTGACACCTAATAAAGCAAGGTGTCGTTTTAAGGTGCAATGACCAACACTATTTTTGTTAAGAAGCCTTTTGCATTTTTGGCATGTGATCCCCAGAAAGAATCAGGACTGCCCTTCTTAGGATGACCAGCTGAATACGTTCAATGTCATTGTGAGATAACTTCTCCAAAGGGAAGGTTTCTCTCTCACACACACAACAGCCATCATAAACATACTCCCTGATTGAGCATAGGACTGTGGTTGACCTGTCCTTACTCTCAAAGATGCAGCAGTTTGTTCAGGGGAAGGAGTTGAGACCTCCGACCAAAGATATTTGGTTTCTCCTACGTTCTCGGGAAAGGCTGGCCCAGTGGTTTTTATCTCCTGTACCAGTCTCCCCCCCTCTCCTGACTGTGCCTGTTGCGTTTTTGTGCAAAATTAAGTACTCCCTGCCCCCTTACTGCAGAGTCTGTGGGTTGCAGACCTTCATCCTCAACCCTCTCAGTTGGTGGGTTGTAGACTCATACCTTCACCTCCTCCAAATTACCAAATCAGTGTTTTATGTTATCATTCATCCACACAATTCTTTTACTCAACATGGAGACAACATATTTATGAATATGAAAGGCTGTTCAGCAAAAAAAAAAAAAAAAATCTTGAAAAAGTTTCAAGGAATGAAAAATATTAAAAGATGATTATTTTTCCAATGTAATCAAATATTGTAAATTAATTTTTGCAAATTTTGTTTTGAGTTTGATTTCTAGATAAACCAAAATATGTCCAAAAATACTTATTATTCTTATTGTTCACTTTTGGGTCATTCATACTTGAGCAAAAATAAAAATATTATATTCAAAGGGGGGGGGGAATGCGATAAATTTCCATTGAAACCTGATATTCACTTAAAAAGCAACTGAAACACCTTTTTTGGCAAAGTTTCGAATTAGCACACTTATTACTGTATCAATTCAGCTAAAAGTGCAAGCTAATTTTAAAGATGTATAGCAAGATATCTGAAATTTAAAAAAAAAGGGCTTACGTTCCACGCAATAACCAAAAACCTTACCAAATCTAGGACAAAACTAGCAACTTTTATTGTTTCAGTTGGAAAAAAAAAGTTGTGCTATGATTCAGCCAATTTTGAAAAACTTGTTTTGTTGATACATCCATAAGTTATAAGAAATATGATTAAGATTTTATGAAAATAAATAACTAAAATGGAAAAGCATTAAATCACTACTTAATGATCAATTAAATTACAGGACTGAATGAATAATAAGTAAGAAGTATCGTAATAAACATTCAGGTTGTTAAGTTTGATAAATATTTACTTACTTTGTGTCCTTCAACAAGTGTGTGTACTTTAAAAACTATTATGTCATCTAAAACAACTTCTTCGTTTTTGTAAAGTATCTGAAAGGTTTTACTAACAGCTGTTCCGTTTACAATGCAGGCTGGAAAGACCAAAGAACAAGCTATGGGGAAAAAAAATTGATTTTTTATAAAATTAAACAGGCAAAGAATTATACTTTCAAAAATTAAAATTATTTCTTAAATATTAGAACTATATTACATCAAATTAAAAACCATACCTTTAAAAAGCATTTGAGGGAAATGGGGGGGGGGGAGGACAAAGAAGAAAAAGCTGTTATGACTTGTGTACAAAATTCTTGCATAAAAATAAAGCAGCATATACAGTATACCTTCCATTTAATGATATACGATTTAACGATTTCCTCTATTTAATGATAAATTTCACTGGTCCGGATTTAACTGCTTTAAATGAATATGCTCCTTGATTTAACGATAAATTTTCCAGTCCCTTGGCAATCGTTAAATTAATGTTATACTGTACGTATATATATATATATGTATATATATATACACACAGTAAAACCTCTTAAATGTGGACACTAACGGGACAAATTTTTTTGTCCACAATAGAGGGGTGTCTGTAGGACAGGGGTTAAAGAATGGTTTTTGCCTTGGAATCGGGGAATTGAAAATTGTCCGCATGTGAGGGGTGTTCGTTAAAAGGGGTCTTGCTTAGGCCTCCACTATCAAAACATTTCTGAGGAAGAAGTCTATGTACTCCTCTCTTAAACACCATCGAGTGGCGGCTAAATTTCAAAAAAATTGCCGATTCCCAAACATGGCCAACAATGGTGCTTTCAAGACTTCAATTTCAAAAAATGTCTGGGAAGGGTCCTGAAACTCCCTTTGCATTATCACCAAAAATTATCTAAAACTGTGTTTATAGAACTTCAATTTCAAAAAAGTTCCGAGAGGAAACTCCAAACCCCTGCTTATCTTAGTAATACCGAAGATAATCTACTATTAGTAATGACTCCCTCTTAAACCTGAAAGAACTATATATATATATATATATATATATATATATATATATATATATAAGTGAAGAACATTGAAAAGACCACACCAAAAGCCCATAGATGCGCAACGCAGGAAAACTAAAAAGCCAAGTAAATATATAA
This sequence comes from Uloborus diversus, assembly GCF_026930045.1. Lineage (NCBI taxonomy): Eukaryota > Metazoa > Arthropoda > Arachnida > Araneae > Uloboridae > Uloborus > Uloborus diversus. The sequence continues at coordinate 43,779,731 of NC_072740.1, read as the reverse complement.
AATATACAAGCCAAATAACAAGTTTTAAACATTTTTTTAAAGAAAAATAAGAATGAGAAAAAGGAAAATACAAGCAGCAATTAATAGAAAATGTTAAAAGGTTGAAGCCAGAGCTCATCAGCCATGGAGGATTCAATAAATATGGTTAAAAGACCAAATTTGTGTCCAATTAATTTTATCTGATGATGCCAATGTTTGGTAGAGGAAAATGATTTTAGTAATTTTTTTAGAAAACCAAGGAAGCAGACTTTTTGGAGAAATTATAATGTAAAATCTGAAATATTTTAACAGTATCAGTACTGCAATTTTCACAGACCAGCAGAAAATGGCATTGGAAGCGGGATACCGTACGAAACGGACAACGTAAAATCGGGGCTCTACTGTATTTCTATATGCACACACATACAGACCTATGTAGTCCAATGCTCTAAATATTACGATTTCCAATACCATACCAAATTCAATCCCGTGGGATTTCGGGATTGTAAGGAGCCAATCCCATGGGATTGACTTGGCTTCTAAAAATTTAATGTCAAATAGAAAAAATTATGTTTTTTAGGAAGCTTGTGTTTCTTGCATTAGTTGTTCTCTCGAATTCCTTAAATCAATTATAGAGCATTAAAACACATCCAAATTAGCAACTAATGTTTGATACTCATAAGTGTGTTCTAAAAAAGTCTAATGCATTTTAACAAAGCATTGTTTGTATAGAACGGGAAAGGATTTTTGAGCAAAAAAGGTAGCAATAAACTTCATCACCTTCTAAAATATATCTTTCTTTTCTTATGGAAGTCACAGGTTATGCTTAGTTTTTGCTCTAAAACTGCAAATTTCGGACAAAAATAATGTCTATTTGATTTCTGTATTGCTGTATCCAATTTAACTTGTATTGAGCTTGACACCCTCGTTGCTTCATTAACGTTGGTCAGTGCATTTGATTCGTTACAACAGAAGGTGAACACTGATTGGTTTCACCAAGTCGCAGTCTCAGCAAAAGTGTTTCTTTTTGGATAACTTAGCTGATTTTACCTCTCATTGGAAAGAGACATTCAGAAATCAGAGCAGCTTAATGCACTGTACTCGAGTCATCATGTGTTGCATCCAAGTTTCTGTCGCCTCATTTCTGGCCGGATATTGCAGATTGCTCAGCCAATTCGTCCAACATAATTTTTGAGGTCCCGCCCACAGTAAGAATATTAGCTTCAACAAGCACTTCCTGCAGATTAGAGAGCATAAACAGGGTTGCCAACTGCTCTACAAAAATGGCGAAACTCTGCGGCCACGCAAAGCAGTTATTTTGCTCCGCATTTCCTGGGCAAACATTTTCAAGCTTATATTTTGTTATTAGCATGTCAAACATGTAAATATGGGAAATTAAAGATGCTTATACTCAAAGATTGAAATAGTGTTATAAGCTGTTTTATTCATTAAAAAAATTCTTTTTATACTAGTGCTTAAAATGATTATTAAAGCTCTAAAACAATTTTAGACAAGTGATTTTTAGTTATTTTTATTGATTGTTATACAAAGTACCGAACTGCTCCGCAAAATTTCTAATTGCTCCTCAAAATCACCACAGATGCTCCTCAAATTGTTCCTCCAAGGTTGGCAACCCTGCAAACATAATGTCAAGTTTTTCAATGCTTTCTTCTTTGGATAAAAGTCTTGTGCACTTCTAGTAAATTAAAGGTTTGAGTGAATTCCTTAAGCTTACAGAAACGTTCCAACATTGCGATTCAGGTGGGTTTTGCAATCTGTTTTGTAATACTTTCTCTATTTTTTTCAAAGAGCAATTCTCTGGGTTTGTAATTTTAGTGATGGTTTTCAAAAAACCCTATAATTTTCGTGCATTTCCTCAATAGCTGAACGTATGAAAACTGAAACCTCAAATGAGGCTACCAATTTAATCTTAATAATAGGTACTTCATTTTTATTGTGTTCTTAAATTGTAAATCCACAGTTCATCATATGAGACAAAAAGTCTTTCTTGGTCTTCTTGCAGATATACGAGGAAAGCGATGCAAATGTTAAATTTAGATGATGCTTTGAAAATATACATTTTATAAGTGGCAAAGGTTGGAAAACGTTTGCATGGAAAGTATTTGCAAGACTGAAAATTTTGTGGGACTTTGCTCTCAGTCCTGCGGAATTAATTCCGCTAAATATCATGTGGGATCCCACGGATTCAGGAATGGAAACCCTACAAATACAGAGCGTGTTTAACATGTCTGTTGCAATGATTTTAATATGGATCTCTACATAAAAATAAAAAATACATTCATAATGAATTTTTCCCTTTAAGAGGGGCCAGGAGCAATTTATTAGTGTGGCTTTATCTCATTCATGTCCTTGTTCAAATAATCTCTTTTTTATTTTTAATTAAAAGGCAAATTTAGGTATATTTAAATTTTGAACTAGAGTAGAAATGTAATCAGTCAAAAGAAAAACAACTTAGCATACTATTTTGACAAGAACTTGAATTTAAAATATTCATGAATTAAGTCATTAATAAATATTTATCAAGCGCATGAAACATCTAGTCTGTAAACGACAATATGAATACAAAATGTGCAATATGCCATAAGCAAAACATTACTTACTAGAATTTTTTGGCAAATTCACTTCAATTTTAACAGGAAGTTTTTGGGATGCTTTCAATGTACTTCTTACTTGATAAAATCTGCAGGAAAAAAATTAAAAATTTTAAATCTTAGTACAGGTAATTTTCCAGATAAAAGATTTCAAGATATAAAATAGAAAATGTCACCCAGAATCAGGAAGTTATTTAAAATGATAAATGGCATGTTCATTTGAAAGTGACAGCAAGTGTATTTTAAAATATTGCAGAAAAAAAAATGAAACACAATTTGGTAAATAGTGTTAGGAGATCGTTTTTTGACCAGAAAGGCGATGCTTCAGCATTTCAGCAAGAAACATAGTCATCATATTTGGTCATTCACAAGATCAAAGCAAGATGCTTAAGTGCCTAAGTTTTCAAAAACAAAGCAGAATTGGATGTTTTACTTAACTGCAAACAAATGAAAATTATGTAAAATGTGTTGCAAATTGCTTTGCCTTTTTTTTGGACTTTTTTAAATAATTTTTTTCAGGAACAAAAAATTTTGTATTTAAAATTTCAACTTATCGTTCAGGCAGGGGGAGGGGGGGTAGTAGTACAAATTTCTGCCTCGGATGACATAATCGCCATTAAACAAAGTAAAAGTGATTAAATTTATTGTTTTTTTTTCTCTCAATGGCCGACTCATAATGGGGAATGTAATAAATTGGGATAATTTTTCTGAATAAGATCTTAATTTCAAAGAAAGGAACATGTTGTTTTTCAATTTTTCTGAAAATGCGTAGTTAAGTAGAAAAATGTCGTACTGGCTGTTAAAACATACAGTAATATTTCAAACTAAATAAATGAGTAAGAGTAACACTCTTTTACTTTATTCTCCCCATTGGATATTTTATATAAAACACTTTTTTGCATACAATATACATTGCAAATTACATTGAAAAATATAAATTGCTTTGGTAACATTACTTATGTACCTTTTCTTAAGGACTCATTGAATAGTCTGTTTCTGTCCTCATGGCCTACTGATAAATGTGCTTCATGAATTACGGTAAAAATTTCTTCAAAATAAGATCAGGAACATTGAAAATAGCACCGCAAGAAAGAAGAAAGGTACAATCGCGAAATTTTGCATACAAGAAGAGGGACATCTGACATGCTAATGATCCAAGTTTGGTGTCAATGCGAATGACCGTTTACCCTACAGTATCGGTGCAATCGGGAAAAGTGTGCTATTCAAAACCAGTGCACAATTAGAGATTTATAATTCTTACGATTACATCCAGATTGTTGGAGAGCCTTAATGAGTGAAGGATGCCAGGTCGATTAGTTAGAAAGCGTTTCTTACAGTTAAGCGAGTTTGAGAGAGGTTTGATCAATGGCATGAAAATTGTAGTACAGTCGGATCCTGCTACAACGCGATCCGAGTTACGGGAAACGGCTATAACGCGAGTTTTTCATGAATAATAATTTTTTTTTTTTGATGATGTAAATTGCTCGCTTGCAATATGACTTCTTTTTGGGAAGGAGTCGCGGAGCCTTGTAATGGGTTTCATTGAAACTAAATATTGGTTTCGTGAATCCAGTCCTTTCATTAGGCATCACAGTAAGCTGAAGTTCACACACTGTACTAGTCTATAATGTTCTGCTTTGAATTAGTGTACTCGGACACATAACCGCTCCGATTCTTTACTTTTTTTCATTCTACATATGAACGTTGATAAGATAGAATGGCTCCCAAGTGTTATTAAGGCAACGTTATTAAGCCCTTTTTACAAGATAGTGCCTCCAAAACCTAGTGCAAGCAATGAACAGTTGAAAATTTCAACCTGAAAGAGTACTGGAAGTAGTACATAATAACACAATTGCCTCTGCACTGAAAAACATAGACACATCATTAGAAGCCATGAAAACACAGAAAACCAATGCAAGTTGAAAGAAACTTTGACCGAATATTGTGCATGATTGTGAAGGCTTTGCTCCTGAAGACATTCACTGTGAAGCAGTTCAAAAAGCAGTGGCATTGGTTTTACAGAAGGAAAAACTAAGGCAACCGAAGATAACATCCTTTCTGATAAAAGTGAGTGATCCACCGAAAAAAACACGGGATGATACTAAAAATGCCAAAGATGAACCATCACCCCCTTCTTCCTCTTCTTTTGACGAGTTTCTTGACTTGCATGCACTGTCAGAAGACTGATAACAGTCTGATCGCACTGCATAAACTATCATCTTCTTCATTTTTAAAATTGTAATTAAGTTTACTATATCTACTGTTTAGTGCTATTATGATACTGTAATGTGCATAATGCAAGTATAGTACTGTTTTATTTCATGTCTCTCTCTCCTATTGATCATTGATTTTGTGCTTCATAACCATAATGTATGTTAAATAATTACAATTTTTCTAAAATCAGGGTTCATAATCTATTTAGATGAAAAAATTCCATGACTTTTCCAAGACTTTTTCATGACCTCCTTACTCGAAAAGAATAGCACTATTTAATCTCAAACTTGATAGTTTTTGGAAATGAGCATTAGCAAAACGTCTACATGAATGCCACAGCCTCATTGAAGCACTTACTCGAAATGGAAAAAATATAAGTGTACGCTTAAGAAACTAAACTATTCTTATTTGTCTTCATCATATAAATTTAAATAAAGTAAAAATACAGTGAAACGAATATGATGATGCTTAAATGTCTGATATTTTATTTATAAACAGGCAGAATGATATTGAATGGGACAAAGGTTGAATGAGTCATCACTAAGTTTCAATAAATTTGCTTCAAAAGTTGCCTTTTAGTGTCAACAGTGCATTTAATCATCCACGTTGCTTGACAGTCTTTTGGTTCTTTAAAGTAAAGCCACATACGTGAAATACACCAGCCATATAATTTACTGAATAAAGCCACATAGTTTAGTTTTTTATGTTTCTAAATCAGATCTTTTTTGAAAAAACCATTTAGCAATGAATCAATCTTCTGATTCAAAAGTATACTTGTTTTGTTTATTTATTTGTACTTTTTTAATTACATATAAACTAATTAGGTGCAGAAATTTCAGAACATGTTTGATTTCTGACGTTGAACTTAGCAGTGGGTCGCATGGATTAGTTTTGCAGGCCGTATGTTGGGCACTACTGTTTTAAATTATTAAAATTTCTCTTTTTCTGTATTCTATCACCTGACTAAAGATTTTTATCTTCTAAAACCTTCAACAAATTAAGATAAACTCTGATAAGTTTAATAATAAAGTTCTTACGAGTGATGGAATCGAACTCAGATGCAATTGAATTGCTTTTTTTTTGAGTGGGCGTGGCAAAACAAAGAACGTGAAAGCGCTACTAAACTACTAAAACAAAAAACGCTACTAAAGAATATGAAACATAAGAAGTGTCGAAAATAACAGTAAATTCAAAATAAGTGATGTCCAAGCAGTCAAATCAAATCGCAAAAAAAGGCAAGCAGCTGCGACAGAAGTGGATGCAATGAGATTTCAAAATTCAGATTTATTATTGGGATCGTTCAATTTTCCATTATTACCAGCTTTTATGTACTATACTATTAAATCACTCAAGATTTCTAATGCTCCTTTAGTTACTGTTACTTTCTCTTTGTCCAAGATATTTTTCCATGACTTGAAATAAATTTCCATGACTTTCAATGAAAATTTCAATTTTCCATGACTTTTCCAGGTCTGTAATTCGCTTATTTTTTTCCATGACTTTCCAGGATTTCCATGACCCGTACGAACCCTGAAAATACAGTAAAAAGCCAGTTCTTTATAAAAGATACGGTACTATATAGTTAAGAAATGGTTGGAAACTATTCGAGGGGGGTTACAAAGGTCTTAAATAATTGGGTATGCTTTTAAAAAAATTTTGAACATACATTCTGTTTAGAATTATTTTCCAATACAGTCAACTGCTCTAGAGGGCGCTTCAGTTCATGCAGGGACGTTGAGTTTTTTCTTTTTTTCACGGTTGATTGTGTGTGCACGTACGAGATGCTTCGTTTTGTTCAGAGGTCCCTGTGTGAACTGAATTCGTGTGAACTTACAATAAACGAGAAGTAAGTGATATTTTGTGTTTCATTCACATGGAACAGAAATACAAATGCAAATTATCGAACATTTTTTGGTCCTGCCGACCCGGACTTCTTAAACCTTGATACTTTCTTAGTGCGCATTCTGTTCCATTCATAGTCAAGTTCGCATATAGACTTCCTTGTTGCAAATGAATTCAAAGTGTTTCATTCAGAACTATTAATTCCAGTTGCGAAAGGCATTTTCGTAAGTTCAGTTATTTCAATTGCAATTTGAATTATTAGTGAAAGTTTATGAAGTGTTTAGTTTCAATTTACTTTTGCAAATGCTGGAATTTGAACTTTTGCGTATTGAAATATTTCCTTTCCGTGTATCTGCCATTCTAATGTCAACTTACTATCGTGTTGAGTTTGTTTCGCAAATACGTTAGCGGTTTTTTCTAAGTAATTTGTTTTAGTCAAATTGTGTTTTTTCGCGTGTGTGATTGAGTGCATTATTTTTCTTTTAAAATGGATCTAAAAGCATTACTTAACCAAAAGATTGCAAAGGCAGCTATTACTCGTCTTAAAACAAAAACTGAAAGGGATGTTGAAAATTTAGATCTTACTGAATTGGAAGTTAGGCGAAATCGATTTATTCGATTGAGGGATGAAGTTGAAGGGATTTTAAATTCAATAATGAATGTATGCGAAGATAAAGAAACTGATACTTATTGTATTGAAAAAGAGGATTTACTTGACGGGTTTGAACAAATGCTGGTTTTAATTGGTAGGAACATTGCTAAGCGTTCTGAATCTAAGCAGCAGAAAAGTTTTGATTCAAAACCTACCGAATCGGCAGATGTTAAATTACCTACGTTATCTCTTCCAACCTTTTCGGGGGAAACAGAAGAATGGTTAACATTTTCAGATTTGTTTCGTGCTGCGGTATCAGATAATCCAAATTTAACTGAAGCTCAGAAATTACAATATTTAAAAGGTGTTTTAAGAGCAGATGCTTTAAAAATTGTTCATTCATTACCAATTACTGATAGTAATTTTAAAATTGCATGGGACCTTTTAGTTGAAAGATATTTTAACAAGCGGGAAACAATGTCATTGCTAATGAAGAAATTTATGAACGTGACACAATTAAATGGTGAGTCACACAATCAAATGTTGAATTTGATCGATTCTACTAAAGAATTTGTGCGGACCTTAGAGTCGTTAGAGTTTGAGTTTGATAAAACGGCGGATACTATTTTAATGTTCTTAGTTATGCTTAAACTTGATCCGAACACCAGGACTCGGTTTGAGAGAACCCTTTTGGGGGATAAGATTTCCTCCTTAGATGATGTACTTCAATTTCTCAAAACGCGTGCGAGGTCTATCAGGACAGGAAAACAAAGTGAAAAAAGAAATGTACAGAAAAAGGTGACGTTAGTTGCGTCAAACCTGCAATCACAGTGTTCACTCTGTAATGGAGATCATGAATTACGTAGATATGAGGCGTTTTTAAAATTGCCGATTCCGAAGCATATGGAAGTCGTAAAATCAAATAATGTTTGTTTCAATTGCTTAACGCGATTTCACGGAATCAAAACATGTAAAAGTAAATACAGATGTCGTACGTGTAAAAAACCGCATCATACTTTGCTACACTATGAATTTTCGAATGGTAACGGAAAACAAACAGTAGGAAGTGGACTTTCAATAAATGCTCCCGTGTTTAAGCCAGAATATGCTTCAAGTGAAAATGTTTCCGATAAAGCGTGTAGTGTTCCAAAGGTAGTAGATGTTACATCTTGTTTGTCAAATGTTGACCCTGATGTGCAATTTCTTCTGTGAACAGCTATAATTCGTGTAAGAGACGTTTGGGGCGATTTTCAGACGTGCCGATGTTTGCTCGACAGTGGTAGTCAAGCTTCGCTGATTACTACTGAGTGTATTGAAAGACTAGGTTTAAGCAAACAAAAAGCTAATGTGCGTATTTCATGTTTAGGAGCGTCAGACACTCGAACTAATGGAATGTGTCAAATTCAATTCACATTGCATTTTCCATCTCGTTCTTCATTTACGGCGTCAGTGTATGTGGTAAATAAAATTGTGGGTTTGCTTCCCCAGTGTAGTTTAGCTGCGTCATACTCAGAAATGTTTACGGATCTCACTTTGGCTGATCCAGCGTTTCATGTTAGTAGTCCAGTTGATATTCTTCTTGGAGTTGATCTCGCGCTACCGTTATTACGGGGTCAGACATTATCAATGGGTAAAGATAAACCATTTGCAATGCGTTCAGATCTTGGTTGGGTGATAGGCGGTAAAGCTACTTCAGGAGGTCAGAATTTTCTAAATGTAAATTCCATCCAAGTAGTGTCAGATCAGCTAATGAATAAATTTTGGGAATTGAATTCGGTTCCTTGTGCTAAAAGTTTTACAGCTTTAGAACAGTCTTGTGAAGATCATTTTAAGGAGACACATTCTAAAAACGATGAAGGCAGATATACGGTTAGGTTACCATTTCATTCCTCTCCTACGCAGTTAGGCGAATCGAAACAAATAGCCCTTCGTAGATTGCTTGCAATGGAACGTCATCTCAATTCTGATCCAGACAAATACAATCAATATAGACAATTTAGGAAGGAATATTTGACTTTAAATCATATGGTAGCAGTGTCAATTTCCGAATATAACAAAGGGAGTTCATATTATTTGCCTCATCATGCTGTTCTAAAAGAGTCTAGTACTACGACTAAACTTAGAGTTGTTTTTGATGTATCAAGCAAAACGTCATCAGGTGTATCGCTAAACGACCTTCTCATGGTTGGCCCTAGAGTACAACCAGAACTGTTTGCAATACTTATTCAGTTTAGAAACTTTCAATTTGCACTTTGTGCTGATCTCGAAAAAATGTTTCGTCAGATAGAGTTCATCCAGATGACACTGATTGGCAAAGAGTCTTATGGAGAAATTCACCCGATGATTCTATTACAGGATATCGTCTTGTCACTGTTACATACAGAACTTCCTGTGCACCATTCCTTGCAACAAGAACTTTGCACCAGCTCGCACTAGATGAACAAGAATCCTATCCATTAGCTTCTAGCGCAACAATTCGTAATTTCTACGTCGAAGATCTTTTGAGTGGAGCTTCTACAAGAGAAGAAGCAGTACAACTTGTAATCGAATTACAAGAGATGATGCAAAAAGGAGGCTTCAATCTTCGAAAGTGGCATTCTAATGATCCCTCTATTTTTCGTGATACTTCAGTTGACGTGCAAGAAAACGATGCAGTTCAGTTTGAAGACGACAATGATTGCAAGGTTCTTGGAATTGAGTGGTCGCCAAAGTTAGATGTGTTTAAGTTCTCAATAGCACCAGTAGACCTAAAATTCACTTACACCAAGCGAGAAGTACTCTCACAAATAGCCCGTGTATTTGATCCGTTGGGGCTCTTGTCACCATGTGTAACTTTCATGAAAATTCTGTTGCAAGAGCTTTGGCAAGGGAAATTCTCTTGGGATCAACCTCTTACTGCTGAACTTTGTAAACGTTGGAGGTCGTTTCTGGAGGAACTACATCTTTTTGAGCAAGTTACCTTCCCGAGATATGTGCTGCAGTCTCAGAGTGAATTTGAGTGACATGCATTCTGCGATAGTTCTGAGAAGGCTTACTGTGCTGTCATTTACATTCGCTGTGTTTCTAATTCTTCGGTTCAAGTCACCCTTTTGACATCAAAAACCTGAGTGGCTTCTCTAAAGGTGCAATCTCTTCCAAGACTTGAGCTCTGTGCCGCTCTTCTGCTCACTAATTTGTTACATTCTACTCTTCCACATCTGAACTTCCCTATCAAGTTGAAATGTGCCTGGTCCGATTCAAAAATCGCAGAACCTAGAAGATGGCAACCTTTTGTTGCTAACAGAGTAGCCCAAATACAAGAATTGGTTCCAGATATTCAGTGGAATTTCGTGAGTGGACTCGAGAATCCAGCAGATTGCGGAACAAGAGGCCTATTTCTGTCCAAATTTGTAAACTGTGACTTGTGGTTCAATGGCCCGAAATGGTTAAGTGATCCTTCTATACCCTATACAAGGCATGAGGAAGATCAACCACTGCCTGAAGAATTTCTTAAGGAAGAGAAGAAAACCTTCAAAATTACCATTGCAAACAATCAACAATACGTTCATGACTGAAGTAATTCAGAAATATTCCTCATGGAACAAATTGAAATGAGTTATTGCATGGTGTCGAAGATTTTCCACTAATTGTTCGGTACCGGCTGAAAAAACAGTGAAGTTTTTTTTGGCAGTTGAAGAGTTAGTCAACGCGGAGAAAACAATTGTGAAATACATTCAAAAAGTTCATTTCTCTACAGAACTTTCGTGTTTGGGTGCTGGAAAACAACTTTCTTCTGGCAGCACAATCGTTCCGTGGGGCACCATTTATGGATGAATTTGGAATACTACGTGTAGGAGGCAGATTAAAGAATTCGAATCTTCCAGAAGAACGAAAGCATCCCATCTTGCTTCCCAAAAATGACTACTTAGTAGACTTGATTATTACTCACTACCATTTAACTTTACTTCATGCAGGCCCGGAACTCCTTCAAGCAGCAATGCGAGAAAAATTCTGGGTGCTTTCAGCTAGAAATGCTGTGAGAAAGGTCATACACAGATGTGTCTCATGTTTCCGCAATCGTCCAAAGGTAGCTCAACAGCTCATGGGAGATCTTCCGGAATCCAGAGTTTGTCCTTCTACAGTATTTCAAAACACAGGTATTGATTTTGCTGGACCATTTTTGGTTAGAAGCTCAAGAGGAAGAGGAAGTTGCAATACTAAGTGCTATATTTGCGTGTTCGTCTGCCTTGCAACAAAGGCGGTCCATCTAGAAACTGTGAGTGACTTAACTAGCAAGGCATTTATAGCTTGTTTGAAACGGTTTGTAGCCTGCAGAGGTAGGCCTACAGAACTCTGTTGTGACCGAGGTACCAATTTTTATGGCGCTAGCAGAGAACTTAAGACAGAATTTCAACAATTGTTACGAGATGACAACCTCCATCACTTCCTTGCTACAGATAACATCAGATGGCGTTTCAATCCTCCCTTGGCTTTACACTTTGGAGGCCTTTGGGAGTCCGTGGTGAAGTCCTTTAAGTTCCACCTTAAAAGAGTAATAGGTAACACCAGTCTCACGTTTCAGGAATTGACAACGATTGCTAGTCAGATAGAGGCATGTCTCAATTCAAGGCCTCTTTGTGGACTTTCAAGCGATCCTAATGATCTTAGTGCTATCACACCAGGACATTTTTTGATCGGGAGACCTTTAACTGTAGTGCCGCAACCACGGATCTGTGACAAGATCAGCCATTGCGATCGATGGCGTTTGCTTCAGCGTAGGATTCAACATTTCTGGAATCGATGGTCGGCAGAATACTTAACAAAGCTGCAGTCGAGATCCGAGTGGTGTAGGGCTAAAGCAAATCTTGACATTGGTGACTTGGTGCTGATAAAAAACGAAAACTTGCCACCACTGCAATGGAAGTTGAGCAGAATTCAGAAAATATTTCCAGGGAAAGATAACAAAGTTCGCGTTGCAGAGGTAAAAACGCAAACCGGAGAACTAGTGAGACCAATTTCCAAGCTGTGTCCATTACCTGTTACATAGTTGAACATTCTAAAAGACATTTTTGCATATGTATTTACTCATGTTTTCGGTTTTTTTCCAGCGTTGTAGAGAGTCATCTTTTCGCTGTACTAATTTGCTCAATGTGTTTATTTTACATATTCTGCAATTTCTTTAAGTGCATTTGTTCTGTTAGATTATTTAATCTAATATTATGTTTAATTATGTTATTGAAACCCCCTCCGAAGTTTCAAGGGGGGCGGTAGGTTTAGAATTATTTTCCAATACAGTCCACTACTCTAGAGGGCGCTTCAGTTAATGCAGGGACGTAGAGTTTTTTCATTTTTTCTCGGTTGATTGTGTGTGCGCGTACGAGATGCTTCGTTTTGACCAGAGGTCCCTGCGTGAACTGAACTCGTGTATTATTCCTGTGAACTTATAATAAACGAGAAGTAAGTGATATTCTGTGTTTCATTCACATGGAACAGAAATACAAATGCAAATTATCGAACACATTCTTCCACAACGCTAAATCTCGACTTACGGGAGGGGTCTTGGAACGCATCCCTCGCATAAGTCGGGATCCGACTGTAGTAGTAAATTGTAGTATGAAACTGTTGCTGACAGTGAACACGAAATGGTACCTACGAGCAAAAAACCGGGTCTGAAGCGACCAGGAAGTCAACAAGGAGAGATAATCAAAGTATCATGCGGCAAGCACTCGTGGATCCCGCAGACTTGTTCCACCATACAAACAGACATAGGGGTAGCAGTTGTTCCTCGAACCATTTCTAAACGTCTTGCGGCACTGAATCTGAAATCCAAGTTCCCTTTTCGTGTACTCCCACCAAAGCATAGGCAACTCCGTCTACAATGGTGCAGAGCCAGAGCGATGTAGAATATCACTGACTGACAAAAGGTGGTTTTCAGTGGTGAATCCAGGTTCGTTTTAGGGTCAGATGATAACGGTGAACGGATGTGGAGGTGTCCTGGCGAAAGGTACCATTCAACCCATTTTATTGCACTACACACTGCCTGAACAGCGAGCATAATGGTCTGGGAGGCCATAGATTATGATAGCTGATCCACTCTAGCTGGGGTACGTAGAACCTTAACGGGCTAGCGTTATTTTAATGACATTCTGCAACCACATGTAGGACCCTTTCTAAATGGTCTCCCGTGGCAATTTTTCAGCATGGTAATGCTCGCCTGCATACAGCTAGAGTTGCTCAAGACTTCTTACGTCCTTTTGAGACTCTTCCATGGCCAGCTGCTCCCCCGACTTGTCCCGTATAGAGCATGTATGGGATCAGCTGAAATGCCAGACGCCACCGTGCATCTCTGTGCAAGATTTAGAAGTAGCTGTTCAAAATTTGGGGGCCCATCTGCCTCAGGGCAACATCAGACATTTAATTAGCTCAATGCCGGATCGTATTACAGGATGTATTGCAGCAAAAGGGGGTCCAACGGGCTATTGATATAGCACTGTATTTATCTCACTTCTTAGCCTGTATTTATTAAATTGCCTGGATTTTTGCATCAAGTGCATCTCTCACCTGCATTATTATGTATATTAAATTTCACTTCAATCCAATGCTTCTTTATTGGGGTGCTATTTTCAATGTTCCTGCGTGTACATGTAAAATCTGACACTGTATCTGTCTTATTTAAGGGATAGATTAGTTTTTAAACATTGACAGAACTGTCATTACAGCATATCTTTTTAGTCACCATATCCTTCGGATTTTTTCCCCCACAATTTTTGTTTCAACTATAATTCACCCTTATTAACAAATCGTCAAAGTTTTCTTTTATCAACAAAAAACCTGTGTTTTTTTTTTCTTTGAATTCATGACAGTTACTAAAACTTATAATTGAAACGCTGCAGCATATCGGCCATTATTTGAAACTCTATAAAAGCGAGAAAGCAAATATCCCGCAAAAAAGGTCTTGCCAGCACATCAGAAATACAGTGAAACCTCATTAACCTGTACAAATAGGGGATCCAGGTTGTACAAATTAATAAAAGTACAGTTTAAACAAAATAACCAAAAAATTGAGCCACGGTACATAAATCAACTACTGTACGCAGTAAAAATTGTGTTTTGAATTCAAGAGAATAATACGTAAAACTGAAGAGAAAATTTTAAAAATGCTTAACAAAAAAAAAAAAAAAATGGCCTACAAAGATTTATTATTACGTGAAATTGCATTTTATTTATATAGTGCACATTGAAATGGCTATCCGGAATTATCAAAATCCAGTTTAATAGGGTTTGGATTAGCGAGGGGTTAAAGTATTGAATTGAAATTAAAATCCTACTAACATGTCAATTAATGCACAGAGCAGACAAGTGCATCCAACAAAAAGCCCTCGTCACGTAGAGATACTATAGGTCATAAAAAAAGAGCCAAGTAGCTGAGCAAACTGAAAAAAATTCGGCTAAGTATCGACTTTTATTACATTCCCCATTACGAGTCGGGGATTGTATTGTTACAAATCCTGTAAATAGTAATTATTGTAGTAACGTAACCTGTAAATAATTTCCCGTAATGAATATACAACCCCTTAACATATGGCTAAAGTATACAACCCCCTATTCTTTTTATTTTCATTGATAAAATTTGATAACGGTCTACGCATTTCTCGAAGCAGAAAGAATGTTGTGGAAAATTTTTGGATGTTTATAAAAGCCGTTAGCGATGGATAAACGGAGAGTTTCGATTGATATTTCGAACTGGAGAGCATTTTGCTCTGTTTATAGCGAGGCATTTCGCTGTGTTGTTTTCGTATTCGGAAGTAAATACGTGTGTAAACGTTGAGTTTACGGTGTTGTGTGATAGTTGCTTAATTGCTGATGAATAATTTAGCAGTTGTTGAAGATCTTTCCTGTACATAGTGTAAATAAATTTCCTGTGTTTTTATCAAGAACTGTGTTTTCATTTCAAGAAAGTGGAAGTCGCACCGAATCCGTTACAATTTGGCGCCCAACGTGGGGCTTCTTCTGGACTTTCTTGGAGTAAGTGTGACTTTGGACATTTTTTTCATAAAGACTTTTTTTGAATTTGGACTTTAATTTTATGGTGATTACTCGCGCAATGGATGAACAATTAAAACAACTTCTTGATGCAATCAACTCTGTTAAAAATGATATGGCGGCTAATCAAGAACAAATAAAAAATGATATGGCGGCTAATCAAGAACAAATAAAAAATGATATGGCGGCTAATCAAGAACAATTAAAAAGTGATCTGACTGCAAGTATGTTGGCAAATCAAGATGAGTTAAAAAGCGATTTAACGGTGCTGAAAAAGGACTTAACGTCTAACCAAGAAGAAATTAAAAACGACCTTATTTCGGTAAAGACTGATGGAAAATAAATTTAATGACATAGAGCATCGAGTTAATGCTATTGACGAAAAATTTGATACCGTTGAGAGCCGATTTAATGCTGTGGAAAATAAATTTGAAGAAGAAGATAGAAAATTTTATCTACTTAAAGAAGAGATCTTTAAGGACGTGGAAAGAAGATTGGCGACCGCAGAAAGCAGCTCTGTACAGTTTGGCGCTCCCACATCGGTTGCTCGACCGTCCATTAAACTTGCCACATTTGATGGGAAAACTTCGTGGCAAGTTTACAAAACTCAATTCATGATAGTGGCGGAAGCGAACGGATGGGACTCTGCTACCAAGGCCTGTCATCTTGCAGCATCCCTGAGAGGTGACGCAGCGGACATTCTCCAGACCCTTCCGGACAGCCAGCGCCTGGATTTCGCCGCCCTCACAGCTGCGTTGGAGCTTCGCTTCGGTGAGAAGTGCCAGAAAGATTTCAGCCGACTCCAGTTGAAGTCCCGTTTCCAGAAAACTGGGGAAACCCTGCAAGAGCTTGCGGCGGACATCGAGAGACTGTCTCATCTTGCTTTTTACGACTGTCCTGCGGATGTTCGAGACAACCTGGCACTCAACTACTACATCGACGGGGTTCGAGATCCAGAAATCCAGAAAGCTCTACGGATGGCGGATGTCAAAGACCTGAATTCTGCCGTTGTGTATGCGATGAGATACGAGGCCGCCCAAGAAGCAACCCGTGTGGATCGCCATCTAATCCGGACTCAGGAAGCTGATGAGTCTGATTCCAGGTCGTCCCACCTCGCTGAACTTGAGAGACAACTCGGTGACTTGACAAGACATCTGAGCAGCATAACAGCCCAAAAGAAACAAGGGCAGAAGTGCTGGAAATGCGGTAGTGAAGGACACCTGCGAAGGAGTTGTCCGGCTCGCCAAGCTACGCGAGGGACAGAAATCACCACCACTAAAGCTCTGCAGATTTCCTCTTCTAGTAGTGGCAGTGATGGACTTTTCATTTATGCACATGTAAATGGGAACCCCTGCAGACTGATTGTTGACACTGGAGCCAATGTGACAATCATTAGGACAGATGTGGCTCGTGAATTTGGATTGAAACTGCTGTGGACATCGCCACGCGTAAGTCTCCAGACTGTGACAGGTGACAAAATTGAGATTGACGGTAAAGCGGACTTGGAAATAGTGTTTGGGAATGCCACCTACCATCATACGGCATTCGTCGCTAATATCACGGACCCCTTCATTCTCGGATTGGACTTTTTGAAGAAATATGACTTCACTCTCGACTTCAAGACTAATGAGCTGCACTCGATGAGAGAAGACATAGCCGTTTTCCCTGCAGAAAGTGATGTCAAATCCGCTCATCAAATAATAGCCCAAACAGATTTATCGATTCCCTCAAGGTCAGAATCATTAATACCTGGCTCCATTGAAGAAAGCAATAGTTTTCGATTTGGACTCATTGAATCCCCCAACCTAAACAATAATCTAAAAGGAGTAATGATAGCATCTACGCTTGTGGACCTTTCTAAAGATGTAATTCCTGTAAGAGTCGCCAACGTGAGTGAAAGGCCAAGGAATATTCGGAAAGGTGAAGTGTTAGCAACTTGTACTCCAGTAAACTGCATCATTAGAAGAATCAATTCCCCCGAGACTGTGTCTTCTGAGTCCTTGACATCGAAGTTACTTGGGAGTGCGCCATTATCGAAAGATCAAAGAACTGCTGCGGAACAATTGGTGGAGGACTTCAAGCATCTGTTTTCATCTACATCGGAGGATGTGGGCAGGACGAATTTAACGCAGCATAGGATCTACACTGGAGAACACCTCCCTATTAAACAGCATCCAAGACGACTACCGTTCGCCAAGAAGGAAGAGGTTGAGACCCTCCTGAAGGAGATGAAGGAGAACGATGTAATCGAACCCTCATCCAGTCCTTGGGCGTCTCCCATCGTCTTGGTCCGAAAGAAAGATGGCTCCACCAGATTTTGTGTCGATTACCGGCGGCTGAATGAAATCACCAAGAAAGACAGTTACCCTCTTCCACGGATAGACGACACCTTGGACACTCTTTCCGGACACAAGTGGTTTTCGACCCTGGACTTGAAGAGCGGCTACTGGCAGGTTGAGATACACCCTGATGACCGAGAGAAGACAGCGTTTACAACTGGACAAGGCTTATGGCAGTTTAAAGTGATGCCCTTCGGCCTCTGCAATGCACCAGCTACGTTCGAACGTCTTATGGAGACAGTGTTAAGAGGACTTTCCTACGAATCCTGTCTGGTCTACTTAGACGATATCATCATCGTGGGACGCAGCTTCGAAGAACATCTGGCAAATCTTAGGAAGGTGCTGCAAAAGCTTAAGGAAGCCAATCTGAAGTTAAGCCCGTCCAAATGTAATTTGTTCCGCCGGGAAGTGAACTACCTTGGTCACATCATCTCTTCTGAGGGTGTACAAACCGATCCAGAGAAGGTATCTGCGGTCAGGAGTTGGAGTCGTCCCGAAAACATCCATCAGCTGCGAAGTTTCCTGGGGCTGTGCACCTACTACAGGAAGTTTGTAAAGGGTTTTTCCAACATTGCACGACCTTTGCATAAGCTGACGGAGAGCAAGCAAAAGTTCGAATGGTCCAAAGAATGCGAAGATGCATTTCTACGACTGAAGGAGGCTTTAACATCAACGCCTATCCTCGCCTATCCTCAGCCTGAAAAATCCTTCATCCTGGACACTGATGCGAGCAACGAGGGCATCGGAGCTGTTTTATCCCAAGAAATTGACGGAAATGAACATGTCATCGCTTACTGGAGCAAATGCTTATCAAAGTCGGAGCGAAATTACTGCGTCACCAGAAAGGAGTTACTGGCCATAGTGAAAGCTGTAGAACACTTCCATCATTACCTCTACGGCCGAAAATTTCTGCTTCGGACAGATCATGCCTCATTAACTTGGCTTTTGAACTTCAAAGATCCGGAAGGCCAGATAGCCAGATGGATACAGCGGCTCCAGGAATATGACATGGAGATCAAGCATTGAAAAGGGTTATCTCACGGTAATGCTGACGCTTTATCAAGGAGACCCTGTCCTGAGAACTGCCACTATTGTTCCCGAATCGAGAAACAGTATGGAACGACTAGCCCTACCGCCTATCAGGTGACAGTGACTCCAACATCATCAGAACCTGATCCATGGAGTGACGACCAAGTTCGAAAAGATCAACTTGAAGACCCCGACATAAAACCAATTTTGGAGTTCATGGAAAGTGACAGTCGGCGACCTAGCTGGCAGGACGTTTCCATCTTCAGTCCTGCAACAAAGAGATACTGGGCTTTATGGAACTCGCTCTATTTACGGAACGGCGTGCTACACCGAAAATGGGAATCTGACGACGGCAAAACATCTAGGTGGCAGTTACTACTTCCACGATCAAGGATTTCAGATGTTCTGAAAGAAATACATAGTAGTGCGACTGGAGGACATTTTGGTGTCCTGAAAACCCTCAATAAAGTTCGGGAGCGCTTCTTCTGGAGCAAGGCGAAGGATGACGTGGAGAAGTGGTGCCATTCTTGTGACGCCTGTGCTACTCGTAAAGGACCGAAGAAGAGAAGCAGAGGGGAGCTGCATCTGTACAACGTTGGAGCTCCTTTCGAACGAATTGGGATCGACATCCTGGGTCCTCTACCAAGAACTGCTGATGGGAACAAATACATTCTTGTTTCCATCGACTACTTCACCAAATGGCCGGAAGCATATCCCATTCCAGATCAAGAGGCTACCACCGTAGCAGAGACTAGTCCAAAATTGGATCTCGAGATATGGAACACCTTTTCAGATTCATTCCGATCAAGGGAGGAATTTCATCTCTGCTGTGTTTAAGGGCCTATGTCAAATTCTCGGAATTGAGAAAACTAGGACAACACCACTACACCCACAATCGGACGGCATGGTGGAGAGATTTAACCGCACAATCCTGAACAATCTCTCACTTATGGTATCCAGAAATCAACAGGATTGGGACAAGAAGCTACCTTTGTTCCTGCTGGCCTACCGCAGTGCTGTCCATGAGACTACCGGATTTGCCCCATCCCAGATGCTCTTCGGATGAGAGCTTCGGCTACCTTGTGATCTCGTCTTCGGTCGTCCTCCGGATGCGCCTTCATCGCCTGAGGAGTACATCCAGGATCTCCAGGCCCGGTTGGAAGACGTTCATAACTTCGCATAAGAGCGAATCAACATCGCGGCGGAGAAGATGAAGACCCGATACGACACAAGGTCTACTGGACATGAATTCAACGAAGGCGACAAGGTTTGGTTATGGAATCCCATCCGACGGAAAGGTCTTTCACCCAAATTGCAATCGCATTGGGATGGACCCTACAAAGTCCTTAACCGACTGAATGACGTCGTAGTGAGGATCCAAAAATCACCTGATGCAAAACCTAGGGTTGTACATTATGATCGGTTAGCCCCATACTATGGCCATAGTTCATGAGTATTATGTAAACAACCATGGTTGATAACATAAAAGTTGTAGATAATTAATTTTTGCTTTTAATGTTTAGTAATATTTCTTGTTATTATTGTGTTTCCTTTGCACTATTGGTTATTATTTAATGTGTGTAATTGTGAACTTGTGATAGAAGTTTGGCACCCTTTCTGGGGATTGTACTGCCCGGGACGTGCAGTCCTTGGGAAGGGGGCAATGTTACAAATCCTGTAAATAGTAATTATTGTAGTAACGTAACCTGTAAATAATTTCCCGTAATGAATATACAACCCCTTAACATATGGCTAAAGTATACAACCCCCTATTCTTTTTATTTTCATTGATAAAATTTGATAACGGTCTACGCATTTCTCGAAGCAGAAAGAATGTTGTGGAAAATTTTTGGATGTTTATAAAAGCCGTTAGCGATGGATAAACGGAGAGTTTCGATTGATATTTCGAACTGGAGAGCATTTTGCTCTGTTTATAGCGAGGCATTTCGCTGTGTTGTTTTCGTATTTGGAAGTAAATACGTTTTCCGGTTGACTTCAGAATATTGGAATGTTGGAAGAAACTTTAAAAAAAAAAGGAAAGCTGATTTAGAAAGTAGTAAACATTTTATGAATCACAAAAATATTGCTCGTTTTAAGTGGGGTTTGCTAGTTAAAAGCAAGTTATGCTCCCATAGACTTAACATTGTACTAACCATATGTTTGATTTCCTTGCTAAATCAGAATTCTTGTTAAATCAGGGCTTGTTATAAGCGAGTTTGACTGTAATAATTCTGATTTTAAATATGTTGTTTGTGAATTATCTTACACCTCTAGTAAAATCTGCTACTTTTTTTCTTTGAAGGTTGGCTAGTATGTTTAAATCGAAATACTACACGTGCAGCAGCTTAGAATTAAATTGTGAGAAATATCATCTGCTTAAGAAAGTAACTTTACTTAAAAGAAAAAACAAAACAAATTGAATAGAATTATTCTGTTGCTACATGTTTATTTGTTGTCTGCCAAGTTTTGCTTGTGTTTTCTCACATGATATCTTTTATGACTGTACATTAGCAAGAAATAATTTTGTTTTATTGTTTCTAGAACACAGATACAAAGAATAAAAGAATATTTTATTTAAAAATAAGTCCGAGATCTGTAAAATTACAAAACGTTTTCTTCGAATTTATTTGAAATAAAGAATGATTATTTCTCAAAATAATAGTTTTAAGTATTTTTAGCGCTCAGGGGTACCTCAAAGTTAAAGATTTGGATGGGGGTAATTCCCAATTTCCTGAATGATTTCCCAATTTTACTGAATGATAAAATACGACCAGGTACGCATGCCTACATCTAATGAGAATCTTCTAAGCATCATTTAAAAAAATGCAGTATTGCAATGTTGTCTCTAAATTTGCAGAATGAAGGGAATTTTTGAGAGGTCACAACACCCTTCAGTGACCTATCATCGGGATACCCCTGCTTGCTCTTAGTTGAGCTACAAAAGAAATTGTGAAAATGGTTTTTGCGTCTTGGTGCAAGTTTTGGCAGTGATTCATTTATGTTCCATTCTTTGGACAGCGGTTATGCACTGGTAAAGAGCAATAGGTACATACTGCCGATTTCCTGTACAATTTAGTAATAAAATCAGTTACCGTTAATTACCACTGATAAAAAATGCTTTTTTTTTAGCGGCAATCAAATAAACATGCTTGTAGCATAAAACTGAAGTAAGATAGACATAAAAAAAAAAAAAAATTAAAATCGAAAAATTTGCATTGATACTGCTGTTTACTTGCTCATGGCAGCATATTCCATTCTATTGGAAGTTTTCCTATAAGGAATTAAGTTCAGAGTTAAGAGTAGGTCAAAATTTGCCAATGAAAATACTTTACAGATGATTATTCCTCGAACATTTTTAGCTCAGTAACAGAACTTGAAACTATGGACCTGCTGACATTCATAAAATAGGCCTATTTTAAATTCAGAATGAATTCCTTTTTGCAGTATTTTGTACTTTTCTTGCTGCCACCAATTAGCTTACATCTCAGAAAACCACCTATTTTATCTTAAATTTAATAATATTCATGGCATTTAAAAGCATTAAATAATTTTGATGTGAAATATGTTACTAGTGAATCATCAATATACCTCTCTAATAAAATCTCCTGTTTTTTCTTTGAAGGTTGGAAAGTATGGTTCTCATCGAAATACTACTCGTGCAGCAGCTTAGAATTAAATTGTGAGAAACAGCGTCTGTTTAAGAAAGTAACTTCATTTAAAAGACAAAACAGAACAATGTGAATAGAATCATTCTGTTGCTACATGTTTATTTGCTGTCTGCCAAGTTTTGCCCTCCTCAGCTTTTATCCTAAAAAGAGCATTTGAAGGTAAAATTTTTTTGAACCTTGATCAACTAGGATCAGCAGATTCGGAAGTAGATTTCAACATATATTGGTTACACATAGAAAGGACAACTAGTCAGCTCATTATATTGCATAATAAATAACCTTATAATCTACTTTACATGTAGGAAATGAATTAAGCTAAGTTTTGAGTATACATTATCTCTTCTATTTTTTATCATCTAGTATTTCAATTTGTCACACAGCAATTGAATTTCAGAGGTTAAGCTTATTAAAAATTGGGTTCATTTACAAGTTTCTTTTATTTTATAATTTACATGCACCTTCATTAAGCCTTAGCTAAACTATAAACATCAAATACAATATAAATACAAACCCTCTTTGGAATAAGTCCACATTTATAAATTTATGAAGCTCAACAGAGAATTCCAAAGTACATTGCAATTCACCCATCGTCCTTCCACTTATTTTTAATGTATGTCATTGATAACTAATAATATTCAAGCACCTAAAAATAAAATAATGCAAGTAAACAAAAGTGTGTTTATTTTCAGTTCAATATTACGTTATAAAAGCATTGAATTGATAACTGATATTAATACTAGAGGCAAAGCATATCAGATACACAATTTAAGATTGAATGACACTATTTTACTATCATAGATATGACAATACGAAACTTTTGATTTTTTTTTAATCAAAACATAAATACTGCCTTATACTTTAATTTTTCAGTTGATCTGCTTGAAACTGCAAGATAATACAATTACTGAAAATCAAATATAAGTATCAATGATCAAGAAAACTCTATAGAATAAAATGCTACGTATGTCAACTTTCTAAACTAAGTAAACAAAAAAAAGAATAACTGGATACAATAAGCAAATTTCAGATCTGCAATGACAATTGTTTCTAATATACATACTACTGATAAAACAATATGTACTGAATTATTACTTCACATTGTACTAGTCCATCTCTGATAAGAAACTATGTAATTTATGTTAGCATTGAATGTAAAAACTTTAGCAGATAAGGAATGATAAACTACAAAGCAGTTTAAGCACATGTTGGGCAAAAGCCCTTATTTTGTTTTCTTAGAGGATTTTATTAGACATTAAAATAAAATAAGTGTAATCATTTTGATCTACCATTTTTGTAATTCCAGGAGAAAACTGTGCATGAATTTTTCAGCAGATTCAAGTTAAATTTCATTTTTCTAATTGGATATCTTCTTTGACTTTATGTAATAGCATGCGTGATTGGTGGAGTGAATCATTAATTCTCGGATTGTTTCCTGACCGTGAGCTGCTTATGACATAAGCTCGTTAGTTGAGCTGCACTAACCTAACTAACAATAAGAAATATTAAGTGCGTTAAAAGCTGTGTTTTATTTGAGTTGAGTGGATTTTAAACAAGGCAAAGTAGTTTTTTATCATCAAGCTGCGTGCATGTTCGAATCTGGCAATAAATAGCTGCTCAATCTGTGATAGTGTTGCTTTCTCTCTCAGATCTTCATTTCTCCCGTTTGCCATGATGCTTGTTTGTTGGTAGTTTTTCAGTAGTTATGTGCTGAGGCCACCAGACCTGCTGGGCCCTAATTGTTCTGGTTGAAATGAGCATTTGGATTTGAAGGGCACTACTCTCTTGTGTTGTCTACCTGACATGGTGTTCTACATTTGTTAAATTTTAAACAGTTGTTCAACCAGCTTTTAGCAATCCTTTGTGGGAGCCTTCAAATTTAATTATCTACTATCAAGTTACTGTATAATGTGCAGTTTCTCAAATTCACATCAATGCTACTGGACTTCGCTCAGCAATGAATTTATGCACTGGAGCTCGTCCTGGGCAGCTATGCCCAATAGGGTATGTCATGAAAATAATTTTTTTTTTGAATACTGACTTGCGCAATTAGGATGCACTGTATTTGCCCCCTAGAAATTCACTTCTAATATTATTTTTGAAAAATATTAAGGTTTAGCTACTGGGAAATGAGCTACAAAATTTGAAAAAAAAAAAGGTAAAAAAAATGGTCAATTTGCAAAATTTTTTACGAAAATAAAATATTTAAAACTTTTGTTCTGATACCATTCAAATGCTTCCTTTTAACATTCTTTACACATATCTTTATGATTAACTACATTCCTTTAAAGTTTTTAGAATAAGCCGTACATTTTCGTGAAATTAACCAAAATTCGATGTTTTCAGGTTTTCTTGTATACATTGCAGTATTTTTTTTGCCAGAAAAAGTTCCGAAATATTTATTTCTCAATAAATGTGCATTGCGCACAACCTTTGACCAGCGGGCTAGACTTGGTAATAAGTTTTCTCATCTTTCCTGAGCTTTTAATGACAGCTACATTTACCGATAAAAGACAGTATGGCGTTTCTTTTGTGTTTTGTCAAAGGGAGGGGTTGATTTCCACCAAAAATCCAGAGAGCGAAAGACACTAGCAGTTTTTAACTTCGGAGAAGTCAGATTTAACTTTTGACTCTTCCGAAATCTACTGTTATCGTATTATACCATGATTCCAAAATATCCTGTGAAGTTTTGTAAGGTTTCTGCACAAAGTATTTAAATATATTTCATTAAGTTTTACCCCTGATAAATTTCCTGCTCAGCTGAACACTCATCTGCACCACTTTAATATGCTACACTGCGAATTTCAAACTTCAGGTACTCAAGACGCCTTAAAAACTTCATAGATTATTTTGATAATTATTTATAGTCAAAATGGCATTTTCAGCTGCCAAAAAAAAAAAAAAAAACAGACATGCTTTAAGCACTAAGTTGAGTGAGTATCTAGGAGGCCCCAAAAATTTCCTACCAACTGAGTTTCCAACTTTATGTGACTGTTTGCAGAGATGTCTCGAGTAACAGCAAGATGAAATGCTCCTGAGCGATCGAGACTCACGCAATGTTTCAAAGAGAAATATTTTTCCCGTGTTGCTGTTGAGATTGCAGAACGATAGTCAAGCTCTGATTGCGAGTTAAAGGAATCTATTGTTTATAGCACAAAAGTTACTTTGCTGGAGCTGGTCAGCATTCTCTGAGATAGCTCGAAACAAAGAACGGAAAACCATTACAAAACAGTATGAGCTTAAACTTGATAAACTTTTCAATATAGCTTTGTGCACATGTAAAATTGTACTATGCGGTGAGGATGATGCTCCATGCAAGCAAACTTGTAATGCCCAGGCCCAGTGTCTTTGCAATTGCGATATAAAAGTAAGGCTGCTCTTCTCTGCTCTCATGACACAAACAAAACAGTTTTTGCAGTAGGGTAGGAAATGAGCAAGGACGGTTCATCAATCAGTACGGTCTTTTAGAGTTCTGCAGTCGATAAATCTTGATGCTTGCAATCTGACTGAACTGATCGACTGGGTCGCTAAGATCAAATTTTCAGAGCAAATTTATCTTTGGAACATCTTAAAGCATTGAATGTTCTCTCACTGAAACTTCCTCCATATTCCACACACACTCAAAGTTGTGAGAGAACGGTGAAATTAGTGATAGAGGCTGCAGAATCAGTATGTAGTTGGGCCAAGAGGGATGGATTCATACGGAAGCAGTTGCGTAATCGAGAAGCAATGCCTTTTTTGAGAACAAATGAAGATTTCCTAAAGTGTTCCAAATTTGATGGAAAAATAACTGTATGAGTGGTTGATTGCAGTATTGTGTTTGGGCACCTGAGTGAAAGGTTGACATACGGTACGTAAACTTTTCCACGTATTCAAATTGTTGTAATTATTTGGTATTTCACTTTTTGCAGTAGATTAAGTATGTTTTGTTTCACATACCGTTCTTTTTACTTATGAAATAAATGAGTTAATTGGTGATAAATGTCTGTGTAGCTATTAAATAAACGCTTACGAGCATGTACTTAACACGAACATCATAGAGCATTTTTAATTGTCAGAAATAATATCAGAAAGAAATATCTCATGTGTTTTGATCCCATATGAGCAAATTAACAGTCAAAAAAAAAAAAAAAAAAACATTAATGCAGGACATACTCTACATGCATAGTGCACATTTATTGGGAAATAAATATTGCGGGCCTTTTTCTGACAAAATACTACTATGTACAAGAAAAGCTGAAAAAAATCGAATTTTTGTTAATTTCACAAAAATGTACGGCTTATTAGCAAACTAAAATCTTTGAAAGAATGTAGTTAATCATAAAGATATGTGTGATGAATGTAAAAAGGAAGCATTTGAATGTTATCAGAACAATAATTCGAAAAATTTTATACTGGTAAAAATGTTTGGAAATTGACCATTTTTTACCTTTTTTTCAAACTTTGTAGCTCGTTTCCCGGTAGCTAAACCTACACTCTATTTCCCTAAGCATGGGCAAACATAAAATCAAACAAAAACCTGGTGGTGAAAACCACCCAAAACAAAATCTTGACTCATCCTGGGATATCCAGACGCAGCCAACCCTCACTCAAACGGTCTCTGCTCCTGATAAGGGGTCAGCAGACAACACTAACAAAACTGTTTTTCAGGAACCTCTTGCAACAACCATGTATCCTGAAGTATCTGGCCCATCCGGTACCTCCAAAAAGCTGTCCAGCCGGCAACGAAGGAACTGCCAACGTGCTATCAAGTTCCAACAGAGCCAGGAATAGGGACAGCAAGGCACCCCATCTACAAAAAGGGTCCTATCGTAGGGTTCCACCCCTTCACCATCCAATGTAGCCCAGGTTAAGAGACCTAGAATTTCCTACAGCCAGGCTGCATCTACCATTAAGTTGGCCATCACCAAAAAAGATTACCCAGGGGATCAACTTTCCCCGGATGATGCCACTGGTATCCAAAGGGACATCGATGCTATCATTGATGACATCCCCTGAATGACAATGTACCTCAATTTGCAGCTGTCAGTCTTTCAAATGGTGCGCTGGTTATCCAGTGCACCAATGACTTTGCTGCAGAATGGGTACAGTCGCACTTCAATGGCGCACTGCGGGCGACTCAGAACTTGCAGTGCTGCCCTTTAAAGATCTTGTAAAACCAGTGAAGATTACCTTTAAGTCAAGGAACATCTACGCCTTGGAGCAAGACAAAGTCCTGAAACGACTTGCTCGCCTAAACCCCGGCCTCAATATGAGCAGCTGGAGGGCAAGAGTCAAAACGGTCGTCAAAGACAACTATGTCAGGAGGATCTTCGAGGTGGACTCTGGTTCAGCCGAGTTCATTAAGAAGTCTAACCTGGAATTGTTTGTTGGGGGTTTTGGTAAGGGTCTGTGTAAGATCCTGCACGATTCCAACACACAAAATTCTCCTGGTGTAGAAACTGCCTCATCCAAGGATTCCGATATTTCATTGGAGCCCAAGGATAATGAGGAGGCTGTTGAAACTCCTGCTGGGGGGCAATGTTCCAGATCCTGCAGTGATGGAAGGGGTGGAAACTTTGGTGGTTGGGACACCATCTGGATCCACTCCTACTGTAAGTATTGAGAGCAAAGATAATGTTTCTAACTCTCCTAAATCCACTACCAGTTCGATTTCGAACTTTTTGGAAAATCTTGACGTTTCAGATGCAGATTCCGACGTCACGCTAACGGATGAGACCCTCTTACAGGATACTCATCCAAACAAAAAAACTGCCCCTTAGTGGGTCTCCACTCTCTGCGATGGCGGTTCCTAGCATCATTGCTGCACAGCTTAACCTAAATTACTGCCAGTCTGCTACTGCTCTTCTCGGTAAAGACTTGGCTGAAGGAAGGATTGATATTGCCCTAGTACAGGAACCCTAGGTTAACCATGGGAAAATCCTCGGTCTGGGTTGCTGTGGAAATCTCTTCTATGATCTGACTTGTAGTAGACCAAGAGCCTGCATAGTTATTAACAAGCGCCTGAATGCTCTCTGCCTACTGAAGTTTCTTGATGGTGACGTCGCCATCCGAGTATTTAGTGAAGATGGTGCTTTGGCATGTTTCATGTCAGCTTATCTACCCTATGAGGATGAGATTACTTTAGCGACCTCAACCAGGAATTTTGTAAAATTCTGTGCGCATGCCAGGCTGAAGTTCATTATTGGCTGTGACGCTAACACTCACCAACATTGTGTGGGGAAGCAGTGATTGCAGCAAGAGAGGTGAGGAACTTTTAGAGTACCTGTTACGTAACAACCTAATATTCTCAACAGAGACAATAAACTTACCTTTATTACCCATACCAGATATGAAGTCATTGATCTAACGATATGTAATGACAGAGCACCAAACTGCGTAAGTGTTTGGCAGGTGTCGGATGGGATTACCCTATCTGACCATAGATTTATCCTTATGACTTTTTCAGGTCCTGCACTAAGCGAACTGCAGAAGGAACGGAATCCCAAATGAACACCTTGGGATTCCTATCGGGCAGATCTGAGGGTCTCCCTAGCAGGTAAGAATTTTAAACTTACTTTGTTGATAGACTTGGAAATAGCTGTTGATTCACTTCAACAATCTATACTCCAATCTCATCAACATAACTGCATTGCAACCTCCACTAGTTTACCAAGACGAGTTTCTTAGTGGTATAAAAATCTTAGTGGATTAAGAAAGAATTGCAGAAGACTTTTTAATAAGGCCAAGAAAACGGGCGATTGGTCTTCGTACCATGAAACTCTTAATAATTACAATAAGGCAATAAGAACCAGTAAACAGGATAACTGGAGACAGTTCTGTAGCCATTTGGACAGTGTTTCTCGTGTTGCTAAACTCACGTAAATACTCTCTAGAGACAAATTTTGTCAACTGGGTTCCATTGAAAAGGAAGATGGTTCCTTTACTGAAGATAGGGAAAGCACTTTAACAGAAATGCTTAGGGTACACTTTCCCGGCTCTATAATTAAAGGTGACGAAAGTCATCCTGATATTCTGCTACACTCCTTACGTGGTAGTAAGGAAAGGTGGAAACTAGCGGGTGAAATTGTGATCCCCGGTAAGATTGTGTGTGTGTGGGCCATTAATTCATTCAAGCCATTTAAATCTGCTGGACCTGATGATATTATACCTGTTCTCCTGCAGAAAGGTGTGGATATTATCACACCAAGTCTTTGTAGGATCTACCGGTACTGTCTTGTTTTTGGCTATGTGCCTTATGCTTGGAGAACTTGCAAGGTAATCTTCATACCCAAGCCAGGTAAGCCAAACTACAATGAGGCAAAAGCCTTTAGACCTACCAGTCTAACCTCTTTTCTCCTAAAAACTCTGAAGAAACTGATTGATAGGCACATCAGGGATAGTGTTTTGAAATCCAATCCTCTTTCTAAGCGCCAGCATACTTATCAGCCTGGAAAGTCAACTGAGACCCCGTGGCAGAAAGCTGCTGACAAGGCAACATTGTCGCAGAATGAGAGAGAGTTTATGCAGAAAGATTTTGCACTAAGGAGGGAAAAAAAGGGATAGGGGGAAAAAAGGTCAGCAATAAAATCATTCTGCAGAACAATACCAAAGGATAGCTGTTTCACGGTAAAAAAATGTAACTGGACTATGAATTAAGGAAAAGGGCTGATTTCCCACGAAAAATAAAATAATTGCGACATTTTACAAAAAAAAAAAAAAAAACTTTGGCGAGTGCCAAATCGAGCGATCATTTATGACTGTGGTAGTCTGCAACATCGGAGATCGGGAGGTGGTATCGCAGGGATTAAAACCAGTTCTAACCAGAACTTCTCACCACATGGAGCGATTTTAAAGCAACCCTGTAGGCAAAACACATGTTTGTGTTTGTTTGAAAGACTTGTGCCGACTTGCTTTTTTTTCACCTCTGTTGAAAAATTAATTTAAGCCCTAAAAAATTGCTTATTTGCGGTGTCGCAAGTTGCAGCAACAGAAAACAGATGGAATTCTTGATAAATTGTGTTTTCTTTTGAGCTGACCAATCGTTATTCAGATAGGGGTGCTTACATGAATGAAAACCTTTCTCTCTTTGAAGAAGTTAGATTTTTTTCTAAATGCATATTCTAATTAAATTATTTTTTCTTCGTATGGAAAGGGAACTTTTGTTTGCTCCAGTACTTGTTTTAAATTCTTTTTTTTCACATGAGGGAGAGGGCAGGGGAGCCCACCTCGGGCGGGGGTCATGGCACATACTCGGACATTAAAATTTGTAAGGGGGGGGAGTTGTTTTGAGAGGTATTTTTTCATTGGGGGTTTCCGCGATATTGAAAGGGGTGCGCCCTTGCCCTTACGGGGGGGGGGGGGAATCCCTAAGTGGGATTTCTTTTTTGCTTTAGTTTTTTAATAAAATCCTATTTTCTTCTGGGAGGTGGTTGAATTCCATTTTTTCTGACTAAAATATGTTCTTTAATTAAATTTATTTTCCTTTTGGGGAGAGGGGGATACTTTGTTTATAATCTTGTGCATTGCATATATCAATTTTAGATGCGAGGGTGCCCTTTATTTATTTTTTTTTTCTCCAAATCACATGCATGTTTTATTTTTTTTTTCTTCAAACTGTAATCCATATTTTAATTAAATTCATTTTCCTTTGGGGGGAGGGGGATACTTCGTTTTAGTTGTGTAAAATGCATATTTTAATTTGGGTTTTTTTGTTTTTTTTTTGTGGGAGGAGGAGGGATGATCCTTTATTTTTTCAAATCACATGCATGTTTTTTTTTTTTTTTTTGGTGGGGGGGGGGGGGGCACCGAACTGTAATGAATATTTTAATTAAAAATTATTTTTTCTTCGGATCTTATTTCTTTGAGTATTGAATAGATTTTGCATCTGTATTTTTCTGGTATTGAGAACAACAGATAAGTAAGTGCTAAGAGATTAAGACTGGAAACTCAAATATGAGAGTGGCATCTCTGTTTAAACAATCGCCCCCAGCTATAACATAATAATTTACATTGCTTTCGGTTTGATTTGATTTTTTTCTCCACTTACCAATTGCTGTTACCATGGTGTTAATATTTTTTACCATATAGATTTAGTTGAAGGTCACTTTTTTCCCCTGAAAGAAGTGACCCCCCCCCCCTTTTTTTCCCAGAGCTGAAAATCCATTGGAAGCCTTGATACTGAGCTTTAATGCTTTTTGTTTTTGTATAAATGAATTTACCTAAACAAGAAGTTGTGCAAAATTCGTTAAATAAATTTTTCACTTTTCAAATGAACTGCACTTAAGTTTGTTCATTAGTTCATTTTTTACTTCACGGAGCATTCTTGCAGAAAGAAAAAAGGTAAAATAAAATGCTGCCACCGGGCACCGAGACACCACTCTATGAGTTGGCAACAGCTCTGGATAGTGCAGTAAATGGACAAGAAGTAGCACTTGCTGTTTTCCTCGACACAGAGGGAGTCTCTGATAAGGTCCCCACTGAGATTATAAATAACTCTCACAACTCTCGCAAACAAGGGAATTGATCCCATGATATGTACCTGGGTTAATAGTCTGCAGTTAATAGTCTGCTAACAACCCGTATGGCAAAAGCTTGCATGATGGGCAAAACTATAATCGTGGGTAACTGCTGTGGTTGCCCACAAGGAGGTGTTCTCTCTCAGGGGCGCATCAAGGATTGTTTCCTGGGAGGGGCTAGAAGTTTCGCGAGGAGCTCCGATTAGTGAAGTCGAAGGCAAAATTAATGAAGTTTCAAAAGTTCCTTCCCCGAAAAAAAATTACAAGTCTACAAAACTTTAAAAGTCTCCCCCCCCCCCCCCAAAAAAACGTAATTTTAGGGACTCCTTAGACTTCAGAGAATGGACGGAAGTAGGCGTTTCGTGAGAACTGCCCCGAAAAATTTCTGATGGGGAGCATTAAAAATGATATTTTAGGGGTGTTAATGGAAGATGAAGAGACTTTCCCGCTGGAGAACATTGCTAATTTGAAATTACTAAAAATTCCGAAATTTATTTAAAAATTGAAAATTTATGTAATTGTGGTGACGTGTGAAGCTGGGGCAAGGAGATTCTCAACTGGAATTTTTTTGAAATTTAAGTCTTAAAAACACATTTTTTGGCTATCTTTTTGGTATGTTAGGAGAAGAGGGTCAGGGTTCAGGGGCTCTGACCAGAAATGTTTTGATATTGAAGTTACAGAAACGCAAATGTAGACTATTTACTGATACATTAGGAGATTCATTGAGGGTTCTCTTGGTAATGCCTCGAAATTAAAACTCAAAAAATAAATTTTCATGCTATGTTTGGTGATTTTAATGGGGTAAGGTTCAAGGGTTCTCTTAAAAAATTTTTCGACATAGAGGGTCTAAAAATACAATTTTAAATTGTCTTTAATGCACCAATGGGTACAGGATGGAAGATTTGGGAGTTCTCCGATTTAAAACAGATTTTGCAGCTATCTTTTGGAGATGATACACCAAGGAGGGAAATACAAAAGTTCAGTACTGGAAATACTTTGAAAATAGAGTTCCCAAAACTCACTTTAGGCTATATTTGTACCAGTTAGAAAAGAAGGAGAGGTTAAGTAGCTCTCCCTCGGAAATTTTTCGAATTTAAAGTCCTTGAAAAAGATTAAAGTTTTCTTTGGGGAAAATAAATTGAGTGCTCTCTCCCGGAAAATTTAAAAAACTCAAGGCTAAAAAATGCAATTTTAAGCTCTCTTTGGTCAAGGGGGTTCGTCTTCATGCTTCTGGGAGGGGCTTAAGCCCCTTAGCTCCCCCCGTGGGTGCACCACTGTTCTCTCTCCTCTCCTATGGAGCCTGGTGGTTGATGAACTTCTGGAAAGAATTCGTCGCAAAGGTCTGCACTGAATTGGCTATGCGAATGACATAACCCTTGTTATAAGGGGCAAGTTCCATGATACTATTACAAATCTCATGAGGACTGCCCTTAAGGAAATTGAAAAGTGGTGTATGGAGGCAGGTCTTACAGTCAATCCAAATAAGACCTATTTGGTTCCCTTCACTCGGAAACGTCTCAAAGACTTGCAAATAATTGAGTTCTTTGGTTCTCCTCTTGCCTACTCTAGTGAGGTCAAGTACCTGGGTGTGATCTTTGACAAAACTTTGATCTGGAATCCTTACCTTATGCTAATTACAGATAAGGCCAAGAGGATCTTTTGGTCTTGCAGGCATGCCATTGGTAATAATTGGGGTTTTTCACCAAAAATCACTCTTCGGTTTATACTAGAGTAATTGTACCTACAATTACGTATGGGGCAATTGCCTGGTAGGGTAAAACCTGTACTGTAACAGCTGAAGGTTGCCTCACTAAAGTACAAAGGATGGCTACTATTGCAATCACTAGTGCCATGAGAACAACTCCTTCCCATAGCCTTGAGCTCCTTCTTAGCCTACTTCCGCTACATAAGCAGGTGGAAATGGAGGCAATTCTGTGTGTGTACCGCCTCAAGCTCCTGGGTCTCTGGAAGTCCCCTCATTACCTGTCTCTGCATGATAAACTGCGTGCAAAGACTAGTAAGCATCTTTACTGTATGATGCCTTCAGACAGGATGTTAAAACAATTCAGCTTTAATACCACTTATAACATTGTGTTTCCGTCCAGAGAACAATGGAAGGATGTCATTGGCAAAGTGTACGAAATCTGGTTTACAGATGGTTCCAAGACTGCATCTGGAACTGGTTCAGGTGCATACTGCAGCAGTAATAACACAAATCTGTGCTTCTCATTAGGGAAGTTTGCTACTATCTACCAGGCAGAAACTTTAGCCATATTGGCTTGTGTAAATAACTGCCTAGAACGAGGCATAAGCGGGAAAGTTATCAGAATATTCTCTGATAGCCAAGCTGTGTTGAAAGCTCTCAATCGAGACTGCTTCTCTACCAAAACTGTTTGGGAGTGCCATAACGCACTGGTAAGACTAGCTGGCAGTAATAGGGTTTCCTTTTACTGGGTTCCTGGTCATCGTGACATTGTGGGCAACAAATTGGCAGATCAGTTAGCTAAGCAGGGCTCCAATACACCATTTATGGGACCCAAGTCAGTAATGCAGTAAGGACTACTGCAAAGAACCTTCTTATGGATGAATTAGTGTTCACTCTAGAGGAAAAAAGGGCAGGGCGCTGGTCTTTGAAAGGGGCACTGTTATCATAAAAAGGGCACTATTTCAAAGTGGTGCACCCAGCCCCCCCTACCAAAGAGCATTGACGCACCCACTCAAAAAGTATTTAGTCCCCCCCTCCCAAAAAAATAACAATTTAAAACACCTTGCAAAAATTCAAACAGTGTAGTCTGCACCATGAGCTCCCCCCCCCCCCCCCCACCATCAATGGCCACAACTGACTTTAGAATTAAATATAGTGATATTATCCAGAGTCACTTGTCTTTAGAAAAGGATTCGTTTGACTAACTAAGCACATTTTTCCCACTCCAAAGGAGAATTTAGCTAATGATGAAATTTGGCTTTTGGGTGTTTTTCAACATTATTTTGAGTTATAAATTTGACTACTTATTCTGTAAGAGTGAAAACTCTAGACATATCAAAATCCTTTGAATTGCAATGTGAGAAGAACAGTATTTAATTACTGATCCCCCCCTTCCTAGATATAAAAACCTTCCTAGTAATCTGCATAATACGTACCATGAAATATTTTAGTCAAGCCAAACATTAAATTAAAATACCATGAGCTCATTTGTTTAAATTTAATTTTTTTTTGCAAAAATTCAGTGACAACCAATGAGGAAATAATGATTAAAATCCTATTTGCAAAATTAATAGAGAAGATTAAAAACAAAAGCATTTTTTTAGTATTTAAATGAAAAACAACATATATGCTGATTAAAGTCGCACATGTTAAAATTTACATTCCAATCTTAAGAAAACTGAAATATTTACAAGATGCAATGGATTGAAATCTCAAACACTAAAAGTTATTTTTCGCGAAACATCCCAAAAATAGTGTTATGATTTATTGAAATAAAATATGAAATAAGCTAAGCTTGAGTTGCATAGCTATGTCAAAACAACTTCCGACTGTCAAATATATTACAATATTTACAAGATGCAAAAGGATTGAAATCTCAAAGATGAGATGCGATTTTCCGCGAAATGCGAGTTCAATGTTGGCATAATTTCAAAAGTAAGGAATTTTTAAAAAAATAAAACACTAAACATGCAAATATAAGTCAGCATGTGTCAAAATAATTTCAGACTGTCAAAAATATTAAAATATTTACTAGATGCGAAAGGATTGACATCTCAAGTGCGGTTGACGATTTTCTGCGATGCACTTGTTAAGCATACTGACACATGTAAAGAAAATTGAAAATTACCTTGATGAAATGTTAAAAAAAAAGAAAAAAAATGCACAATTCAACCAATGCCTAAAGAATTCAAGCACTACAGAATACTTTCATAACATTTTCAATCACTTAAAAATGAACTTTTTTCCTAAGCCCTTTTCAAGTTTTATCAAGAGCATACCAATCCTGCTTCTGTTGTATTTTGCAGAAGAAAAAAAGTCTGAAACATCACTAATCTTGATATTTTACCTCCTGGCATCTATATTATTTTCATCCAACTCTTCAAATTTCCTTTTAGCAGAAGGCACGTGTGGTTTGCGTTCTCACTCAGATCTTTTCTAAGTACCCCTTCTACTTTTCCTGGAACAGACACCCCCTGGTCGTACAGCAGAAAATACTATGAAGTATTTACTCTCATCATGTTGATTCTCAGAAGACCAAAGACAGGGCCTTAAATGAAACCATCTCCCCCCCCCCAGAAGACCAGACCCCTTCTCACACCCTTTTAAGCCCCCCTGGGAAGAAGGAAATGCTTTTGTACCCAACTGATAAGCCTGTCTGAATTATGAGAGTATCATTTACTCTCTTTGCCTAGGTGTTTGCTTCCCCTATTATTTATGGGGTCATTTTCAGGGTGAAATTCTGGGAACAATGACAATGTTTCTGTGACTGATCAGTATGCAAATAAAATTGTGGGGTATCATGGTGTTTGATAAGATGCTTGTTATATCTTTTTAAAAACATGGGGGGGGGGGGGCATATCCTTATTTTTGAAAAGGGCAGGGTGTACCTTGCACACTAAATGAAGGGCAGGGCGCATTCTGCAGATATGAAAAAGGGCAGGGAGCTGCGCCCTTCAAAAACGGCCTAGCAAGAGCACTAATGAATCATATGGCCTGTGGCTTCAGTTCGACTCTCAAAGACAGGCCAAGACTCTGAACCAGCAGCCCCCTTGCCTTAGATCCAAGGAACTGCTTAATTTGAGTAGGTATGAGATCAAAAAGTCTGTTGGGTTACTAACTGGACACTGCTCTCTTAATAAGCATCTTAATCTGATGGGTGTTACCTACAATCCTTCGTGTAGAGGATGCCATACGGGCTGATGAGAGCTCAATTCATGTGCTATGTGAATTCTATTCTGTGCAGAGATTTGAGTACTTGGCGTACCACTATGAGATCCGAGGAAACTGACTAATATTTCAGTGAGGCAACTGCTGAAATTTATTTCTGTTACTGGACTCCTTTAGTAGTTTTAAACGGAACGGGGACAGAACAATAGACCAGCAGTCTCAGTGCTCCCGCTCGTTTCACAAAACCACAAACAATACAGAATATTTCTGAAGATAAGCATAATTATCTGAAAAACAATTTTTCTGTAACACACTACCTACCTAATGATTCAACGTCATTCTAAACTCATGATGTGTAGGAATCTGATAACCAAACGATCAGCGATCTGGAGAATCCCTCAATTAATTTCAAAATGAAATAAACACTAAAGTAGCTTCAAAATTGAATGAAGTTTTAAAGTACTGTCATGCAAATCTATCAATTATGATAATACAAATGAAAGAGTAGCAACTAAAACAAGAGAGTCTTCAAAGAGCGATCGACAGATTTTGAAAGATTGTTGAAATGTACATAGCAATGTTGGCAAAGCATTGTTCTTTGGCACATTTCTAGATTTACATAAAGGAGAAAATGGGCAATGAATAAAAATTTCTTCAAATAATTAAAAATTTTTTTTTTTTTAAATTGGTAAAATCTCATCTTGGAGCAACTGTGCCAAAAGTTGCGTAAAATCAGTTTTCTTATCATTAATGGCTTTATTGCGCTCTGAAAATTATTTCAACTACTTATGATAGCTACTTTACTACTGACCTCTGATTACTATTTTGAACAATACCTGAAACAAATGGACATTTAAAAAAAAAAAGATTTTTCAAAGAAGAATCAATTAGCATTTGACTATCTATCAGACAAATCTATTGTACTAAGAATAGATTTGGGTGTAAATTTTCTCCACAACATGCACAACATTTCATCCACCCCTTTGTTTTCATTATTGATTGTGATCGCTATTTGTTTTTTACATATTACCATTTTTCTTTCTTTTTAATTCTTTATGTATAACTATTTGACAAAAATCAAATATGAATGTATGCAGAAAACAATACATATTATCTTATATGGGAACATAATCATTGCTCATATTTCAAAACAAATATACGAAAAGTTATTATCAAGTTCAAAATTGTAAGCAGCAGATGTTTCATCAAATTAAAAAGAAAGAACAGACGAGTCAGATTGGAACGAAATTAGAAATATCATATAATTATAGAGAATTTATTTACAATAGCAGATGATTAACGTAACGCAAATGCAAGCAAATTTGTTTTCTGCAGTACTATTGAACATAATGGGAAGTGAAATTTAAAGACTTCCCGTAGAAAATCCGCGAACGATGAATGCAAAGCAATAGCAATTCTGTACTTCCGTCAAGAAACATCAAATTGCAATTTCAAAATGTTCTGTAACAGATGGCAAATACCTGCTTTCGTGAAATAAATAAATAAAACGTTACGATACGCATGCAAACAACTTAAAATTAAAAAGCTGGAATAAAAATCCATTTTCAAAATTACTTTCAGTAAACAAATCTAAAAACAGGGTATGGGAAAACTTACCATACATCATCGATCGTTCCATGGAAGTTTCTTAAAACTTCAACGATGAACAAGATAGAAAATTATTCTGAAAAATAATTTCCCTCATTCAAGAAGAGGCCATTTATGCTTTCTTAAAAATATACAAAAGTACAAATATATGTAGTCGTGTACACGAATCTGTAACCCGAATCCCAACATTTTAAATGACAGGTAAAAATTTCAATACAGTTGCACACATTTCAGAGATTAAACTGAACCAGACAGCTCAATCGATTAAAATTACTCAACAGATTTTGTTATTGACATATCGAATAGTAAGCACCAACAAAGCCGGCAACCATTGACGTCACATCCAATGGTGGACGATACATCACCTTCGGCTGAAGGATCGAAGGAAGTGACGTAACGAGCTTTCCACCAGAGAAGTATCTGGAAGTATCCCTACGCGAATGGGAAATCGGACTGTCACAATGAGGGTGCATTCGGAAACGCGGATCGGTCGCCTCGGAGCAACCGCAAGCGTTCGGAAACGCTTGCGGTGGAACCGGTGACGTCACTTAACCGCGTTCGGAAACACTGCGGTTCTTTTCTGGCGGTCGACTTGGTAGCAACCTGTGACACCGCTGTCTGCAAGCGGTTAGCGAGATCACAAACGTCACAAAGTCTGTGTTGGCCAATCCGATCGTGTTTCATGTTTTGATCGTAACGCACGTGACTTGCCTATTATGAAAGTTACGCGTTGATTGGAGTGTCGTTTGCTGCTGAACTAGAACTACCGCGGTTTAATCACGAGCGTTCGGAAACACAACTGTTCTACCGGAATTCCTAGAGAAATTCCAAATACGTCATAACCACACCGGACTAACCACGCGGTGTAACCGGTGGATCGTTTCCGAACGCAGCCTGAATGTGTCAAAAATAGGCGAAAATGTTCAATGTTGGGAGAAATTGTTTCTCAAATGCGAATCTCCTTATTTTGGATATATTTCATCTTATGACATGACAACTAAATAGGGAGCGGGGTACGAAATGAGGGGGCGACGTAAGGCGTAGAGCCTTTGTGTCTTTGAAGTACTCGTAGATAAAAATTCTGGGAACATATACCTGTTTAAAATCTAGCAAAAGGCACTTCTCCTTTGTTTAGTTCCCTCTAAATTCCTTGGAATATAGTCCCTGCGTGGGCTTCCTGGGGAAGTGGGGAACCTAGCATTAAATTTTGCTGCTTATTTTAAATTCAAATGCATTCAAAATTATTACTTTGTCACTAATTACAGTTAAATAAATTTTTCATCTCTAAATTCTATTTTGCTTATTTTTTAGAAGATCTGCATATTAATTCGTCAAATTTCCTTAGCCCCCCCCCCCCCCGCCGAAATGAAAATCTCGCTACGCCACTGATTGGACCCCCTCCGAAATAAAATCCTGGACGCCACTGCATACAATCCTTTACTGCTGCTTGACTCATAAAATATGACACTATGAAATACAAAGGGTAAGAAAAGCTCTATATGTAAAGAGAGTGCAGGGCGAAATTTATTACTATGCACTTATTTCTGAATACTTAGTTGCGAGTTTTAAAGATAGTAAAATGTAACATCCATTTTTATGCTGTACACATTGAGGGGGGGAGTCTTGAAAGCCTATGCTTTACACATTTTTTAAAAAACAATAGTTAAACTTTTTAATTGCAAGTTGATTTTTTTTTTACATAATGAAATGAATTTTTGAAATAAACAAAAATCATTTTTTGCTATGGTTGGGGCAAACTAACCTGGTTAGTTTTTAATGGTGTGATCTGCTTGATAGCTCTGCAATGCCAATCTCTTCTTCAGAACATAGGAAAATGTAAATTTACTTTGTCACCTTGTCTAATAATCGCATAAGTTCTAAATTTGAAGTAGAGCACAGTGTTTTACTGTTTAGGCACAAACTTACTATGAAAATATAGTAGGCATGTGTTGAAATTTTCGGAACACCCTCGTCAATCAATGCCAGGAAATAAAAACTACCCGAAAATAAAATATTTTGGAGTTAAATGCAATGCCTTCAGTGCAAAGAAATTAAGTTACTCCCGAAAAATGGCTATTTTGTCCGATTAAATGAAACTAATTAAATGATCCCATAAAAAAAAAAGATGCGATAAATTTCCACCTTTTTTTATGGAGATGCACAAATTTTGCTATCAAAAATAAATGTTTCAATGCAAGTCATATATTATTCTTTCTTTATGAACCATAATTTTCAGAACAAATTTTAAACTTGTTCATTTTTTAAAAAGTATAAGTATGTTAACTCTTTCACTTTGCCCCACATTCCCCCATATAGCGAAATAACACTTCCTCACTCTTCAAGAGTTAATACTTTAAAAAATAAAATATTGGTTCTTTAAAAATTCCAAATTCGGAACTCCAGCGCTCGAATACGCTACCTTGCGGTGATTTACAAAAGTGCCGATGAAACTAAAACATTGCCACGTTGCGTTCCACGTGTGTCTGTTGACGTAAACACAGGCAGTTTGTTCTGAGTATTTATTAACGCAATCGATGAGTCTTAGTTTGCTTTCAGCTACAGAAATTAATTCGTCCCTTAGTAGTATTCTCGAGCTTCTCAAAATAATGTTAGTTTTCCTTATTTCCTTCTAAAATGTGAGTTGATTGAAAATAGTGAAAGCGAAAACTGGATTAACAAACTTGGATAACGTTATACAAGGTAAAAAAAATTTATTGTTTTGTATGAATTTGTAAGAATATGAGTTTTTTTAAATCTTTAATTAATTTAAAACCATCTTTTACAGCAGCATTTAGTTGGAATGGACGGTATGCAAAATATTTTCTTGAATATATTATCGTAGAACAAAATGAAAAATGTTTCACCGAGAAAGAATTTACTTTATTCCTTTTATTCTCAGCTGAAAGGTTTCGCCAAATTTGTTTAGGGTTATAGTTTTAGTACTGTGCGAGCAAAGTAGAGTTGGCGAGATTTCGCGTTTTTAGTTAAACCATTTTTAATTTTTATCAAGAGTGGAATAAAATGGTAGTAAGATTACAGAATTCGATAAGTAAAAAGAAATAATGGTCAATCAACTGAAAAGAAAACTACTACCATATATCCGTAAGAATTCTGTAGATGATTTGCATAACTTGACATAATTATATCGTAACTCAGAAATTAGAAAAATCGAAACAGAAAAATTTTAAATTAACCGATTCGGGAATTCGAGAGAAATAACTCAGCAACAAATGCAAAACAATAAGCGCTAGCCAAGCAAGGCAAAGAAGTATCATCTTCTTTCGATAATAATTTGTAATGTCATATTGAATTTTCTAGCATTAATTGTTGTTCTTGTCAGGCCACAATTATTATTTAGTTTGTATCAAGAATTGATAAATATCGAATTCAACATCGTGGAAATAGCTGCTTAGAACTACGAACTACGTAGTTTGCATTAATCTTTGACGTTTAGTAATGCTTCTTGAATTCTCATTTCTTTCTACGTGGGCCAGAATATCCACAAGACTTTGAAAATTAATTTAAAAAGAATAAAGCGAAAAATATCATACATACGAACAAAAATCACAACACTTTTAGCATTTTCTTCGTTACCACATGCGTTTGTTTTAGTTTTTAAGTCGGCCATTAGACAGTGACTGCAGTGCCCCCTATAGTTCGTTGGAGTTGCGAATAGAAAACTAATGAAAACACATTTAAAAATTAAGAACGGTAATTTTTATTATTGTTATTTTATTTATTTATTTTTTGTACATTACAAATAAAAATTAAGATATTTTATATCATTAAAAATAAAGTATGTTCTTTTATCCCAATCAAAAAATGACTTAAAATACTTTTGGAAAATACAGAACAGTAAATGTATTTTTACACTTGTATGTTATCACACCCGTCATTTCTAATACTCCCATAAATTTTCTCAGATCAGGCTGGGGGGAGGGCGGGAATAATAAAATAGTTCAATAATCATGCCCTTTTCCGCTTGTTATACTCATAAGAACTTCCTGTTGTTAAGGTAGCGAAATACTTCTGCCGCAAACATGGGGGAAAGAAAAAGGCGGAGCTAAAATGACGTCACTTCCTTGGATCCTTCAGCCGAAGGAGACATATCGTCCACCA
Source organism: Uloborus diversus (assembly GCF_026930045.1). Taxonomy (NCBI): domain Eukaryota; kingdom Metazoa; phylum Arthropoda; class Arachnida; order Araneae; family Uloboridae; genus Uloborus; species Uloborus diversus. The sequence continues at coordinate 43,737,340 of NC_072740.1, read as the reverse complement.
CATCCAATGAGCCCCTCACAACGGTCACAGCGATTCAGAGCTCGGTTGCGAGCTGAAAGCTTTCGGAACCGGTAGAGTCCCTATACGTTTTCATGCAGGGACTCAGCCGTTTTGATCGCTTGCGCGGCACTGGTCGCACCGATGGCACCAGTGCCTACTTCCGAATGTAGCCCAAGGGTCCTAAACGTAGTTACTTCAGGAAGGCAACCCACCACGGAGTAGATAAAGCTTCCTCCCTGCATGCCACTAAACCAGATAGATATAACGGTCCCACCAGCTGTTGATCTGCGGGTATTTTGACTCGGTACGCAGTGTCTGTCGGTCTAGGAAGCATTTTGCGGCGCCGGGAACATTGGGCGCAGAGCATTTTGGGCGGCGGGAACATTGGGCGCAGAGCATTTTGGGCGGCGGGAACATTGGGCGCAGAGCATTTTGGGCGCCGGGAACATTGGGCGCCGAGCATTTTAGAAGTCGAGCACTTGGGGCCCAATGTTACCGGGACCTAATATGCTCATTGAGCTGTATAGTAACCCTGGAGAGCGGATGGGGTCGAATCGGATTGGGGTAGAGTGTAACCTTCGAATCTCGCCAATGTTCCCCTCGTTAGGCTTAGGAGATGGTCTTAGCATTGGAGTCTACGAGGAAGCTCGCAAGCTTTAAAAAATATTTAAAAATAACCCATTTGCTTTTTGTTATCAAATGACCGGTTTTTAACCACATCACGTTGTCGGTCTGCTGAATATATACATCATTAAACAAAACACTTCTTTACTTTTATTTAGTAAAAGAATAAAAATTTGGCTCCTTTTCGGCAACCATTATTGCCAAGACTCGGGGTGACGTGAGATGACGTAGAAGGAGAGGGAGGGAACTTCCATCGCTTGGAGCGCTCGGGGATATGTTTTTCTATTCCTTCGTTTTTTGTTTGTTTCGCTTAATAAGAGTAAGAATTAACAGATAATTTGTTAATTCAAATTTTAATTGTATAATTAAAAATTTTAGTATTTTTCATCGAGAATGTAGGATTATTTAACACAGTAACACAGTACTTTTTAAACAAATGCAGATTTATTTCAATTTATTAACCATTTACCTTCTGTAAAAACAGTTACACGAGTCGTAATTTTTGCGAAAATGAACGTATCGGTGACTTTGCGAGATAAAAAACTTAGTGAATTGTATGTGAATAGAACAGATAAATATTTCGCGTGGCTTAAATTTTCGCGATAATGATGAGCTAGCGAAAATTAAAGTAAAACGAAAACAAGGGTTTTCACATTCACAATATTGTTTTTGTATGTTTATCTCTTTTCTGCAGGGAAGTTTTAGGTTTTCTTTCTCAAATATTCAGCAGATATTTTGTAAGTATTGTGTTGTCTTCATAATATTTATTTAAAAATTTTTTTTTTCAAAAACATTAAAAAAAAAAAAAAACCTCATAGTTTGGCTTTTAGCTATAATTATGAGGTACATACTAATTTTTGAATCACAGATTTTTTTTTTTTTTTTTGATCGTTAGAAAAGAATTTATTGAAGAAAAGAACTTATCAATTTTCCTTTTACACAATTCCCAGTTTTTTTTACAGATTTGTGACGTATCGCATTATATTTTAATCTTTTTGAGAACTATTTCTTTTGCAATGTAAAGAAATAGTTGGAAAAAAAATATGTCTAAATTCCCAACTTTATTATTAATTATTTTAAATCGTTTATTCATTCATTCTTCGTTGATAGAAAAAAGTACAAATTATGTATTAATATCCTCTTGGTTTAATCATTATGAAAATGTTTCTAAGTAATACCGTGTATTTTTATACAATTATGGTGAAATTATATAAGGTTAAACAGTTTATAGGTATAAATTTCAAAAAAAAAAAAAAGAAAAGATTTTGCGACCACATTGGAAGAAATTAATATTGACTTTCTCTTTGAACACTCCGTAATGTGAACACCCCCGATATTCTGAACACATTTTGATGGCGAATCCATATAGTAAGATATCCTGCTGTTGCTTTTGCGGCGACAATGTTTTATCCAATCCCCCTTTATGGTGCACCCCTCTCCCAATCAGAATATTTTTGTTCCATTCCATAAGTGTTCAGGTTAGAAATAATTTACTGCACAATATTTCTGCTCTTTAAAGAAGATTTATTGGCTTAAGGGCTTTTTGAAAACATCATTAAAAAACCCATGATATTGTTTATTTTATTTTTTAATTGTATCGGGGGGGGGGGGGGGTTACCTTTCGGTGCCCCTCCCAAAAATTATTTCTGTGTCCGCCCTTGCACGTATGGGGGATTTTTGTTTGTGAAATATTTTTTTATATTTCTAAAATAGGTTTGTGACTGAATTGAAACTCATTATTTCAATCAAGTCCATGTTCTTGTATGCTATGTATAATAGTACAATTACTTCCAATTGTTCCTAAAAATGAAGATGAAAGAAAAAATAATATTTCAACTCAATACATTTGTAAAAAAAAATATGTATTTCAGTTCCTGTTCGTACTATAAATAAAACAAGTGTAATAAATCAACGAATTCAAAAATCGAAATATAAAATTCATGAAACCATTTCTTGTATACACAAAACAATACAAATGATAATAATGAAATGATACAAGTTTTCTATAGTAAGTCAAATATACACTTCTTGTTGACTTTGATTGCATGAGCAAAATATGTAGAAAGATAAATTTTTGAATTTTTAAAAACTGCGGAAAATGAAACAAAGAAGATATGATTTTAAAGCAAAGAAATGTATTTTGTAGGGCAGAAAATAATGTTTGAGTAGTAAAATTTCCGCATTGGAGTAACAAAAAATTATTTTGGAGTGAGAAATGCTAAATTTAGGAGTGAAGGGAAGAAAAAAAAAAAAGCAGCTATATATTTGCCCCGCAAAAAGGGGGGAAAAAGAACATGAGACGTAGAAAGTATAAAAGAGAATTAGGCAAAGTGAGACAGGAAGAAGAGTGAGATAGCAAAAATTTCTTTTATGTTTAGGCTAATTCCAGCCTGTTGAAAGTTTTGAAAAATCAACACGAATTGCGATAGGATCCTACTCGTTGAAGTTCATATTTCTACAGATGGAATGGAAATGGTAAAGAAATCTGCACCCGTCCTATTATGACTCATGATTTTACAGAATAGATAATACGAGGCATATCCATGAAAAATAAAATAGTGATATGGATGCAGTAATTAAGATTGTGATTTTATGGCCGATATTCACCAGTACATTTATTATAAAGATTATTTACAGCGTATTACGTTATGTATTTTTATTTCTTATCAGTGTTAACTGATGGGAATGAGTAATCGGGAAATTTTGAATTTAGATAGTTTTATTGTTTAAATTCATCCATACAGGTGTTTTCGCCTGAAAAAACGCAATTTTTACCCAAAAAACCTTCTTTTTTAAATGTTAAGTCTGCTTGAGTTAGGCCCTGAAAAAAAAATAATAATTATAATAATAAAACCAATCCGCCGACGATTTGTAACTATGATGACGAAAATTTCGCTCTCTAAATAAATACTAAAAACAACCATCGTCATGGTAGTCTGTTAAAGGATAGTAACATCCTTTTTGGTGAAGCGAGGATAGTATATAATTCGTTATTGCTAAAAAAAACAGCCCTGAAAAAAATATAAATAAAATCAAACCGCACATGGTTTGTAACTATGAAGGCGAAATTTTCCCTCCTAAATAAGTACTAAAAACAACCATTGTCATGGAAATCTGAAAAATCAGAGCAACATCAAACTTGAGAAAGTGAGAATAGTACGCAATTCGTGATTGCTCAAAAAAAAAAAAAAAAAAAAAAAAAAAGTATTTTATTTTATGTGTTTGGACTGACCCGTTGATAGCAATCGAAAGAACACATTTTTCCTGCTTATGAAAGCATTCGTTTGGGAATTTAGATTGATATTGAACTGAAGTTATAAATAACCTTTCTCAAGTAAGTTTCAAGAACAATTCTAAACCTTTATTTACGCAATTGGTAACGATTTCATTATTGGCACACAATAGTAGAAAGCTTAATCATTTAAAATTCTTATCTACTGTCAATTCTTTTGAGTTAACAAACAAAACACTTGTAATTGGTTTTAGTAAGGGATTTTCAATTCTCTCTCATGATTCTGCTTTTACGACTAGCAAAACTCAGTAGTTGTGATTATCTTTCTTTTTTGCTTGTTTTTTCATTTCTTATAAAAAAATTTGAATTTAATGCGCGCTTTTTCCCGCGAGATTCATCTGAAAATGAGCTAAGGCAATCGAGGTCGCGATTATTTTAATTTTTTAATTTAATATAAGTTCTTGTACTACTAACTACTGTAATATATTTCAAGTAAAATATAAGTGTCAAGTCCACCCTTTATGGTTTTACAACAGGATACGGTACACAACACAACAATACTTCATATAAGTTTCATTTGCATCAATTATTTCCTTTCAAGAGAAAAGCAAAACTGCCAGTCTTCCCAAAAAGCGCAGCTATTACATAACTGGTTGCATCCAATGAGATCAGCGATCGCATCCTCGTTAACACGCCCTCCAGTGCATCAGCAAAAATCGTAACGCCAGCGAAACAGCGATAATCTTACAAATCTAGTCTTTCGCTCTACCCCGTTCTCCCGCCAAGCGAGCTCAAGTTTCCACTATTGTAGGTTTTCTCCATTTTATAGAGCTCACTAAATATGCTCGGCGCCCAATGTTCCCGGCGCCTAAAATGCTCGGCGCAGAAAGTTCCCGGCGCCGAAAGTTCCCGGAGCCCAATCTTCCCATTTCGGTGTTTGTAGTGTATCCCATCAGTAAGCTCATTACCTATAGCTGTCTTTTACTTAGTCAGTATAACTAATTTTCCTTTGATTTTTCTTTAGTAGTTTTTCTATCCAGAACAGGGTTGCCAGACGTCCCGGATCTCAAGGGACAGTCCCGTATTTTGAAAAATTGTCCCACGTCCCGGGGAACATCCATACGGGACGGCTAAAGTCCCGTATTCTGGCTAATAACAGTATTTTACATAACGAGACATTATTTTAAGGGGAAAAAATAACAAAACATGTGAAAAAAAGAGCAAAAAAAAATAATTTGGTAGCAAATGCAAAAATTGTTATCGTTTTTATTTGGTTCGTTCGTTTTTGTTTTAGCGGCCGGCCATGAGGCTTACTCATTCAGATTTCCACATTGGCTGGTGTGGCATTAAAAAAAAAAATTTTGCTCCACGATTCCTTCCATTACTATTTTTAATAAAGTAGTCACATTTTACAAGAAATGTTTTCGATTGCACTGTTTCTCTTATAGCAAACGCAAGTAAAAAACTAATTAGCACCTGTTCCTATCAACGTCGATCTGTACACTGAACATTGTTCTATTGCTTGCTTTATTCTCTGAGATTTATTTCCTCCAAAATTGTGCTCACTCATAAACATATCGAAAGGAATCTTAAGAAAGTTATAAAACCATTGTTGTTTATCACTGCTTAAAAATACACCAATACCAGTAATTGCACTCAATCTCAAAAATATCCCCCCATTTCACTCTTAGAAGCCTGTCCCGTATTTACTGTTCTTAAATCTGGCAACCCTGATCCAGAAAGTAGTTAAATAAAAATTGGTAGCCGGCTGACTTTAGGTTACCATGTCATGCATTAAGAGAAAAAAGATATATTTTTTTTGAATTTTAAATCTGATGTAACGAATCTTTTATATTTTGTTCCAGTAACTCTTTTTGATTTTTATCACATGTACATATTCTACCCAATTTAATAAATTAAGCTACTATAATACAATGTTAAAAAGCAAATTTTACTGACTAAAGCCAATTTGTTTATTTTCTCCGGTTTTTATGCATTTGTAGTGCACATATTAAATTTGATAGGAATATGCATTTTTGAGTTTCACATCTCATTATGAAAGCTGTTCAGTAAAATATTTTTTGAAATTTTATAATAGAAATCAGATATTTTTACATCCTGCATAGGATGTATTTTTCCGTTTTAAATTAAAAAGATAACTAGAATTTATATATTGATGAAATGGTATAGTAACTGTTAAAATTCTGAACATAAAGACAAGACTGACATTAAAACAAATAAAATAAAATTAACTTAGGCGAAAATGAATTCGTTGAAAAAAAAAAAAAAAACTGAAGCTATTAAGATTAATCTTGCATTTTAAAGGATAAGGAAAGCTCGAATTCTGCCGTGGGCAGGTAAAGGGCAGTATTTGCAAATTTTTCATTTTCTTCACCTATAAGTGTGATCAGGGCTGTGAAGTCGGAGTCGTAGTCAAAGAGTCAGAGTCGGACGGATTTTGGGGTAAAGGAGTCGGAGTCGTTAGAAAACATGCCGACTCCGACTCCGGGCTTCTTTTTTTCTTTCCTTTTCACTGACTCTCCTTGCATTTTTAAAAAACTGACTACCAATTGTTCGATTACATGTATAAAAAGATACAAATGAGAAAATAACTGCCATTATGGCAATCAGCTAGCTTGAATGCTAACCGAACTTTCTGTAGCCGTCACCTAGTTTGCTTGCTTTTCAACTTAACTAATAGCAACTGTCAGCAAACGGTTTTGTTGCCTAACATTTTCAAGTAATCACTTTCAAATAAAAATAGAAATATAGTGTTTTGTTCGATCTCAGTTATAAAATAGTAAAAGAAACGTAACAAATTAGTAAGTCGAGACCCGTAGATATGGTTGAAAGGTTTAAGGGTGATCGGCAAATTCAATGAAGTTCTGGCGCGAAAGCACGAATACAAAAGATTCAATGAAATAATCTAATGTTTTTTCTTTATTTATTATGTTCTCACTAAAAAGTATGGAACAAAATAAGTGTAAATGATTTCTTGATTACAATACTCAATAATTGCAGTTAATCTTAAAATCTTCATATTAAGGTTAATTCTAAAGCAGCCAATAAAATTTAAATAAAAAATTTAGCGAAGAAGAAATATAGGTATAGTAAAAGCTACTCGTACAAATTTGTATACCGCCGCATTTTGAGTAAAATTACCTCCTGACGTATATATGCTCTATTTTCGTTGAAATTTTATTGATGAAATATAATTTAAAATATATTCTTGAAAATTTTCAGAATTAAAGTATTTATATTATTTATAAACTCTGAAATTAACTTTGGATGTCATCTACTAGATTGGTGTCACCCGGGGCAAACCACCCCCTCTCAAGAACTTGGATTTAGAAAAAAAGCTTTTTCTCTCTCCAGTTACAGCTTTCAAAAATTGAAAGCACACGATTTGATCAATATCTATTTGTTAAACATTAAAGGGGGCAAATTACAAATAATCCTTTTCAAATTTTTTAAAAGGGATTTTTAAGTCATCTCACTTTTTAACTCGTAGCTATTGGAAAATTTGATTTTTAAATTGATTTTCTAACGTTTTATGTGTCTTGGGTTTATAATAAAAAACAAAATGCGAAATTTTCACAAAAAGGAATTAATATTTCAATCTCTGGTTAGAGGTTTTTCCCCCTTCCCCTGAAGGGAAAGAGGGAGTTTTAAAAATACAATTAAAAACATTTAAAAAAATCCGGAGTCGGAGGTTTCAAAATTCAGGAGTCGGGGTCGGAGTCGGCCATTTTCCTTCCGACTCCGCAGCCCTGGGTGTGATAGTGGTAGATCCAAGTAAAATTTTCGGGAAGAGGAAACTCGATCCCCCCCCCCGTAAAAACTGTTCAGATCTGCAAAACAAAATAATTGAAATCATTGAAAAAAAAAAACATTTTTTTGTTATTTTTTCAAATAATTTTTCAGTTTTAGAATGTTGTCAGCCCAAAATTTTTGGAAGTGGCAACCCAAAACTGTCGGAATTTTCGGACCACAAACACCCCTGCATCTACTATGAACGATATTTCACTAGCTTGCTCAATTGCTTTCCATTGAAAAAAAAACCTTATTCCAACATTACCCTGATAGTGTTGAATCCAAAACGCGCTTCTTCAAATATATCTCGCACAATTATTTCTTCAGATGATGCCGTTTACCTATCCACGCCAGAAATAAAAATTTAAAATGTATTATATCATAACAAAAAAAAAAGATTATGTTTGATTTTTGTTTCTAAATTTATCGGAAAAAATGAAATTTACTTACTTTAGAAAAGCGAGGATTGAGAACTCGGATTTAGCAACTAGTACATTACGGAACGATGTACGAGAGAACAAAACGTGGTCAGGAGGTGGAATGAAAAAAAAAAAGGCTGTAGTTGCGCACTCCCCCCCCCCCTCGGCGTAGCTTCACAGACTGCATTACGCATGCATCGCAGAACGCATATATCAGCAACGAGTTTAAAATAAGTTGGGCATGAATGTGAAACCAGGTTTGGAGGTTAGAAATAAGTTGGGAATGCGTTTAGTAGGATATAGGTTGGTTTTAAACACTCCTCCGGTGCTTTGAACGATCGAATGAGCGTATGAAAATAACCTATATCAAACCTAACGTATTTCCAACCATTGCGATGTATTTTCAACCTTTCTCAAACGCAAATCCGACGGTTTGTGCGACCTGGAATTGCATAAAGGTTGACATGTCAGGAAAAATGATCTTGCATTATTGCTGCCTCAGTATTGTTACGTAACTCCATTTATGCTGTCAGAAGGCTGCCACAATATTGACTGACAAGGTGTATGCAGCATAATATCAGGAAAATATCAAGGTAGGCTGCGTTTGTAATGTAGCATACATATTGATATGACAGGAAAATATCCAGATCTTGTCATCACAGCATGAATCCAGTCTCTAGGTAAGATGAGCTTGCTTTTGTAATCCTGCATACATATTGATATGACAGGAAAATATTAAGATGTTGTCATGACAGAGGGAAATCAAGCTCTAGGCAAGATGATCTTGCTTTGGTAATCCTGCATTCCCAGTAAGCAAAATATCTTGCCTCCGTATTGCATAAAAGTTGATATGCAAGAAAAAACATCTTGCATTAATGCTGCCTCAGTATTGTTGTTTTACTCCATTTATGCTGTCTGCAGGCTACCACAATATTGACTGACAAGGTGTGTGAAGCATAATATCAGGAAAATATCAAGGAAGGCTGCTTTTGTAATCCTGCATAAATATTGATATGACAGGATACTATCAACCCTGTAAGCAAAATATCTTGCCTCCGTATTGCATAAAGGTTGACATGCAAGAAAAGTCATCTTGCATTAATGCTGCCTCAGTATTGTTACGCAACTCCATTTATGCTGTCAGCAGGCTGCCACAATATTGACTGACAAGGTGTATGCAGCATAATATCAGGAAAATATCAAAATGATCTTGCTTTTGTTCAAAATCGAGAATTAAATTTCGTTCTTTAATTACTTCCGTTATTCTTGTTTCTGTGTAATTTAATTTAAAAAATGAAAAATTCTTCGTTTTGCGTATTACTTGACTTATTTTCTAAATTCATGCTTCTAACTGTATTATAAAGACATAAAATGCCTAGTTAGGAATAATTGCGGAAGTTTTTATATCACATTAAAGAGTAAAGATACCAATAAATAAATAAATACAATAAAGTACATTTCCGAAAGTGTTAGCATTGAAAATGTACCCTGGACAAAACATATAAATTTATCTTAAAGCATAACATAAATAATCATTGAATAAAATTAATCTTACTCGTAAGATTGAAGTGACAATACGAAACTCTGGGCTGCATGTCCTTTTTTTCAAAGTCTAAGGGCGAAAACCTTTTTTTCGGCCATTCGCACATCGTCTGCGATGTGGCTTGTCTAGTACTATATTAATAAACAAATGCAGTTATCAGTCATTCATAAGTGATTCCAAAAACAATAATATTCTACACTAATAACTAAGAAACCAACTTAGCGAAGCGTAAGATCGCAACGAGACGTGCAGCGTAGAGCTCCTGGACCAACTGTATCGAGGGTCGAAGGAGGAAGAAACCATGCCAGCAATACAAGGGACGCCGGGTATAATGAACTGTGCGCATGCGCAATTGAACGAAGGTTCACCTGTTCCGTTGTGTACTAATTACCTTGACGGCGACAGCATGAAATCAATACCATCTTGACGGTGTCAACATGTATGTAATGCTGATATTGTAAGTTAATATCGATATTGGTATTTTAAGATGAATGCAATGTTGCATACGTGTTGTTGTTGCAATATTGCTTTTTAATATTTATGCTACCTTTATGCAGTATGAAACACGTAAATATTGACGCCGTCAGTATAATATCAAGATCTGTCAAGGTTGATGCAAGAAATTTTGGTAGTAGGGATACATGTTGATATGACAGGAATATATGAAGATGTTGTCATGACAGCATGAATCCAGTATTGGCATGGACCTTGCTTTTGTAATCTTACATACATATCGTCATGACAGGAAAATAACAAGATATCTTGTTATGACAGTATGAAATCAGCACGTAGGCAAGTTGTTTTGTCTATTTACTGATTTGTATTATTTTCACTTCAAACTCAAGTATTAGATTTCATTCTTTAATTATCTCTGTTATTTTTCAAGACTCATTAATTTTCTAGCCTAAGAATATTTTCCTAAAGCTGACATCTGATCGGAATTTCTTCGTTTTGCGTAATACTTGACTTATTTTTAAATTCATGCTTCTAATTGTATTATAAAGACATAAAATGGCAACTTAGAAACAATTGAGGAATTTTTTATAGCACATTAAAGGGTAAATATAGCAATAAATAAAATAAAGTCCATTTCTGAGTGGATGTCTGCATTGAAAATATTCCCTAGACAAAACATATAAATTTATCTTAAAAATTAACATAAATAATCATTGAATAAAACTAATCTTACTTGTGAGACTGAAGTGATGATACGAAATTCTATGCTGCATGATCTTTGTTTCAAAGTCTAGGGACGAAAAACCATTTTTTCGGTCATTTCTGTCATTCATCGCATAGCGCCCATATGCATAGTTGCAAGGGGGGGGGGAGGCTCAAATATTTTCCCCGTGGTTTAGCTGGATATTTTCCCCACGGAAACTGATTTCAGGATAGATTAGTCATTAAAAATTGATATTTTTAATAACTTATTCATTAATGGCTGGAGAAGAAATGTTTTTACATTTTTGCAAAGAAAAAACTACTAAAAGCAAGGAAGATCTATATTCAAAGGGGGGCTCGAGCCCCCCTTGCCCCTATATGGGCGCCCTTGTCTGCGATGTGGCTTGTCTGGTACTACACTAATAAACAAATGCAGATATCAGTCAGTCATAAATTATTCCTAAAACAATAATATTCCATAAGAATCCAACTATATTAGCGAAGCCTAAAAATTGCATTGCCATGTGCAGTCGCGTGTAGAGCTCCTGGACCGACTGTAACGAAGATCGAAGGAGAAAGATGCCAGCAATACAAGGGACGCTGGGTATAATGAACTCTGCACATGCGTAATCTACGAAGGCCACCTGTTCTATTGTGTACTAATTTCCTAGACGGCAACAGCATGATATCAATACCATCTTGACGGCGTCAGCATGAATGCAATGCTGATAATGTAAGGAATTATCAATATTGATTTTTAAAGATGAATGCAATGTTGCATACGTGTTGTTATTGCAATGTTGCTTTTTAATCTTTATGCAACCTTTATGCAGTATGAAACATGCCAATATAGACGCCGTCAGTATAATATCAAGATCTGTCAAGGTAGATACAAGAAATTTTGCTTGTGGGCGTAAAAACTCGTTTTATTCAATGATTATTGGGCTTCATTTGCACCATAAACATGCTTAAGGCTTATACAGACTTACAACTGCATGAAAAGTGCTGAGAAAAGGGAAAAGTAAAAAGAGAATGAGTTTTCACCATGTTTTTGATAAAAGGAACTAAAGAGGCTTAAAATTATGAAAATACAATTATTAAGAGAGAATTTCGTACATCAAATGAATCGTTCATCATTCTTTTACATCGTTTCTTAGTTAGAAACTTCCAAAAGATCCCGTTTTTAAATAGAAAGAAGAGTTATTAGCCGTATAAAAGCAAGTGTTATTAGATCTGGATTTCAGTCTGCTACAATACCCACAATGTACCGCAGTGACGTCAGGGGAATAGGGCCCTGTGGTGAACAAAAGTCTCTTCACCCAGAAATGGCGCAACCAGAAAATAGTTTTAGGGGAGTGGGATCTATGGGCGTATCCAGAGGGGTGAGGGGCAAGAGAGGGCAACTAATTCCCTTCCAAAATAAAAAATATTAAAATAAATTTCCAAAAAAAAAAAAAAAAAAACACTTTAAATTGACGGTTACTTCAGTTTCTCAATTTATAAATGATTTCAGCTGAAGTAAATTTGTCTCGAAGTTTGAAAGTGGATACATCTTCTTTGGGAGCCCACATTGCTTCCAAATTTTGGTTGGTCTAGGAAGATTGGGCGCCGAGAATATTGCGGGTGCCAGTGACGGCCCTAGGTTTAGGCCCTGGGCGAAGTTCTTTTGCAGGGCCATCAATTAAAAACTGTTAATGATTGTATTATTTATTGGGATGTCCATTGCAAGAGAAATGTCCCTCCAGCCTTTCTACGAACGAGATCCCTCAAAAAAGTGAGAAAAAATCCCTAGAAATAGCCTCTTAAAGATTTCAGCGACTCATTTTCAGCAATGCCTTTTCCCCAAGCGTGCACCTCTGTTATTTTATCAATAAAACAAATGTGTGTTAGTATAATTATAGTGCCTATTCTAGGCACTATAGTACAATTTACGCCTAATTATATGCAATTAAAATTAAATAAAAAAACATTTCTCGATATAATCTCCTAATGTATACATTTTATCATTGACCTTGGATCAAGGGGAATGTCAGGAGAGTTATTCAAGGACCACCTTACATGCGACATCGAATATCCTTAGTTTTGGGGGGTCCGGGGGTTTCTCCTCCGGGGAAAATATTGAAAAATAGATGCACAATTCTGCGTTTTGAAGCCTTATAAAGCTTAATTCAAACTACAAAAATATCAGGAAAACGTTAGTTCATTTTTTAAATGAACCATAAATACAATAAAGTACATTTCCGAAAGTGTTAGCATTGAAAATGTACCCTGGACAAAACATATAAATTTATCTTAAAGCATAACATAAATAATCATTGAATAAAATTAATCTTACTCGTAAGATTGAAGTGACAATACGAAACTCTGGGCTGCATGTCCTTTTTTTCAAAGTCTAAGGGCGAAAACCTTTTTTTCGGCCATTCGCACATCGTCTGCGATGTGGCTTGTCTAGTACTATATTAATAAACAAATGCAGTTATCAGTCATTCATAAGTGATTCCAAAAACAATAATATTCTACACTAATACCTAAGAAACCAACTTAGCGAAGCGTAAGATCGCAACGAGACGTGCAGCGTGGAGCTCCTGGACCAACTGTATCGAGGGTCGAAGGAGGAAGAAACCATGCCAGCAATACAAGGGACGCCGGGTATAATGAACTGTGCGCATGCGCAATTATGAACGAAGGTTCACCTGTTCCGTTGTGTACTAATTACCTTGACGGCGACAGCATGAAATCAATACCATCTTGACGGTGTCAACATGTATGTAATGCTGATATTGTAAGTTAATATCGATATTGGTATTTTAAGATGAATGCAATGTTGCATACGTGTTGTTGTTGCAATATTGCTTTTTAATATTTATGCTACCTTTATGCAGTATGAAACACGTCAATATTGACGCCGTCAGTATAATATCAAGATCTGTCAAGGTTGATGCAAGAAATTTTGGTAGTAGGGATCATCCCAGGTAGCATCAACTCATCGGATTTTTCTCGGCCGATCATCGACTCCTCCTAAACTCATCGCGTAATGCACGCTGATATCGTTGCGATCAGAATCCGAGAACGGTTTTCGATGAGCTGTTTTTTATCAGAAAACTATATCCTTACGATCAAATTTCCCGATGAAAATTTGCCGAGCTGCATTTCATCGGAAAAAGAGATCGTAACGATCAAATTTTCCGATGAAAATTTGCCTAGCTACATTTCATCGGAAAAAGAGATCTTAACCATCAAATTTTCCGATGAAAATTTGCCGAGCTACATTTCATCGGAAAAAGAGATCGTAACGATCAAATTTTCCGATGAAAATTTGCCTAGCTACATTTCATCGGAAAAAGAGATCTTAACCATCAAATTTTCCGATGAAAATTTGCCGAGCTACATTTCATCGGAAAAAGAGATCGTAACGATCAAATTTTCCGATGAAAATTTGCCTAGCTACATTTCATCGGAAAAAGAGATCTTAACGATCAAACTTTCCGATGAAAATTTGCCGCGCTACATTTCATCGGAAAAAGAGATCGTAACGATCAAATTTTCCGATGAAAATTTGCCGAGTTACATTTCATCTTAAAAAAAGTAGGTCGTTTAAATTTTCCGATAAATGTTTTCCCAATCTAAAATTTTTGGAAATCTCCCAACTGTTAAAATAGGATAAGTTTTATTATTCGAATATCCGACTATTGATCAAACGTAAGGCTATACGGATCAACATTCAGGGTTGAGAATCGGAGGAAAAATGACTGAGACTTTGACTGCGAATCCGACTCCTGGATTTTGGAAGGGTTTACTCCGATTTGCTGCAAAATCAATTCAACTTTAACTCCACGATTCCAACCCCGATTAACTCACTGGAATTGCGAACAAAATGAGACTCCGACTCTTGAATGATTTCTCTCTATCTCCAAAACAATTCCATTCTGTTCAATTTGACTCCCAAAATTACCGACTCCGACTCAGTTTGCGGGCAAAATGATCGACTCTGACTCTTCACTAGCTGGCGCCACGTATATTCACTGAATAAAATTCTCACTTTCCGTTCAGAAATCTGTCATGGCCTTGCCCCCCGATAGATGGCGCCACAAATGATTTTCCATTTAATACATTATTTTCCTCCTTGGAGAGAGCATTGCTTGTCTAGTGGTTAGCATATGAATCTCATACTCCAGAGGTCTAGGGTTCGATTCCCGGCTAAAGCGACTTATATTGAGCTCATGAATCACGTTCATCAAAAGTTGTTAAATTAGAAATTAACTAAACAAGTTATTAAAAGAAATTAAAATATATTAAATAATTGTCCAAAATGACGAATCCGAAAATACCCCTTCTGAAAGTTTTAAATATGGCGGACCCATCTTCCCACTGTTATTTTTTTTCCTCCTGCTTGTCCCTATATTGCGGTTGTTATTACTTCTCATCGTATTTTCATCCTAAATTCATCGCCTCGGAACAGCACTGCTCGTCTATTGCTCCAAATCTCATCGTATTTTCATCCAAATTTCATCGCCTCGGAACAGCACTGCTCGTCTATTGCTCCAAATCTCATCGTATTTTCATCCAAAATTCATCGCCTCGGAAAAGCACTGCTCGTATATTGCTCCAAATCTCATCGGTATAGGGAGCAAAATTAATCGGATTCCGATGATCGGATTCTACTATTGCCGATCATAGATCTTTAAAAAGGATAGATAGGCCTTTCTCCTACAGCGCAGCGTATTTCGCCCGGAGAAAGTGGGGTCATCATGATTCTGCCGAGAATCACGTGATCAAGGGACATCGTGTCTCCCTCTTCTCGGGCAGCAGTGATATAACAATGCGAAGCGTCGTTAAAAGTCTAGGATTGTCTGAAGATTTTCATTATACTTATGGGAGAAATCTCTATATGTGTGAATCTGAGATTTTCTAGCGAAAGAGGGTTTGATGAATACGATGCTAGTGTCAATTTTATTAAAAAATAAAGACATAGTGGACTTTCTGAGTAAAAGAAATCTTTCTTTCTGCTAAAGGCAAAGTCCCCTGCAGAGTCAAAATTAAGAATATTTTAAGCAATTTATTGTAGATGCCGAGCATTATATTAAACCACTAAAAACAAGCGATGGAAAATTAGTTATAGTATGTCCTCGAAAAACTGGATTTTTAAGTTTCCTAATTTCTATGAAAAGTGTGCTGGGAACATATGAAAAGTATGTAGGTGCCCGAATTCCGTTTCTAAACTGCGTAATGACTTATAAGCTTACTCAGGATAACCTTGAAACTTTTTTTTAGTGCGATCAGGTTGTGAGGGGGGATTCAACAATAATCGTCGGACAATTTCGAAGTGCGAAAAAAAGATTATTCATTCATACGGAAATTTAAGGAGTTCAGTTCTTTAAATTGCGCTGATTTTGTCAACCTTCAAATGCTAAGATTAAATTTGAAGCGTAACAAAAATGCTTTGAAAGAAAGCCTTTTCTTCCGATTCCTTTGACGACGATTTGGAAAATTCAGAAATCATCTCAATTAACATGACGCAGTATATTAATGATGTTTCTGACTACGCTGGATTTTTTGTCCGGCAAGTGCACTCTGTTGTGAACTGCGACGACTGCAACGCAGTCTTAACTACAATAAACCAAGAATAGGCATAATAAAATTTAAGAATTTTGAGACACATTCAAGTATGATAACTTATTGCAAGATTGCAACCATTGAAATATGTACATTTGTGAAGAACAACTGAGCGAGAATGTGAAAAAGTTTTGGGAGTAAAACATAAAAATATAATGTTACTCATGAAACCACAAGAATTATGAGAAAAATTTCTAATTCCGTTTTTCTAAGTTTAAATAAGCATATGTTGGAAACAGAAGCAGCAGATTTTCTCGTTAACAAGTTTATAAAATTAATCGTTACTAAATATTGAAGCGTTAGAATGTATCGCGCAGTCAATTCAAACAATGAAAATAATTCACAAAGACCAATAAGTAGGAAAGTGACAAAATTAATATTGTTGAGGGACAATAATCACTAGTTTTCTTCACCCTCGAGTTTAAATTGTCAAAATTATCATATCCTGTAGGACGAAAAAAAAAGAAAAGAAAAGAAAAATTGGGGAGGGGGCAGAAGTCAAATGACCATTCAAGTAGTTTATAATTGCAAATGAATTTATTTTCTGAGTACTTAAAAAAAAAAAAAAAAAATAAAAACTGAAGTTGCTTAAAAATCAGGAACAA
This sequence comes from Uloborus diversus, assembly GCF_026930045.1. Lineage (NCBI taxonomy): Eukaryota > Metazoa > Arthropoda > Arachnida > Araneae > Uloboridae > Uloborus > Uloborus diversus. Next base: position 43,720,333 of record NC_072740.1, on the reverse strand, counting down.
ACCAAAGTTATTTGTTTGGCTAATAGAGTGTTGGTGCGAAACGCATGCGAATCTTAGAATATTATTTAATTGAGTTAATTGATATTCGATACTATTTACATTTGTATTTCTAATTGGTTTATGGTTTTAGATAGGGTTTTATTTTAAATTGTTGCACTGGCTTCAAAAGTTGTGGGAAAAAGCACGCATTGAAACCATTTATATGTATTTGAAAAATTTGATTGAAATAAAAGAAAATTTATAAGGTCAATTTTTGTTCAAGATTTTTGAAGACGTCTATCTCTACTCAGTATTTAAAGCACTTGAAAAAATGTTTAAATAGCTTGTGCGCCTGCTTCAAAAGTTATGATTGGGAAAATATCTAATGGACCATTTCATCAAAAAGCTGTCATTTTGTCCCGCATTTCATTAAAAAGTAATAACTCAAAAAGTAACAAAGGACATTTTTCGCAAAAGTACAACAAATACATTTGCGATTTCTTAATAAAAAAAAAATTGTTACCTTTTTTAATTATTACTTTTAGTAAAAAATATGAGGTGTTACGTGAGGGACAGAGTGTTTCCTTTTTCTTTAATAATGGGTTAAATGCTTTAATTTAACCCATGCTTAAAGGGGAGTTTAACCCATGGGGTATAACCCATGCTTAAAACATTTAACCCATGGGTTAAATGCTTTAATTTCCCTTAATTGTGCAAATGATCGCTGCGCAAAGTGATTCTCTTCGATAGGGGAAACAGTTTCTTATGAGAGGTGTCCCTTGATCACGTGATGTCCAACGGGGGATGTTGACGCGCGCTCTGAGGAGAAAAGTGGGGAGAAGGCACATCTATTCTATTTTAAGATCTATGTTGCCGATGAGACATATTGGAGCAATTTCCGATGAAAACTCATCGGAATCCGATGATCGGCCGATCATCGGCCGATAAGCGTTTGATCGGATTTCGATGAACGGCCGATGATCGGCCGATGAGTTGATGCTACTCGGGATAGATCTTAAAATAGAATAGATATGCCTTCTCCCCACTTTTCTCCTCAGAGCGCGCGTCAACATCCCCCGTTGGACATCACGTGATCAAGGGACACCCTTCACAAGAAACTGTTTCCCTTATTGAAGAGAATCACTTTGCGCCGCGATCATTTGCGCAATTAAGGGAAATTAAAGCATTTAATCCATGGGTTAAATGCTTTAAGCATGGGTTACACCCCCCTTTATGCATGGGTTAAATTAAAGCATTTTACCCATTATTAAAGAAAAAGGGTCTGTCCCTCACGTAACACCTCACATTTTTCACTAAAAGTAATAATTAAAAAAGGTAACAATTTTTTTTTTTCATTAAGAAATCGCAAATGTATTTGTTGTACTTTTGCAAAAAATGTTCTTTGTTACCTTTTTAAGTTATTACTTTTTAATGAAATGCGGGACAAAATGACAGCTTTTTCATGGAATGGTTCATTAGATATTTTCCCATCATAACTTTTGAAGCAGGCGCACAAGCTATTTAAACTTTTTTTTCAGGTGCTTTAAATACTGAGTAGAAATAGACGTCTTCAAAAATTTTAAACAAAAATTGACCTTATAATTTTTTTTTTCAATCAAATTTTTCAAATACAGATAAATAGTTTCAATGCGTGCTTTTTTCCACAATTTTTGAAGCCAGTGCAACAATTTAACAAAAAACCTTATCTAAAACCATAAACCAATTAGAAATACAAATGTAGATAGTATCGAATATCAACTCAAATAAATAATATTCTAATATTCGCATGCGTTTCGCACCAATACTATATTAGCCAAACCAATAACTTTGGTTTGTTCCTAATTTTTAAGCAACTTGTGTTTTTTTTTAAAGCACTCAGAAAATAAATTCATTTGCAATTATAAGCTACATGAATGGTCATTTGACTTCCGCTCCCTCCTCCATTTTTCTTTTCTTCTTTTTTTTCGTCCCACAGAATATGATAAATTTGACAATTTAAACTCGAGGGTGAAGAAAACTAGTGATTATTGTCCCTTAACAATATTAATTTTGTTACTTTCCTACTTATTGGTCTTTGTGAATTATTTTCATTGTTTGAATTGACTGCGCGATACATTCTAACGCTTAAATCTTTAGTAACGATTAATTTTATAAACTTTTTAACAAGAAAAGCTGCTGCTTCTGTTTCCAACATATGCTTATTTAAACTTAGAACAAGAAGTTTCGACTAGAACTAAACGAGAATACTTTCCCGTATACCCATACTACTTTCTAGTACCTGATCAATATTCCCAAAAATAGCTAAAATTACAAATTGTTTCAAACATTTTTTAAATATCTTAAACTGATTTCCAGGAATAAAATATTCCTCACTCATCTAATTAAAAAAAAAAAACGAATAAATAAAATAGCAGCATCTTGTAAACAAAGCAGCTAATACACTTTTTTCCATTAAGAAAATTCTTTAACAGCTTTCAAAACGAAAAAATTATAATTAAAATTAATACTCTCATTAAAATAAATACAGTATATAAACAAAAAAAATCGTTTATTTTTCCCCTGTTGCCAAAAAAAAATTTTTTAAATGAATTAATGCACTTACCAAAATAAATAAAAACAATAAAATGTCAACTTAAAGAAATAATTTTCATTGTCAAAAAAAAAAAAAAAATCGTCCGCGCATATCTTTATGTAGAAACATAAATGACTTCGAGTTTATTCGCCGAAAACTGAATACGTAAATTAAAACTTTAGCGTGAAAATAAAACAAGTCATATCAACAATAAGTATTTCACAGTTAAAACCATCGCTGCGAAGTCGGAGTCAATCTCATTTTGGGATAAAGGAGTCGGAGTCGAATATCCAAGAATCGGAGTCAGTCATTTGTCCTCCGTGTATAAATTTTTGCCAAAGCTACGAAGTCAGAGTCGAAGTCGGGAAGTAGGAGTCCGATTAGTTGTCGGGCACAGGAGTCGGAGTCGGGTGCCCCTAAATTCTCGGAGTCGGAGTCTGGCGTCAAGAGCTATTTCCAACAAAATTTGTTTGAAGTAAATCCGCCTTCAAGTACGGAATCTACATTGACTTTCAGTTTCCCGTAGGCGCTAATGTTAAGGGATTTGAACTGTTCAAAATTGAACGGAAAATTGTTCAAATCAAAAAGATATTTTATGTATAAGTTTTTCATCAAAAGTTTTTCCCTACAAAGTTTGTTTCAAGCAAATTCGCCTCACAGTTCGAAATTGCCTTGAATTTCTCCGTAGGCGCTAATGTTAAGTTTTTTTGAACTATTTTATTTATTTTTGACTTTTTGTTTTGTTTTTCGCGATATTTTTAAGATGCATTCAGCCTTTTTTCATGCTTTTTTCTTCTTTTTCTGACTTTTACTGGGAATGTAGGCTAAAAAACGGAATTTGAAATTTTTCTCTTAACTCTTGTGGCCTCATGAGTAACATTATATTTTTGTGTTTTACTCCCAAAACTTTTTCACATTCTCGCTCAGTTGTTCTTCACAAATGTACATATTTCAATGGCTGCAATCTTGCAATAAGTTATCACACTTGAATGTGTCCCAAAATTCTTAAATTTTATTAGGTCTATTTTTTGATTTTTTGTAGTTAAGACTGCGTTGCAGTCATCACAAATTGCAAGTTCACAACAGAGTGAACTTGCCGGACAAAAAAAATTACTTTGAATTTTGACATCTTGAATTCAAATTATATTTTTCGCAATCACCGGTGTGTGTATGTAGGCGTGTGTGTTTGTGTGTGTGGGGGGTATGTGTGTTGTGTGTAGTGGTATGTGTATGTGTGTGTAGGCAAATGTGTTTGTGTCTGTGTGCAGGCATAAGTGTGTGAGTAGTTGTATGTATGAATGTGTGTGTAGGGGGGTACGAAACAGGGAACCCCGCTCTGCTATGCCATCTGGGGCTTCCAGAGAACTGACCTTTCGGCCGGGGCCCCCTTACCCGTAAGGGAACGAGTATGTGTATGTGTGTATAGGCATGTGTGTTTGTGTCTGTGTGCTGGCATAAGTGCGTGGGTAGTTGTGTGTATGAATGTGTGTGTGGGGGGTATGTGTATGTGTGTGTAGACATATGTGTTTGTGTCTGTGTGCAGGCATGAATGTGTGGGTAGTTGTGTGTATGTGTGTGTGTATGTTTTTGTGTGTGTATGTGTAAGTTTTTGTGTGTATGTGTAGGTGTCTGTATGTATGCATGAATGTGTGAGCAGTTGTGTGTATGTTTTTGTGTGTGTGTATGTGTAGGTGTCTGTATGTATGCGTGTGTGTATGTGTATGCGTGTGTAGGTGTATGTGTGTCGGTGTATGTGCTTGTGTGTCGGTGTATGTGCGAGTATGTGTTTGTGTGTGTGTGTATGTGTGCGTGTGAGTGTGTAGTTGTGTATAGATGCGCGTGTGTGTAGGACATGGATGCAACCTGGAGACGGCTTTCGCTATAGGTGCAGCATCGTGAGGACCCGGTCGACGGTGATGGTGCGGAGGGTGGCGGTGGGAAAATAAAATGATAGGACATCAAAACAGTCAAGTGAGAACAATAAGCAATCGTGATTGCTCAAAAAATCCAGCGTAGTCAGAAACATCATTAATATACTGCGTCATGTTAATTGAGATGATTTCTGAATTTTCCGAATCGTCGATCGTCAAAGGAATCGGAAGAAAAGGAAGCATTTTTGTTACGTTTCAAATTTAATCTTAGCATTTGAAGGTTGTCAAAATCAGCGCAATTTGAAGAACTGGACTCTTTAATTTCCGTATTGAATGAACAATCTTTTTTTCGCACTTCGAAATTGTCCGACGATTATTGTTGACTCCCCCTCACAACCTGATCGCACTGAAAAAAGTTTCAAGGTGATCCTGAGTAAGCTTATAAGTCATTACGCAGTTTAGAACTGGAATTCGAGCACCTACATACTTTTCATATGTTCCCAGCACACTTTTCATAGAAATTAGGAAACCTAAAAATCCAGTTTTTCGCGGACATATTATAACTAATTTTCCATCTCTTGATTTTAGTGATTTAATATAATGCTCGGCATCTACAATAAATTGCTTAAAATATTCTTAATTTCGACTCTGCATGGGGACTTTTTTTGCCTTTAGCAGAAAGAAAGATTTCTGTTACTCACTATGTCTTTATTTTTTAATAAAATTAATCAAACCCTCTTTCGCTAGAAAATCTCAGATTCACACATATAGAGATTTCTCACATAAGTATAATGAAAAATCTTCAGACAATCCTAGACTTTTAACGACGCTTCGCATTGTTATATCACTGCTGCCCGAGAAGAGAGAGACACGATGTCCCTTGATCACGTGATTCTCGGAAGAATCATGATGACCCCACTTTCTCCGGGCGAAATACGCTGCGCTGTAGGAGAAAGGCCTATCTATCCCTTTTTAAGGCGATATTTCCATCTCTACTAGACTTCTGTTAGGGTGTTCTGCAGAGCGCCGTGATTGGCTGACTGAACTGTCGATCAAATAGTTGGTGGTACCACGTGCTACTACCACTGAACTCAATAGAACTCTGGAAGGATTACACCCCGCCGCCGCTCGTGGAGGAAATGAAGGCCAGCAACCCTAGAGGAAACGCCCCTACCCCACCCCAGCGGAGACTCTTAACCATGGAGTCCTACGGAATTTTGCTCGACTTTAAATGCGGGCAGAACGTTTATTTTAATCTTTTCGAAAGTTACAAACGCAATAAGTGATTGAAAATTCTTCATTTTTTGAGCTACCAGGATTGATTTTTTTCTGTTGCCAACGAATTATTTTAAATTCTTTACAAAACGTAGCTTAATCTTGAAGATATTTTTGTCGCCAAGTTTTGTTTCTTCGTTTGCCGCGTCGCGAAGAGCGAAATTAAGTTTCGTTTTTCTTTTTTTGTTGAAAATGGACTATGAAAAACAATATTCTGTAACCTGTTACGACATAACGTATCGACTAAATATTTTTTAATGACATAACGGATGTACTTTTTTTTAATGACATAGGTATAACATTCTTTTCATATACGAATAAATACCATGAAAGTTGATTTTTTTAAATAAAATTGGTATTATCACGCATTTCGATTTATATATTTTGATATATTTTCATCACGCATTTTGCAAATGATTTTCTAATAATTTTAATTATATTTTCTTACATTAATTTTTGGGATAAATTAATAGTTTAGTTATTAAAATTAATTTATGATTTTAAACTAATAAAAAATAATTAATAATAAAACAATAAAAACATATTTTTAATAATATCAATTAATTTTTTTTTTAATTTTGAGAATTATTTGAAGCAGAATTTAAAGGGATTGATTTCATTTCTTAAAAGCAATATGATCTTCAGTTTAAGATTTAAAAAAAACCTATAATTTTCATAGAAAACAAATTAAAAAATTAAAATTTAAATCAAATTTTAAAAAATTTGAATTAAATATACAATTGAAATCTGCGCACATTTGTTATATTTTCATTTTTAGCTTACTTTCCCAATAAAAGTCAGAGAAAGAAGAAAATATCATCAAAGGCTTTCTGCAACTTAAAAAATACATTGCGAAAAACAAAAAAAAAAAAAAAAAAAAAAAGTCAAAAATAAATAAAATGGATAAATTAATATCGAAAAATTAAAAATTTCAAAGTAGGGTATTGAGATGGGGGAAAATGTCTGTCTGTTCTGTCCCCCCCCCTATTACTTTTGAATAAACGGTCCAATTTGAACTTTTTTTTTTTTTTTTTTGATCGAAAGAGGCCACCTCATTCCCACATTTTATTTTTTATTTGAACAATTTTTCGTTCAGTTTTGAACAGTTAAAAAAAAAACTTCAAGGCAAATATAAATTTTGAACTTAGAGGCAACTTAGCTTCAATAAAACTTTGTAAGAAAGAGCTTTTGATGAGAAATAGATAATGTGTTTTGATTTGAACAATTTTCCGTTCTATTTTCAAACAGCTGTAAAACAAATTTTTCTTGAAAAAATAAAAACCTAAAAAAAAAAAAAAAAGTTGGTGAGTGTTTCAGGGGGAATTAACTTTGCATAATTTTGGGAATTAACTTTGCATATATTTTCTTGTCATACGTGAAATGCTTCATGTTCTATTGTTACTATGATAACTACTTAAAACACACACATGAGTTATGAATTTTGATTTAAATCCACCTCAAGATGAAATCACCCAATTAAAAGTCCAAACTATTAAAGTGGTTACCACTTACGTTTACCGGAAAAAAAAACGTAAATCAATAATCCATTAAACAGCATTCATTATCTGTTTTTTTTTTTAATACATGGGTATGAAATAAAATTAAGTTTAAACTATTTATTAACAAAAGCTTCAAACAATTCAACGTGTTTCTTCCGAAAACTTAGCAGGAAAAAATATCTACAAATCAAAATGATTCTCATACTCACAGAGTAGCGGATTATAGAAGAGTGGGGGGGGGGGGGGGAGCAGACCCCCCCCCAAAAAAAAGGATAAATTAATTCATTTATTATTTTTAATTAACTTCTGTATAACATAATTTTTTTTTTTTTTTTTGCTTAAAAAGATCTTTGATGGAATCAATAATTTTTTTAAAAAATATGTAGACTAGACGTTCTTAAAACAGCCGTTTCCATCAAGAAGCTATTTTCAAAATAATAGATTTCTTTTTCAGCTCATAAAAATGCAAAATAAAAGAACTCACATGGTAGTTTCTTTGTAAAACAATTATATTAATAGAAACAGCAGGTAGTTTCAAAATGTCACCTCAACTGCATCATGGCTTTAAAAACAAATCTATAACTGCTTTGAAATTCGCAAAAAAATTGTTTTTGCAGACCCGGATCTGAAAATTTTGGGCCCTCCCGCAAAAAAATCAGCGATTGCTCACCTCCCCCTCCTCCTCCCCCTTAATAATGAAAAGAGTGATTGTTGTAATTTCTACCTCCTAGATAGTTATGTGGGCTTTTTAAACCCGATTTTATGCACCTTGTAACAGGTATCTTTAATGTACCTTGTATCTTTAATGCACCTTGTAACAGGAGAATGGCCCTAAAATGGGATGTAGAACATGCATAATTTCAGGGGTTCCGGGGGTTTCTCCCCCGGGAAAATTTTTGAAAAAGAGATATAAAAATCTGTATTATGAGGCCTTATATGGTGGTAATTGAGACTGGAAATATGAAGAAAAATAGGCAAACAAAACGTTTTAAAAGTTATGCACACAATAATAATTGAGTTCACAAAAACGCGAGAATCGTCTTTTTGCATTTTTTAGGCAGGAAGGAGCTGAATTAGGCGCAGCATGGTAATCAGACACTTGCCTAATCGGAAACTAGGGGCTCGACCCTTGAGGAGTCCCGAAATTGGCGTACTGTAAGTTTTATAAGAGTTTTTGGGGGAGGAGGGGAAGTCTACCAAGCTGACCGAGCACCTGCCTTGGTCCTGGACGGCTCTGAATTGAATTGGGAAAGAGAGCAGGAAGACCTAATAAGTGTCGAAATTTATGTATGCTTTGCAGCAAATGAGAACTAATTGCTTATTCTGCATTTCTTCAAATTTTCACTCGTTTAATATAGTTACCCAGTTAAGACTTTAAAAAAACCTTTCTTCTGTTTTACGTTGCAAAACGATTCGGGGGAGGGGTCCGCCCCCCTCCCCGCCCCTGTGGATACGTCCCTAGTCTGCGGGTACGTAGATCCAGGTCAGAGTTTCTGAATTCTTCAATAAAACTTATGTATTATGATGTTATGATTTTCCTAATTACATGACATTTTACAGCTAAAATATAAATTAATTTATAAAAACTCAAATGAGGTATGGGTCTATTTAATAGCCTTGCCCTCGTGTTATAATCAGTATGACAATGTTCCTAATTAAAACCGTTCATTTTATAATATCTCAGTGATGTTATATTGGGTTTAGTATTTAATTCGTTTCAGGGGTGCCCATCCCCCCCCCCAAGTTCAATGGCACAATTCCCCCCCCCATTTTTCTCAATCCTCTTTCCATTTTTTAAAATTTTTCATTTGTTTTTGCTCTTTTTTTTATTGAATTTATTTTTTAAATTTATTTAATTTATTTAATTTTAATTGCTATTGTGATTATTTTATCAGAAAAGTTCTGTGCTACGCCAATGACATACATACACACACACACTAAATAAATAAATGAAATAAATTATAAACAGAATGAAATAAAATAAAAAATTTAAAATAAAAATTAATCAATAAATTTAAGTTTAAAAAAATTAATCATTAAAAATTAATCAAATTCAAAAAAATAAATAAAAACATTAAAACAATCCCCCCCCCCCAAAAAAATAAAACTTTTGATTGCGCAACATGCGCCATTATCCCATCCTGTGGGCACACCCTCGCTTGAAATGTTAAAGATGTTTTACGTCCACATTCAAAGCATATTGGTGTATAATATTTATGTACCTAAAAGTAGATGAAAAGGCTCTAAGTGATCCTAAAAGAAACATTTAAAAATAAAGTTATGAAAACTTTGTTATGAAACACTGTATGCGGGGGGGGGGGGTGCGCTATTTAATTTCCAGACCCCTCCAAAAGTTTTTTCTGTATCCGCCTCTGTCACAGATGGACCGTTTTCTCTGAGGTTTTAACATTTTGATGCTTGTATAAGAGCAGTTATATGCACTACAAGTTGGCATTGATTGTTATAAAAAAAAAGCATTCGATTTAAAATCCAACACTGGAACCACATTGAACAATGCAACAATGAACAACAAAAGAGCCCTCGCCAAACGGCATCTTTGCCAAATATCTGCCAAACTAGGGATAAAGTAGCCACGCTAGAAGCTGGAACCACACCCGAAACCCTCGCCATGAAAGCGGCGAACGGCTTCCCCCGGCTAAGGGGAAGTGAGCTATCCAGAAATTCTAGTTCAGATCAGTGGCTACTACGGAAGTCGGTTGTTGCAGCAAGGGGTTTTGGCGCCATCTGTCGGAAACAAATTTAACTAAAACTAATAATATTTTTTAAATCATTTTTGTTAAAATACTGGAAGAACTTTCGGCTAATAAACGTCTTTAAAATTCCAGAATTTTAGTAGAAATTAAATTTTAAAATCTTAGTCATACGAATCAAAATTTCGCTGGGTTCAATGGCAAGAAATTAAAGAGAGAGCAAGAATTAAATTATTATTTCCATACCATAAAAATATGAAAAAGAATTCCAGTTCCAAATGTATGAAAATTTATAATTTTTGGTGCAAATTTTAAAAATTATTAAAATTTAAACTATGGAGCATAGTTAAAGTCTGAAGTAAAATTAATTTAGGCATAAAAGAATGAATAATAATTACTATTTCTCTCGGAAATTATTCATATTATCTACAAAAAATCAAGTTTTGAAAATTGTGTTTTACATTGAATTTTAATTACATACACTTCACATTTGAAGCTATGCTTTTCCCCCCGTTTCGAAAAACACGCGCTATATTTCTTATCAACTTTAATAGACTTAAATATTTGTGGATAAAAAATTAATTTTATCATAGTGTAAATTAAAATGCAATGTTGTAATGAAAAATTTACTCCATGGTAGAAGAAAATGAGATGAAATAATTTTATTTGTATTAGTAGATTCAAAGTAGTAGTTATATGTTTAATGAGGAATCAGCTGGTTTTTAATCATCAAAAGCGTATATGTGGCCAGAAGATAAAAATAGTTAAATCAACAGGTTTAACTTATTTATTGAAAAAAACAAAAAACAATTGCCTTAAATTCTATTACAAATAAAAAATTAATATAAGTTTTTTAACACATACATCTAAAAAGTAATAATAAGAAATATTTCATCATTTGACAATCAACTTTTTTCTATTAAACTTTAACAATAGAATCAGGAAATCAACTTTCTAAACAATTTATATTTGGTCAAAAAAACATTCTCGTTCGTTCCTGATTTTTTTCTTGTTCAAATTTAAAGTGCCAAGTACTATACAGTAACATAAATTTTTATACAATTACAGAAATTCGATCACATTAAAAAATGACACTGAAACATTTTTACAGTAAAAAATTTACTTTTAAGTTATTTACAAGTGAAAAATCAATATCAGCTTTTTAAATACACTTGAACAAAACATATTAATCAATAAGAATTATTTGATCATTTGACAGTCAACTTTTCTCTCTATATTTTCTTACTCTTGAACAATAAAGTTAGAAAATGAAGTTTCTAGATAACTTATTTTGGTAGAAATCTATTCTTGTTGTTCCTGAATTTCTGCCTTAAATTTTTTTAAAAACTTTTACACATATGGGTGATTTTTCAAAAACCAGACATTTTCCAATCACATTTTTTTAAAAAATAAAAATGCTTAAAAAAATCTGGGGAAAAAAAAGATACTCGATGTTAAGAACTGAAAATGGAAAGATAGAGGGGACTCACTTTAACTATGCTACACCTCTCAAAACTGGGGGTCAAATTTTCACACACCAGAAGAGTGACAAGCAATAAGTTTCATCAAAGGTTACAAAAAAAATTATTATAGTGATAAATAAATAACTGTAACCTAAATCAAAAAATATATTATTCCATGACAAACAAAACACTGGTGAAACATTGATTCTCCTTACAAATTGCCTGTTAAGCATTCCTGGGATAATAATTAAGGTAAAGAATTTTTTTCTGTTCTTACCTCTTAATTCAACTACACACTATGAGCAGAGTTAAAAGTTTTCTTCTATTAAATCAAAAATAATGTTGTCCAGGAGTGTGACAGCAAAAGTGTTATATGTACCCCATTTTTGAACCTCAAATTTTTAATGAGAACAGCAGACAAATCATATGAACAAAATACTCAAGGAATTCAAAGATTAAAAATTCCTTTTTTTCTTAAATCTATAATAATTTACTCATTTTTATGACATTAGAATGCCTTTAAAACCTGGGGACAAATTTGAAAATGATGTACTTTGATTATTTAAATAATTAAATTTATTTAAATAATGTTACTTTACACCTTTAAGAATATGTAATTTAACAGTACAAATTAAATTTGTGGACTGTTGTTATAAAATTTTAAAATAATTTAAGAAAATTTGAGAAACGAATGGGAACACGCTGAAAGAGTGACTTTCTGGTTATTCAAAAATTTTTGCAGAAAAAAATAGAGGAGTTATTGTTTTTATAAGAACGGAATAACATTGGAAAATTTATTTCAACTAATAAAAAACAAAAAAAGTTCTAGGTCAAACAATCCTTGTGTCAAGCTCCTGGGACATAATACTGTTAGGATTTTGGAGAATAACCCATACATTTCAATAACACATATCATTAGTGTTTCTTATTTAAATTCTGATTATTTAGTAGAATAACAGAATAGAAATATTTACAGCAATTTAAGATATTTGATCACATTATAACAAGACACTGCAACACTTATGCATTAAAACAAGAATCTGAAATACTTTTGCATTTAAATATGATAGGTACTGAAACATTTTCGCATTAAAATATGATTACTGAAATACTTTTCACATTAAAAAATTGCAGTTAACAATGGTTTCAACTTCTATTGTGCATGGAATGTCAAAATGTACCTTCTATAATTATATCATTTACTGACTCACATTTGTTTTGGTTTGATATCAGATTGAATTCTTTATTATAATTTTTGGATAGACGTTTTTTTCTTAAAGGAAGAGCAAGATTTCTTATGTTCTCTGTATTTTTTTCAGAATGTTTGCATCTTTTCTGTTTACTGCTTTGCTTAACGCCTGTGTTTTGAGCTACAGTAAGTCCTTGTTGCTTAACAGTCTTTGTTGTGACGTATTTTAGGACTGGTTCCACCAAATTAATTAACCCATCCATCGTTTCTTGATCATTTATTTCGAACGACAGGGTCCGAATTTCAGCCAACATTTCTCTGACTTTGGTGCCTTTAATATTTACAGATTTTCCTTGCTGTTCTTGTTCATCTACAGTTATTTCATTTGAAACATCGTCATCTTTTTTATTTTCTATATTATTTTCTTTCGTTGGTGATGCGGCTTCATTAACATATCCATCATCAGATACTCCATTTGCATTTCCTAATTCTGTATTAACTTTTAAATTTTTTTTTGAATGTGTGCCAACATATACACCGTTAACAGACATGTCCAAGTTAAGGTATGGGCTGTGTCTAAATTTTGGTGATAAATTATCCCATGTTATGTTGGTATAGTTAAATACAGAAAAAAAATGCTTGCAAAGCCACTTCCTCCTTTGCCAGTCATAACACTGACAAGAAGGCATCAGATCATCATCACCAAAATCAACAATGTAAAATGAGTCTGTATTTGTCTGGCTGCGTATTTGAAAACAAATTCTAGAACTTGATATACGTGTAACATCATGTGATACAATGCTTTTAGCCAAAGATATTCTTTCCATACAGTGTAAGATAAACGGCCTTGGCCTATTAATTAGGTACTGTGGAATATCTGCAGAATATTTTCTATAACCAGAGGAGTATTTAATATTTAATTCCTCATATGATCGATAACTATCGGGTATAAACTTTGTAATTATTAATTTTAACATACTGTGTAGAGGCATTGAAATTTTGTTGAATAAATAATCATATTTTAGACGTCTGTTTTGACGCTCAACTCCATTGTTGGTATTGATTGGCAACTCCATTTCATCCTTCCGAAAGGCCCACACCCATCTCTTACGAACAGAAAGCCATTCTTTCTCAAACCAATTTTGCATTTTTTGGTTTGTTATCCAAAAATTTCTGTTTTTTAGTACCTCCACAGTTTTGTCGAAAGCTTCCACTGATTCTGCATTTGCTATGTCCCTTAAATGTTTCAAAACATAGTCTCTCTCTGCTTGATTGACTCCATTTACTGATTTTTTTATCCAGCGCTCCCAGGCTTGCTCCCGATGAAAATCGCATAGAAACACAAAAGTCTCAGGAAAAACAGCTTCAACAGCATTAATTTCCTGTTCACAGAAGTCCGTCATAAAATTTTTAGGGTTCCAAGTTAGGTTTGCCTCTTTTATTACATTAATTGCTTCTTTAATGCTAGCAGTTGTTTCATCTTGGGTAATAAATATAGCAACAACTTGATAATTTACATTCGTTTTGACACATATGAAAAACAAGGGCAAAGTATACTTTGTCGTCCGATAAGTAGCATCTAAAAGACACATCATGTTTCCGTAGGTCTGGAGCAAATACTTTTGTTTTGAAGACTGATATACTATCAACATATTTTTTATAGTTTTATCTTCAATATTTTTGCCTTCAGTTTCATGGTGAGATCTAAAGAAGAAGAAGTCATCAGGATATTTCTCCAAATGGTCATCTACCATATGTTGAATATTTTCCTGTAGAAAAAAAGAGATAAAATTCTGAAACTCCTCTCCTGCGGACACTCCTCCGACAAAAATATCTGTCGCGTTAGCATCCGCTTTAGAGGGGTTTTACTGTATTTACATACTGACTTATATGCAGAGAAGAACTGTTTATACGTTTTAGAAGGGACTGCGTGAAAAATCTTACAAACTAAAAACATATAATAGGTATGTTTATATGTATTGGATTCTGCAGCGACTAATTTAAGAAGTGCATGAATGGCAAGAACGTACGAAAGAGAAACTTATCGACAGTGCTACATTGTTATGTACAGTTTTAATTGCTCTAAAAAATTTCCAACCATAAAAAAAAACTTTTGTTTTTACATGCCTTCAAATGTTGAACAATACTGGGCATATGGTAAACTCTGCATACTATTGTTAATCAACATAATATAAATGTTCTTTTTTACCGCTACTAGGGTGTACTTTTATTTACTACTATTGTATTATATCCATACTTTTATCTGCTCTTGACAAAAAAATAATTTTCTTTTAACTTATATGAAAGCATGGAAATGAAAACTACCATTTTAATTTCATTTTGAAGGATTAGTTTCCACAAAAATATAATTGCATTAGGCTAAAAAAAAGTTACGAATGTAGAATGTAATGTCGACTTGACTTCTTGACTTCATCTGTTACTGTCAACCAATACCTCCCCCCCCCGATTATTATCCATTTAACAAGTGTCAGACCTTTTCCGTTTTTAGCATCAGGAAACATAAACCAAAAAAAAAAAAAAAAAAAATGTTCGCATCATTCTGAAATTAAGAGAAAAATTAGATGACCTTCGTACAGCCAAAATATTAAATTTCTCTTACCACTGACGATACATACACACTAATCAACCCATTTATTTTCAGTATTTGTGCTTTTAAACTATTTTTTTTTCATCATGAAATGCGAAATCATATTGTTTTAGATCTCATTACAAATATTCTGATAAAAGCATTTAAACATCACACTTCAACGGAAGGAAGCACTACAAGTAAACAAGTAGGCGTTTACAACTCTCCGATGACGTAAGCCAATGGCGTTGCTCTGTTCAGCACTCGAACAGAAGTCTAGTAGGGATGGAAATATCGCCTTTTTAAGATCTATGGTAGGGATACATGTTGATATGACAGGAATATATGAGGATGTTGTCATGACAGCATGAATCCAGTATTGGCAAGGACCTTGCTTTTGTAATCTTACATACATATCGCCATGACAGGAAAATAACAAGATATCTTGTTATGACAGTATGAAATCAGCACGTAGGCAAGTTGTTTTGTCTATTTACTAATTTGTATTATTTTCACTTCAAACTCAAGTATTAGATTTCATTCTTTAATTATCTCTGTTATTTTTCAAGACTGATTAATTTTCTAGCCTAAGAATATTTTCCTAAAGCTGACATCTGATCGGAATTTCTTCGTTTTGCGTAATACTTGACTTATTTTTAAATTCATGCTTCTAATTGTATTATAAAGACATAAAATGCCAACTTAGAAACAATTGAGGAATTTTTTATAGCACATTAAAGGGTAAATATAGCAATAAATAAAATAAAGTCCATTTCTGAGTGGATGTCTGCATTGAAAATATTCCCTGGACAAAACATATGAATTTATCTTAAAAAATAACATAAATAATCATTGAATAAAACTAATCTTACTCGTGAGACTGAAGTGATGATACGAAATTCTATGCTGCATGATCTTTGTTTCAAAGTCTAGGGACGAAAAACCATTTTTTCGGTCATTTCTATCATTCATCGCATAGCGCCCATATGCAAAGTTGCAAGGGGGGGGGGGGAGGCTCAAATATTTTCCCCGTGGTTTAGCTGGATATTTTCCCCACGGAAACTGATTTCAGGATAGATTAGAGTCATTAAAAATTGACATTTTTAATAACTTATTCATTAATGGCTGGAGAAGAAATGTTTTTACATTTTTGCAAAGAAAAAACTACTAAAAGCAAGGAAGATCTATATTCAAAGGGGGGCTCGAGCCCCCCTTGCCCCTATATGGGCGCCCTTGTCTGCGATGTGGCTTGTCTGGTACTACACTAATAAACAAATGCAGATATCAGTCAGTCATAAATTATTCCTAAAACAATAATATTCCATAAGAATCCAACTATATTAGCGAAGCCTAAAAATTGCATCGCCATGTGCAGTCGCGTGTAGAGCTCCTGGACCGACTGTAACGAAGATCGAAGGAGAAAGATGCCAGCAATACAAGGGACGCTGGGTATAATGAACTCTGCGCATGCGTAATCTACGAAGGCCACCTGTTCTATTGTGTACTAATTTCCTAGACGGCAACAGCATGAAATCAATACCATCTTGACGGCGTCAGCATGAATGCAGTGCTGATAATGTAAGGAATTATCAATATTGATTTTTAAAGATGAATGCAATGTTGCATACGTGTTGTTATTGCAATGTTGCTTTTTAATCTTTATGCAACCTTTATGCAGTATGAAACATGCCAATATAGACGCCGTCAGTATAATATCAAGATCTGTCAAGGTAGATACAAGAAATTTTGCTTGTGGGCGTAAAAACTCGTTTTATTCAATGATTATTGGGCTTCATTTGCACCATAAACATGCTTAAGGCTTATACAGACTTACAACTGCATGAAAAGTGCTGAGAAAAGGGAAAAGTAAAAAGAGAATGAGTTTTCACCATGTTTTTGATAAAAGGAACTAAAGAGGCTTAAAATTATGAAAATACAATTATTAAGAGAGAATTTCGTACATCAAATGAATCGTTCATCATTCTTTTACATCGTTTCTTAGTTAGAAACTTCCAAAAGATCCCGTTTTTAAATAGAAAGAAGAGTTATTAGCCGTATAAAAGCAAGTGTTATTAGATCTGGATTTCAGTTTGCTACAATACCCACAATGTACCGCAGTGACGTCAGGGGAATAGGGCCCTGTGGTGAACAAAAGTCTCTTCACCCAGAAATGGCGCAACCAGAAAATAGTTTTAGGGGAGTGGGATCTATGGGCGTATCCAGAGGGGTGAGGGGCAAGAGAGGGCAACTAATTCCCTTCCAAAATAAAAAATATTAAAATAAATTTCCAAAAAAAAAAAAAAACACTTTAAATTGACGGTTACTTCAGTTTCTCAATTTATAAATGATTTCAGCTGAAGTAAATTTGTCTCGAAGTTTGAAAGTGGATACATCTTCTTTGGGAGCCCACATTGCTTCCAAATTTTGGTTGGTCTAGGAAGATTGGGCGCCGAGAATATTGCGGGTGCCAGTGACGGCCCTAGGTTTAGGCCCTGGGCGAAGTTCTTTTGCAGGGCCATCAATTAAAAACTGTTAATGATTGTATTATTTATTGGGGTGTCCATTGCAAGAGAAATGTCCCTCCAGCCTTTCTACGAACGAGATCCCTCAAAAAAGTGAGAAAAAATCCCTAGAAATAGCCTCTTAAAGATTTCAGCGACTCATTTTCAGCAATGCCTTTTCCCCAAGTGTGCACCTCTGTTATTTTATCAATAAAACAAATGTGTGTTAGTATAATTATAGTGCCTATTCTAGGCACTATAGTATAATTTACGCCTAATTATATGCAATTAAAATTAAATAAAAAAACATTTCTCGATATAATCTCCTAATGTATACATTTTATCATTGACCTTGGATCAAGGGGAATGTCAGGAGAGTTATTCAAGGACCACCTTACATGCGACATCGAATATCCTTAGTTTTAGGGGGTCCGGGGGTTTCTCCTCCGGGGAAAATATTGAAAAATAGATGCTCAATTCTGGGTTTTGAAACCTTATAAAGCTTAATTCAAACTACAAAAATATCAGGAAAACGGTAGTTCATTTTTTAAATGAACCAACGGATCCGTTCATTTTAAGGATTCGTTCTTTTTGACCCGTTCGCTCATGAACGACACATCTCTAGTCCAATCCAATGAGTGTTTTGTTGGGGTTCTTTGAAACAAATTCTTCAAGAAGATGGGAAATGGGTAAAAATTTCACAGCTTTCAAGAAATTATGGTAGTAAGGTAGAAAAAATTAAAAAACTGCAAAAATTGATGTTTACTATTAAGAAAAAAATGCGATATTTGCTCGAAAATGTTGAATAAAATTGTAAATGAATGAAATGTGAATAATGTTTTTTTTCTCTTATAAAATTGGTAAATGTTTTTATTAATGCACAAAGAATATGTTTTATTATCTGTACACTTTCTATGTTATTCATCCCCGAAATATGTGCAAAGCTTTCCGGGACCATAGGAGGGATGTACAGAAAATAAAAGAGTGAAAAAAGAAAGGAAAAGGGTGTTAAATAGGATTATTTAAATTTTGAAATTAACTTAAAGCTTAATTTTTAACGTTCGCATGTAATCACAACTACATTTAACAATTAAAAAAAAAAGTTTTTTAAAAAATAAAATTCTGTTGCTTTAGTATTTTCACCCCCCCCCCCTAGGTTTTAAAATTGTTTTTCATTCTCTTTTATTAGTTTCATGTAGAAATAAGGGGGTGAAAAATCTCGTCAAATTTTGGTGTCAAGCCTTTTAAAATTTATTTTTTTCTTTCTCTTTTTTGATTTCTTCTAAAGCTGTAATTGTAGTATTACCTGAGAATATGTTCGATGTTTTTCCTTTTTGTTTTTCTTGAGTTATTAATATTAATGGAGGGACGGCGCTTGTAATAATCGCTTGCCGCTGTAAAACTACTAGGGCCGGACCTCCACACACACCCTAGGGATTAATTTTCAAATGAACTAACGGGAGCTTAGCTCCTGCATTTCTCTTCAATTCTGTGCAACAACATTTTAAGCAAAATTGAGGCTATTTATCAGTAAAAATAAAATTTTGAGGGCTGTAGGGCTCCTGCACTTCTTTTGGTAGAAATTAAGCCCTGACCAGGTAAGTTATTACAAAGTTTTCCGGGGGAAAGGGGGCATTAACCCCCCACCCCCGATGTCCAAATGGCGGACGCGGACCTGGCCCTGTCACCTATACACAGCAGACAGCAACACACCATATATACTTATACATAATTATGTATCTTATTTAACAGTCTTCGAGACTATCAAAAATAAAGATTCCCTTTGATAAGGATAAGTAATTATTAAATAATTTGGAAAATATTGTAGATCAGTCTTCTGAAACCTTTAACAGGAAAAAGAGTAAAGAACTTTAAAAGGAAGCTGAACTTTTTTACTAATCATAGTATTTTTTGCAAAGTATTTCAATTCAGAGATGCCCATAGGGGGAGGGGGATAATTTTTTAAATTTATTTATTTGAATTTATTTGTTGATATCTTTTCAATTTAAATTATTTATTTTATTTTATTTTATTCTGTTTATATTTCATTTCACTTATTTATTTATTTAGTTTGTGTGTGTGTGTGTGTGTGTGTGTATGTATGTCATTAAAAGTCAGAACCTTTCTAATAAAATAATAATAATAGTAAATAATAATTAAAAATGAATAAATAAATAAATAAAAAATATTTTTAAAATAAATATATTAAAAACGAGAGTTAAAAATTAAAAGGGAAATAGAGTTGAGCAAAATTTTTGGAGGGGGCGGGATTTGCGCCCATTGAACTTGGGGGGTGGGATGGGCCCCCGTGTTTCAACTCCTTTGTGAGGAATTTCATTCATTTCTTTTAATTTTGGTGATCAGAAGTTGGTGCTGTATACTGTGGAACAATTTATATTACTCGACATAATGATCCTTTTCACTTACATTTAAAGCACAAGATGGCGCTACAAAAGATGATAAGACTGTTTCCATACTTCAAATCTTGATTCAATTCCCAACCTTTTTTCCCTTGTGATCTTGCAAACCCTTTCAAAAATGCGAAAAAAGTTGGCGAACCCCTTGTGCAGTAAGTAACAATTAACAAGAAAAAGAAAAAGAAAGCTATGCATTAAATAAAGTTCTGGAGAAGTGTTTTAATTTGATATTGCTGAGAGAGAATAGTTCATAAAAACGAAAACACAGTACCAAAATTTGTACAAACATTTCTAAAAACTAAAAAAATAGAAAACGAACGCAAAACAAATTAAACATAGAACAAACTTAGGTCTTATTAGTAATTGTTGAACTTCAGTCACATTAAAAAATAAATAAAACATTAAAAAAAAAAACTTTTAATGGGAGAGTCATTCCATTTCAAATCAGGCAGGCAGGTATGAAAAGTGTCATATGACCATCACCGATTTTTTTGAAAAAAATACAGTAGTTACAGCTGAGGGACATATGAAATATCCCAAAAGGATTTTGCAAGAAAAATTTTTTTTCTTCAGTTACAGCCTATTAATATTCTGCACAAAATCCGCAATTTTGGAAAAAACCGGCAAAACACTCCATTTGAAATGGACACTATTTCAAAAGTATTTAACCTATTTGAATAATTCTTTTTTCTAAAAATAAAGAAGGACCCATATATCCTCTAGACATCGTTTTTGAAAGTTTAGTTAGGTTTTTTGATAAAGAAAAAAATTCATTTTTGCCGCGAAAAAACTGCATTTTTACCGATTTTATGATTTTTTTTTCTCCATGAAAAAAAAAAGTTTTTTTACTAAACGGAGATGGCAGTCTAAAGCCCTTATATGATAGTTTTATAACATATTTTATTATAATCCTTGGATGCATACAACCTCGGAAATAAAATTTGAAATTTTGAAAATTTTCAAAAATTAGCGATTTTTAAAGTGATTTTACTCAAAAAACCCATTTTTTAAAAATCTAAAAATTGGCTCATTTGAACCCCATATAATGCTTAACGAGTGGATAGACACCGCATCCCGTATTTTTTCCCATAAAATGTTTTATGATTTTTTGAAAGTGACCTTATCGCCCATGGCATGCATGTAAAATAAAAATTTCTAATAATTTCAGTCACTGAAAATCTGATTATATTAATGCCTAATAGCTACTATAATTTTGCACTTTATCAGCAGCAAATAAAATTTTACTGACTTTTAATAATATAGCAGAATCAAACCCCTTCTGATGACCCAGTCAATTCGTCTTTTTGTGCTTCGTTATATGAATATATTTTTCTTCTGATCAGCGCCTAATTGTTATGGGAGCTGAGCTTCCATACTTTCTTATTTGTTTCCCTCAAATTTTTGTATTTTTGACGGAATTCAGGCCACTTAAGCATTAAAATAAGTTTTGAAGACTATAGGGATCCTGCACTTCTTTTGTTAAAAATTGGATCCCTGGCTATAATAGCTACTTTTGGTGAGATCTGTTTGGTTACCTCAACTTACAACCATGTTCAATTGATTACTTCTCTCATAAAACAGGTGGGCTTTTTAAATTCTTAAACTACAAGTGAGTTTTGCGGTTTGAATTTAGTATACATATTGTTACGCATAAAAGTAATCATACGAGGTAGGATCTAAAAATTATGTGACAACATTCGCCAATGACAACCAAAGCACGAAATTAAAATTAATCGTTTTAAATGCATTGTATTGTTTTTCCCTTTGATGGTTTCCCCTGTCGCGTAATTGAATTGAAGAGAAAGAGAATTGAAAGAGAAAAAATATGATTCGTTGCTGAATATGAAAGTAACGGTGAATGCATAGCTTTGGAGACAAAATAAACTAATATTTATAAAAAAAAAAAGGAAAGATTTTAACTGTTACTAATAAAGTACATCATTATCGTAGTTATTAGTCATTAATATAATCACCAAAGGCTCTTCTATCTAAAGGCTATACACAGAGTCTTACAAAAAGACGAATTGACTGGGTCATCAAAAGCGGTTTGTTACTGATATATTATTTAAAGTCAGTAAGATTTTAGTTGTTCCTGATAAAGTGCACAGTTATTGTAGCTATTAGGCATTAATATAGTCAGAATTTCAGTTACTGGAATTATTAGACATTTTTATTTTACATGCATGCAATGGGCGATAAGGTCACTTTCAAAAAATCATAAAACATTTTATGGGAAAAAATACGGGATGCGGTGGCTATCCACTTGTTAAGCATTATATGGGGTTCAAATGAACCAATTTTTAGATTTTTAAAAAATGGGTTTTTTGAGTAAAATCACTTCAAAAATCGCTAATTTTTGAAAATTTTCAAAATTTCAAATTTTATTTCCGAGGTTGTATGCATCCAAGGATTATAATAAAATATATTATGAAACTATCATATAAGGGCTTTAGACTGCCATTTCCGTTTAGTAAAAAAAACTTTTTTTTTCATGGAGAAAAAAAATCATAAAATCGGTAAAAATGCAGTTTTTTTGCCGCAAAAATGATTTTTTTTTCTTTATCAAAAAACCTAACTAAACTTTCAAAAACGATGTCTAGAGGATATATGAGTCCTTATTTATTTTTAGAAAAAAGAATAATTCAAGTAGGTTAAATACTTTTGAAATAGTGTCCCTTTCAAATGGAGTGTTTTGGCGGATTTTGTTCAGAATTTTAATAGGCTGTAACTGAAGGAAAAAAAATTTTCTTGCAAAATCCTTTTGGGATATTTCATATGTCCCTTAGTTGTAACTACTGTAATTTTTTCAAAAAAATCGGGGATGGTCATGTGACAGACCCTGCCTGATCTGAAATGGAATGGCTCGGGATAGTTGTGGAAAAAGAAGCTCTAAGTTTGACTCAAATATCGGACAGTTCAGTGGCGGATCCAGCCGATTGTTTTGGGAGGGGCCATCAGAAATTTTATTAAAATAAAGTTTTAAAAACTCAATTTTGGGGGCATCGAGACATTAGTTGAGGGGGTGGATTTAGGAATCTCCCTCGAAAATGTTTCAAAATTTAAATTTCCGAGTAATTTTTGAAAATTAGAAAACTGAAAATGCATTTTGTCTACTTTTGATGTACGGAGAAAGGTCAGGTTTCGGGCACTGGCCTCAAAATACTTTTTGAAAATAAAGCTTAGAAACCAAAATATTCTTTCATTATACATTGAGAAGTTAGAAGAGGAGTGGTGCTCTTCTAGCTCTTCAGCTGTCCAGCCTAAAAATGCACCTTTAGGTAATGTTTGCTTACATCAAAGGAAGTGTGAAGGTGCTTAGAATCCTTCCTTCCTGGAAATATTTTGCCTTTGAGGCTCTAAAAATTCGATTTTTAACTATATTTATACGTATTTTAGAAAAAGATGGAAGATTCGTGAGCTCCTCCAAAAACCTCCTTTTAAAGATATCATTACGATATAAACTAGGGATGATGATAGGGGGGGGGATTGATTGATAGGGGAGGGGGGTCCTATCAAATCCTTTGTAATTGAAGTCCCAAAAAATTTCATTTAAGTTGCTTTTAAGCAAGTTAAGTGATAATTGCTGGATAAGCTAGTTTCTGTTGACATTTTTTCCAAATAAAAGACTTAAAATGCAATTTTTTGCTACACATCAAGGCATTTGTGAAAGGGAATAGGAAAAGGGGGTTCTCCTCCTAGTTTCGAAATTAAAGCCATAAAAACGAAAATTTAGGTTCTCTTTGGTCTTGTGAACAATAGGTATACTCTGAGAACAGCAGCATTTGAAGATCCTCCAAGTGTCTGTAGTTGAAATCAAGAAATGATGTAAAAGATGGAGAAAAAGTTTGGAAATAAGTTTTGTTTTGAGGATAGGGATATAATTTATCCCCAGTTAAGACCTTTACTTCTTTTTCAGCAAAACAAATGTGTTAAATTTTGTTATCTTCTCATAATATTTTCTTCTTCTTTTTTTTCTTAAAAAAAATCCTACAATCACAAGGCTTTGGGAGGGGCCATGGCCCCCATAGCCCCCCTCTAGATCCGCCCCTGGGACAGTTTCAGTCTTACATTAGGTTATCAACATTTAATTTGCTTCTGTATTTATCTCTGTGTGTGATATAAATCCTTTTTCACATAGAAAAAAGTTTTAAAAGTCTGTTTTTGATACAACCGTACTTTTATTTATAACACTAACGGAAGCCAATTAAAGAAAGTGCCTTTTAGAAAACAGTAGTCTCTCACTCTCTCTAACTGTATAATCTTTTTTCTTCTTACCAAAATTAGAACAGCATTTAAATTTATATGTTTTTGAAAAGGATTATATATGTCTTGATATTTGGTAGGAATGTACTGCATACATTAATCGTTTAAGTGCTGAAGAATTTTCTTGCTCTTAAAAAAGGCGGATAAAAAAGAATAATTTTTTAATTCATTTTATTTTTGAAAAATAATAGAAAAGCGTATAATTAACTCTAATGATTGCATAAAATGTAATTTTTACCAACAAAATACTTTTATACCCACTTGTTATGAAAAACTGTTTCTGGAAAAAATTCATGAGTACCGTTTTTACATACGGCACAAATCAAGTTGCATAATTTAATTCCGTTGATTTTTTTACTGTGTACACCTCATACTGTAACAAGTTTCACCTTGGAAATTTTTCTCAAGCCAAAATATTTTTTCACACTTCTTGTATTTTGCGGTTAGTTACTAACCATTCCTTCTCTTTTTCATCAATAAAAGTTACAATTGTGGTCTAGGTATTGTGAAAAATATTGCAACAAACAGCAGTGCGACTGTACTTCTGTGCACTTTCGGTTCTCCATAAGAGAATAACGATAGCTCCTCGTCGCATTTAAATGGTAAAGCAGGCAAGGGCGGATCCCACTCCTGGTTTATGGTAGGGTCATCATCGGAAAAGAGGAAGTGAAAGTGCAATTTTTGGGTTCAAAAAAGGGTCTGTGGCGAATTTTTCGGAATATGAGTCGCCGAAAAACACCTTTTAGCTACATTTGATCAAATTATTGGGTGGGTGTGGGGGGGGGGGTGACTTCGCGCCTGAAAGCAGGTCATATTGTGTTCCCATGAAGTAAAATCGAACTTTCCGATCAAACGCTACTGAGAAAAATCAAAGCATTCATATATTTTCATCCTCAACTGAAAACATAGTATTCAAATGTTGGACTTTTCTCGATAAAAACAGGGAAAACTCGCGCCTTGGAAGAGGCACATGAATATAATGATGAATGAAAAAAACTTGAACAATCTGAAACAATTTTTTTCAAATTCTGCCATTACATTATCACCTCCCCCCCCTCAGGGGTTCGCGAACCACCGGTTGGGAAACAATGCATGTCAAAAATCATTACTGAGCGATGTAACAGGCCCATCATTTAAGTCAGAGTCAGAAAAAGAAACTTTCGTATTTTATATTTAACTTCAGTGGGAGTGGTTTTTGGTGTTTTCTGATGCGATTTACATTGATTATATACCCTTTTGCCTCCCCCGAATAAATTTGAAGTGACTACTCAGTATGTGATCTAGGGGGGGGGGAGTAGTAGGGGTCCTTTTCCTGGGCGGCAATGTCTGTGCAGTGGAAAATTCACACTATGTTTCTGTTATTTTTCTGTTATAACTTAATAAAAAAAATTAAAAAAAGATTGAAAAAAAGATGGGAATATGGCAATTTCATGATTTGCTCCTGCTCAGTAAAATCGGAGATCCGGCACTGACAGGACTGCGACGAAAGGCAGGAGTGTAAAAAGGAATTTAGTTCGGTAGAGGCGAAGCCACTTATTATGAGAACTATTCAAAGGTAAGAGTGAACATGTTAAACCTTATTCACAATGAGTAGCTTCAAATTTATTTTGAGTGGAACCCAGGCCCTTATTTGGTCAATTAGGGGGAGGGGGGTCAATTAGGAAGGGAGGACCAGGGGACTCCCTGGCCCTGGATTTCAAATACATAACGTAATTAAGCATTTTTGTAAGTTTTTTTTTTGATGCTTTTTCCTGTAAAATGCTTCCACTCCCCCCCCCCCATTAATACGCCCTTGTCATAGGCAAGAGCACTGATACAGCAATAGTGTTTAGGAGGGGCACCGAAGAGTGCCCCTCTCATACAATGTTTTTATAAAAATAAATGCTGATGAGGTTCCTTTAAAACGTTTTTAAGAACCTTCAAAGTCAATTAATCTACTTTAAAGTACAGAATTTTAATGCATGGACGTTATCTTTTTTAACAGTTAAAGCTAATTAATTTTAAAATCTGATACAATTTCACCAAAATGCTGCAAAAGATAAAAACAAAAGGTCATTAAAATATAACCATTGCCCCATGATAAGTTTTTTTTTATAAGTGTATCTATATTTTCTTCCCATATGGGAAAGTTATAATACACCTCCCCTCCCTTCATATGCAAAAGGCTTTGGTTTTATTAGAATATAAAAGTAGATAGCGTAATTAGGAACAGTATAGGGTCATTGCTCATAAGTAAAGTTTTATTGAAGTCGGAAACTATTTCGAAGCAGTTGCTGTTTTGTTCGTAAAGCCATGACGAATTTGAGATAACATGCTACATGCTGTTGTTATTAATTCCCATTTTCCCTCCAAAAGAATACATTCTGGTTGTTCAATTTTTCATTTCTTATGAGCTACAAAAGAAATCCGTTACTTTATAAAATATATATATATTTTTGAAATGACTCTTCCAGGTAGTGCATATAATACACATTTTGTTTCTCTATCAAAGAATATTTAGTGGACGAATTGCGGTATCCTTGAATTAGAAACCACCGAGTTGAGTGAATTTTATGTATTTTTTCGCACTGACCACCAACTTCAATATTACTCTCACAGCAAACAAAAGGTTATTTTATTCAAGTACTTTTGTGTTTGCTGTGTTTTAAGTGACACAACTGTTACCGTAAACTCGGGCCACTTGAACCCATGAGAAAATCCGTCCTGGTCCTATAAAACTCAATGTATAGACTTTAAAAACCTTTTGCACGACAGGTAGCACTACTAGGCAGAGGCTGGAGCATGAAACTAAGTTTCTTGCTATTCCCGCCTTTTTCTGATTGAGGTTATGATTGCAAGTTGTTTAAACAGTTGTTTTTAGCGTCTGCAAACTTTCACATGTAAGTTCATGGAAACATCTGATATCATCAAGGTAAAGATAGTTTGATGTTTGCATTCTATTTCTTAATAAAATAACAGTGTTTTAAGGTTATAGATATATAATTAACACAGTAACTAATATAAGTTAGTAAAAGTGCACTGGTTGCCTTAAAATGGGGCTACTTGAAACCAGCGTTCAAGTAGCCCCAGATCACATTTCATCACTAAATTATGTTAAGGAAGGTTTGTAATCTTCTTTACTAAAAACAAAGCTCAAAGTCTGTCTATAGGATGTCTCTGAGGCGCATAGCGCCTAGACCTTTCGGGCGATTTTCATGAAATTTGGCACAAAGTTAGTTTGTAGCATGGGGGTGTGCACCTCGAAGCGATTTTTTGAAAATTCGATTTTGTTCTTTTTATATTCTAATTTTAAGAAACCTTTTCCGAGCAAATGATCACAACGTGGAATAGTAAATTACGAAATCATCATAACGTGGAACCGTAACATGGGCAAGCCATTTAACATAGCCAATTGGCGAGAAATTCATCCTCCATTATTTGTTAATATACAGACAAACCAAATGACCTTTTAATTTTCTACTACGAGCAAAGCCATACGGGTGCCACTAGTTTAAAATAAAGAGGTTAGCTACTATTTATACCCGATAACTTTCAGATCTGGGGATAAAAAGGGTCCGAAAGTGAAAGAGAACCCTTTGAAGTAGGAAATATGCGGATTATTAAGAGGAAAAATTACAATTGTGTCAGATTCAATTAATTCCGGAGAAATGTCTTAGAGAGTGGCATCAGCTCATTTTGACTTAAGTATATCAACTCGAAAAAAGAAATTAAAAGATCGTTCACAAACAAGCCTGGGCATCCTCTAGTATTTGTAGCGAGGAAAAGCAGGTATTAAATAATATCAGAGAAAATAAATCCACTCAAGCCATTAAAGACAGGAGTTTTCATTCTTTGTAATGTTTAAGTAATGAACATTTCAATTGGTTTTAGCTGTAGTTAGATTATATTTCTATTTAAGAAATTATGTTTGCCTAAAAATATGTTTTTATGAATGTACGTTGATTTTATATTAATTTATATAAATAATTTGCTATTTATATAAATAGTTTGCTCACTAGAATGTATGTTTTGAGTTTTCTTTCAAAATCATTGGTCCTTCTTGATACCACCACCTGTTTTACAGCTTTTTCGCTGAGTGGGGCCAAGAAGCCCCTAGTAAGCCCCAGCGCGGGGCTACTTGAACCCAATTTTTTAAAAAAGAAAAATATTATAAAGAGTTAAAATTATTGTTTAAAAAAGGCTTAAAGTGGTAGCAGAACGTCTGAAAAGTGGTAAAAACAAGGTCATCAGTGCACATTATGGGTTTAACCAAAAAATCAGTGTAAAACTGGCAAAAATAATGAAATTTCGGGTTTAAGTAGCTCCAGTTTACGGTACTTGAAACAGTTTAAAAAACTTAAACTCACGTTATGGCGAATTAAAAAAAAAAGTATTTAATGGGATAGCTAACTTGATTTATTCTTTGGGAAGGTTTGGTTCCCTCCGTGAACCCGCAAAAGCAGCTACTGGTCAAAGGGAGAAAAATGTTCAAATGCTTCGAAATTTCAAAATGACCTTTCACTGTATAGGAATGTAACTAAAACAAACCAAATAAGTTCAGAATAAATAATCGCTGCATAGTTCATAGCCCCCCCTCCCCCTGTTAACTTATGGAAGAATCGCACTTTCAAAAACCGGAACAGCTGTATGAAACAGTTTGTAAATTTTGAACCTAAATGATGTCTAATTTCTCAAACACTTAATCTTAAAATAATAAATTTCGTTTAACCTCTTTGCTTTTTTTTAGCTTAGGAAAAGAAAAGCATGAGTTTCGGAAGGTATTTAAATAAGACAATAATCCAAGTTCGCACAACCTACAACCTGCAAGAGAAATCATACTTATTTAATTGATTCGAAAATTTTAAAATAATAATAATAATAATAATAATAATAATAAATGCATAAGTATGTATGCATTTGTACAGGGTGTCCCATCATAATCGGATAAACAGTGCATTGTCTGATTCCTAGCTTTAACTATACAAAGAAAGCCTATTGAACTGCTTCTTTTCGACGTATGGTATTGGAGAAAACATTGAAAAACGTGACGGGACATCCGATTTAAAGAAAAAAAAGTGTTTAACACTAACATGAACATATCAGCATTTGCGAAAGTTTACATTAGAACAGCGTTTTTCAACCGATGGTCCGGCATCGATCCGATGAAAATTTTGATCGGTCGTCAGAGATTTTGGCTCGTCCTCCTTAAAAATATTTCCTTTATCCAAAACAAAGGAAACACCATGATAATAGAAAACAAATATCTGTTACGACAACTTTTACTTCAATTTTGTGATTAATTTTGTACTTTTCTATGATTTTTCAGCAATGCCTATTATTCCTGTAAAATCCTCATATATATAATAGCGAATTCATTGATCGAGTAACGCTCCTGACGTTACCAACAATGAAACTCGCGCCACGGCATAATAATTTGATAATAATTTTTAGTAATGTTTGATATGCAGGGAAATGCTTTATTTTAACAAGGCTGACCTGGATCCGGTAACATAACTGTTATACTGGTAACACTGTAATTTTAAGAGAATGAAGAAACGAAAAAAAAATTATTAAATAAAAACAAAAATCCCGACTGCGTAAAAACCAAAAAAACTAAAAAGAAAAATGTATAAATCCAGTAGTTTAGAATGTTATTAAGTACTACTGAATAACTACACCGTTGAAATAGTTTTATAACCGTACACAGATAAGGCAAATCATAAATTCAAAAGCAGAATAGAAGGGTCAACAGTCGGGGGGCCCATTCCTTTCTGATTCAAAGAACCCCGTAAGATTTGAATGGTCCCCGACTGTTGATCCTTCTATTCTGCTTTTGAATTTATGATTTGCCTTATCTGTGTACGGTTATAAAACTATTTCAACGGTGTAGTTATTCAGTAGTACTTAATAACATTCTAAACTACTGGATTTATACATTTTTCTTTTTAGTTTTTTTGGTTTTTACGCAGTCGGGTTTTTTGTTTTTATTTAATAATTTTTTATTTTACACTTTTTAGTTAACTTTCATTGACTTGGTTATTATAATTATAAGACGGTACATTTCGCAACCTTGTCATTTCATTGGGAGAGTTTGTATCGTGAGGTTTATTAAGTAACTTGCGGTGGTCTAAACTACTGATAATTAGTCCCTCTAGGGAGCTAACTCGGCTTAAAGCTACATTGGCTTGACCTTCGGCAAAAATGCTCGAACTTAAATCAACCACAGCACAGCTATATAAACAGTCTGTATAACTCATGATGACGCGAAATCGGAAACGTCGTCAGTCAAGTCTTTCTCGCAAAACTAAAAAAGCCTCCCAAGAAAGTACAAGTCGCGAAACTCAGTCCATTGAATCAAGGCAAAAACAAATGCAACATGTTAGAAATGAAAATCGAATTAGTGGACGCTCTTTTGGTGCTTATTGAACGAGTTTATTTTCATGAGGACTACAATCTCAGTGTCTCGCCTTCGTTACGCATATTATATTTTTTATTACAGTACATAATAAATATAAAGAACACATGAAAGAATTTACATCAGAAAGAGGGGGAAGTACAATCGGAGCGAGGGTGTCTTGACCCACCGCCTCAAGTGGGAGAAGTAATCGCTTAGACCACTCGGCCAATGAGACCCCAATTAGTACCGATTCCGAGTCACAACTAACTACAACTGTATTTATGTCGAGGACTGCATACTAAGTGCCTTGCCTCCATTATTTTATATACCGATAGATGGCAGCACCATCACCGGATCGAACAGTTAGTGGGAATTTAGAACTAGCCCAGGAGCTAATAGCTACCTGGTGCTAGCACCCCCAGAGGTATCGTTTTACTTGGAGGACATTGAGACCACGAGCATATTTAACGTCGCCCAGTCCCCTTTAATGACGACGGTGGGTCTTCGACCATCGAGGTTCGAACTCAGGACCCTCCGGCCCCGAATCCGACACTCTACTGATCGGGCTACCACGGCCCCCCCCCCAATTAGTAGACTTAGTAAACAAAAAATTTCAGACAGCGAAAACTACCTGTGTCGCACGCTACCTGCGTGCGACACAGTGTGCAACACCCAACGTGCGCCGATCCCAAACTGACAAAATATGGCAACTGGTTGTTGATATGGTAAATTTTGATTACTGTCATGTGTTTAGTGACACTCCCAAGGTTAAGACAAATCGATTGACGTAAGAATTACCAAAATTGGTCAAGGCGTTTAGCCTGCAGAACGCCACGAAGGAACATACATACATACATAGACTTATAAACACATTACCCTCCTTTGCGTCGCGCACGCACAGTCGGGTAAAAATTCAGGCAGCGAAAACTACCTGCATTTACCGCACGCAGGTAGCGTGCGACACAGTGTGCGACACCCAGCGTGCGCCGATCCCAAACTGACAAAATGGCAACTGGTTTTTAAAACGGTACTTTTGATTACTGTCATGTGTTTAGTGACACTCCCAAGGTTGAGACAAATCGATTGACGTAAGAATTACCAAAATTGGCCAAGGCGTTTAGCCTGTAGAACGCCACATAGAAACGGACATACATATATGGACTGATAAAAACATTACCCTCCTTTGCGTCGCGCACGCGCAGTCGGATAAAAAGTGGTCAACAATTAACGCTACCTTCTGGAGTTTAGGGTTAATCCACGGGAGTTAGGGTTCAAATTTCAACTATCAAAATATCATCAAAATGGCAATTGCTTCGTTCAAATGTAGAAGCAATTTTCATTCGATATACCTTGACGGGCAATTTTCTAGTTATTACAACAACTACTTATCTAATTCTTAACACTCAAACATTTTTTGTAACAATTCTTTAACATCCAGTGAAATGTTATTTATATATGTATTTTTACAATTAAGATTATTATTATTGTTATATTTTGTGATAAAGAAAAAAAAACTTTAGTTTTTCGCAGAACTTTTTCACAAGTATAATACAGTTTTTGACAGCCAATGGTTCAGTCTGATCATGTGAAGTTGGAAAATGTGCCCCGTATTTCGAGAAAGTTTTCCAGTCAACTAAAAATTGTAAACAAGGGCAAATGTTCCAACTACACATTAAATGGTAGATCACGAGTAATAAGTTATAATTGATAGTATTTTATTGTAAGCTGAAAATTCGTTATAATATTAGGTAAAATTATACTAGAGTAATAGAGAATGTAATAGATAAGTAATTTACCTCATAAAACAAATATACCACTTTATGATTTACAGAATCTGTCACTTACCTAGTGGTGCACTAGGATTTTATCTGGAAGAAGCTAGAAACTTCGTAAGGAACTCTGATATATGAAGTTAGGAGCATATTTCGCCTCCCCCCCAGATTTATGTAGATTGTTTTTTAAAGATTCAGTCTTCGTAAAGTTTTAATTTTGTGTCATTCTGACTACAAATTCAGTTTCAATTTTTAAAAAAGGCACGCTGCAGCCTTATTATTCTCAAACAAAGAAGAAACATTGAATAAAGAAAATTGCAACCAATATTATCTAGAGAAAAAAGTAGGGTGTTCCTCAGTAGTGCGGCAGAATTTTTTTAAATTGAATTTTCTAAATTCCGCATTTTTTCTACAAAATTAAAACAATTCCAGGTAAACGTCGCTGACTTTAGGGGGTAGAGGGTTTCTCTTGGAAATTTTCCGAAATTAAAGCTTTATAAACGCAATTTTAGACTGTCTATGGTGATGTTAAGGGAATGGGGAAGGGTTGGGGGATCTCTCCAGAAATGCTTCCATTCTGAGCTTTGAAAAGCGCAATCGTAAGCTATCGTGGATGACATTAGAGGAGGGAAAGGGCTTGCCTGGAACTGTGTGCGGAAAACTTTAAAAAATCGATCTTCTTTAATAAGATACAACTTTAGACAAGCCTAGGGTGACCTTAAAGATCCGATGCCTCACCTCCAGGAATTTTTCGACATTAAACTATGACTTTGTTTCACCGAATTTTGCGACTTTGGGCTTTGTTTGGTAACGAAAATGCAGGAGGGGAAGGGGTGGGAGGTTTTTGATTTCTCCCTCCTAAAAACACATTACGAAGTTATCATCGGTATCTTTAGAAAAGGGGGGGGGGAGGAGATTCTCTGCAGGGTAATACAGTCAATTCTCGAAGACCCGAAGTCCCAAGGGACCGGATAAAGTAATCGGTAGTTTGAGTTATCGAAAGTTCCTTCTCAAGAATAATTTTTATTTTCTTTTTCAGGAATAGTGCATAATGGGTAGACTATAATACTTACAGTTTGGATAAAATTAATTATTTGTACTACTTAAAAACATCCTCACAGAAAATAAATTTCACTAAAATATTTCAACAAGGGAAGTTGTTTTTAACCCCTTACATGTTTTATGGCATCTGAAAACGTTATTAAGTTTGTATGTCGAATGCCCAATTTCTTTTCTCTTGATTTCAGTTCATATAACTTTCAAACATCTTTTTGTCCAAAAAGCAGATTATTTGAATCATCCAGAAAATGAAGGTTGTTTTTTTTTTCAATTTTTGCCCTCACATAAGATGATAAGCAAATCAATGCGTAAAATAAAAAAAAAAACACTTAAAATAATTTTTTTTGGCTGTATTTTTATGCATAAATTTGAAGCGAAACTCTCGTAAAAGCTTCGATTTAAAAGGAATACATTCGAGATATAGACAACTTTGTATTGAAAATCCTAAATCATTTGGGGACCGAATGGAAACTCTGAGATAAAGGAATATTCGAGTTATCGAGAGTTTGAAACTGAAATCCCAAAACAGTCATTTTAGGCCATGTTTGGCCTAGAGTCCCTAGGGACTCTAGATTGGCCAAGTTAGGGGAGAAAGAGCGAGTAAGTGGATCTACTCGTAATTTTTTTGGATTGAAAACCTAGAAATATTCTTTAAAGTTATTTTAGGTAAAGTTAGGAAGGGGTGGGGATCTCGGACACTCCAGCAGAAAATTTTCGAAATTAAAAGGCACAAAACATCGTTTTTAAACTTTTTTTAGTATTTCTTGAAAAAGTAATTATTTAAAAAAAGTAATGACGACGTTTTTGATTAAGGAATCACACATTCGTTTGTAATTTGTTAAGCAATAAAATTTTTATCATTACCCTCTTAAATCATTAATTTTAATGAAATATGTTAGGCGTCACGTGCGGGACAAAATTATCGTTTTCCGTGGAATGTCCCTAATGTGAATTGCGATTACGCTGCGTCAAAATTATCCATGGTTAGAGTTAACGCGAGTAAGTGAAACATTCAATTATCTATTGGAGAGTTCACATGCTGATGCACGTTGGTTTCAACTCAACTTCAATGCAGTGATTTATATTTTCACTCGCTAACGCAGTGCAATCGCAGAGCTAACGTGCGTTAGTGAACAGGCACTTGTGTTCGCAAAGTCGTAAATTAATTGGTATTTCCCTAACGCGCATTTACTCTGCCATTGCGCCGCGTTTGAACCACTGATGGTTATATCGGCAGCTCTTTCACAGCCTAAACACATCATGTGAAATAACCCTAACGGTCATGTAAACCATCGTTTCCAAAAAGAAAAGTTACACATAGCTATACAGCTCTATGAACCAGTGTTAAGGGTTCCACAAGAAATCAAGAGTTTTTATTTCGCTAGCTAAAGTGCAAAATAGAACTAGTGTCAACTTGATCAGGAGTTAACACACGATCTGGTGCATTACTTTCAATACCATTTGCAACAACTTAAAATAGCGCAAAATAGAGCTGTTGTGAACTTGATCAGGGGGAAACGATCTGGTGCATTCAAGGTCCGATTAACCTCAAAAATGGGGGAAGCTCGGCCTCATTTTGCTCCCCCCCACTTTTTGTTTGGAGAAATTTTTTTAAAACATTCTATGCACATTGATACAACTTTGACTAATGCTAAGTAGCCCAGCAGAATTCAGAGTTAAGTTTATTCAACCTTACCGACTGACAGAAATTTTGTTTATTACATATGAGGTAGTGCAAAGGGATGCAAGTGGCAAAATTAAAAATTTGGAGATAACCAGTACAAAAGGTAGGTGAACCTCTCCTCTGTCTTGGGGCAAGAGATTGTACTAGTAGATTTGGTAGGTGCTGCTCTATAGCATGATTTAGAAAAAAATGCAATGAAAGCCTACCTAGGATCTGATATTTAAACGCTTTTTTCTCGAAATTTAAAATCGTCCACTTGCATCCCTTTGCTTCTCACTGCCTCATATGTCGCACTTGAATTCTCAGCAAAATTTAGGCAGTAATTTTAAAACATATTTGACACTTCACAAAGGAAATTAAATATCATAAAAGTACATTTAACAGAGTTGAATCAAATCCAACACAGTAGAAAATCTAGCTTGTAGCTACATTTTATCAAATGTGTCCTCGTTTTCAATAATTTAATTGTTTCAAACATTTTTGTTTAGCAAGTTCAAATGTTTGCAATCTCTTTAAAAAACGCATTCAAAAGCAGAAACTAGAATTGTTATGCAGATGCAGAGTTTTACAACGATGTTTGGGCCCCCTAAAAATTCTGAGGGGAAGCTCAAGCTTCCCGAGCCTTTTGGGTAATCAGGCCTTGGGTGCATTACTTTCAATACCATTTGCAACAAATTAAACCGGCTGCAATAGCTTATCATTTAGGTGTGTAAATGAATTTACATTTTTATTTAAAGCAATACCCAAATCACATCATTTACCTGCATACTGAAATAGGATTACTGGAGTAAAAGAACTCTTTAAAACGCACAAATTTGAAACCAGATATTTCAACATAAATAGTTTGCATATTAAACATACAATCACAAAATTTAAAACAAGAAAGCGATTTTTTTAATTACAATGTCACCTAGAACGCATTAAATACAGCGAAATAAATCATTGTAACGGTGCGATGGTTGAATACAGAATTTCAAAGATAGAATGAGTTGAAGGAAATGAAAATCGCCGTTAAATTACTTTTGAAAAAAAAAAAAAACAAAATGTTCACCTGAGGGAATGATAAATTTTTTCCGTGGCTGGAGACTAAAACAATTTGTTGTATCAGTCTTCTTTACTGGATATCAGTTGAAAGAGCAATAAATTTGTAACCATTTTTCTTTTAATTTATTTCATTCATTTCGGAAATCGGAGACACAGGAAAAGTTTTACAGAGAAAGAAAAGAATGGGAATAATTTGAAAACGCAGAATTTAGTTTCTGAAAGTTTTCTGGTGAAATTGCTGGCGTTAACATACTTCTCCCTTTTTTCTGATCTCATTTGCCGAAAATCGTTTTAAAATATTTTATTTTCCATGCATTGTACTTTTGTTATAAAATAGAAATTGTTTTGTTAAATAACGTAAAGGTGTCGAGTTACGTTTGAAAGTTTCAACTCCAATAGTGTTCTTGAAAATTGTTTTAGCTAAACAAATGCTTCTAGATTAAGTAGTGGTGATAATTGACATTTCTTCAAGTCCTAATAGGTTTCTTTGTAAGAGGTAAGTTTTACTTCTAAATGTTATTTTGTGAAAAATTAATGAATTTATTTTTAGCTGGAATACATTTTTATTAAACAGTAAATGGTCTATTTAAGGAGTTTCATAAAATATAAAATAACCTGTTTATAGTACTGAAATGGTGCGACATTTTATGATTACTGTTCAATCTCTCCATTAATAGGCATGTTGGTACATTATTCAAACACAAACTAATTTTCAACTGAATATTTTATTTTTTAGCTTATACTTTGATTAGACCTTCTACGAGTTTTAACTTTAATTCTTATCTGATCATCAGAACCTGACCTATTATTGATACCTTGTGGCCCCTTACTGGTGCATTTGTGGCTTATTATATTATTAAAACCAAATGGTTCCTTTAAGTAACGTGCTTAATTACTTTTTTGATGCTTATTCTTACTGTTATTTTCATTGAAAAATAACAGCTATTGCTTGCAATAAGCATACTCATTTACGTGAACCAGTTCGGGATGGATACATCTACAATTCGGTTGGAGTATCGAGAAGGTTAAGACATAAATTGCTTTAAAACCTAAGAACTTTGATGATATTGTCTGTTTACAAAGATGCAAGAAGATTCAAATAATGATGGATAAATAATCTTATGACATAAATTTTGATTCAGCTGACTTCATGTCTTTAAGCGGCCCAAAACCGGCACATTTTCCTTCTGTTTACTTTTAGGTATCTGTTCGAGGACGAGTAAAAGTACGGAGGGCTTTTTGATCTTTGCGCAGAGAGTAGAGAGAGAGTAATAGTAATATTTAATATTTCTTTAATTTTACATAGTTAATGGAAAAAATATTAGAAAATATGTTTTTTTTTAATTGTAAAATCACTTTAAGCTGCCCATTACAGGCACATTTTCCTTCCGTTTAAATTTAGGTATCTGTTCGAGCACGAGTAAAAGTACGGAGGGCTTTCTGATCTTTGAGCAGAGAGTAGAGAGGCAGTAATAGCAACATTTAATATTTATTTAATTTTACATTGTTGGGAGAAAAAGTTTCGGATTTTTTTTATTGCAAAAGCACTTGATACTCACATCATAGGCCTTCATGTATCGCAGACACATGAAATTGGAGCTAAAAATTGAAACAGAAACGACGATAACAATTTAAAAAACGTATAAAGCAGTAAAATTACCAACACCAAAACAGTAAAAATATGCACAACGGTTCACAGAAGAAAAATTAAGTTTAAATACATGAAATACAAAATAATTCAGTCACTAAATGTCAGCATCATCATGTCCCTCGCATGCCAATATCGGACGCAAAGATTTTCGTCGTTCAAAAAAGAACATTTGAGCAAATGTTCTTTGTTCATTTCTATAATTTCATCGTATGAAGTGCAATTGGGACTATTATATATGCCAATGCGATGCAGGGGTTTAGCAAGTCAATCATGTCCAGTTCGTTAACGAAATGTTGCAACTGCAATGGATCTCGGAGAAACTGGAATTTTGAAATATTCGAAAATATTGAGCACCACTAACAAGATTTCGTGCATGGCATAGTATATTAATACCGAGAATAAATTATGAATAACAAATTACTGACAGTAGTTGTTTCCTAGAGCTGTAGTGTGTTTTACTTTTATA
Organism: Uloborus diversus; assembly: GCF_026930045.1. NCBI lineage: Eukaryota > Metazoa > Arthropoda > Arachnida > Araneae > Uloboridae > Uloborus > Uloborus diversus. Next base: position 43,681,954 of record NC_072740.1, on the reverse strand, counting down.
AGTTTGAGAAAAACATTAACAGAACTTTTGGGAAGTAGGATATACTATTTGTGTAATACTGTGTAAATTAAGTAGATTGAGTTTTGTATAATTTCGAGAAATACTAGTAAAAATCCAGTGTTAAAAATCATAATAAATAAATGAGTAAATAAGCAAAATAAATTTACCTTTTTACGATTACACAGAATTTTCAATGATATCTTTAAGACACAAGACAAAGTGATGCATGCCTTCAGGCTCTGTAACTCAAAACTTATGTCCTGTCGATGAAATAAGGTTACTTTTATCTAAAGGTCCTGAAACATTAAAAGCGTAATTGAAGCGGGTATCCAACTATTTTTTACTTGGTAAAGAACTTCATTTTTTATTTGTGAAATAACTTCATGAAGCGAAAAATTAAATCTGCTGCAAACTCACAGTTTAATTTTGAAGAAAGAGAAAAATACGCAAAAGTTTAACAGGAGAAAATGAATTTTGCAATTTAAAATATTATGTATGGATTATCGCATATTAAATCAATGAATAATCTTGAACTTGACATGTAAAAAACTGGTATTTTGTAGTTCAAAGGTAATAAAAAAAACTAAAATTTCAAAATTTTAGCTTTTAGGTTTGGAGATATTAATTTTGAGTTGCTGAGTTTTTGAACTATAAATTTTCTCCTGTTTGTTCAATTTTTGAAAATCTGAAAAGTCAACTAATTTGACAACACTTTGACGCATTTAATCAACTAAAGCAATAAATGTTTTAGATATAAAGCTCTCTTCTCTTCTGCTTTTTATATTCTTTAAAAGGCTTTGTAACATGATTGTAGTAGGGAATATTTGAATACTTCCTAAACATTTGATAAATATAATTCTCATAATCCCAAAAATACTATTTTGCCATCTTACATAAAATGTTATTAAAAAAATATTAATTCTGTAATTATTTTTTATGTTAATCAATTGATCAGTTGTATCTCATATTTCATAATCAATCGTGAGTAACTCTCATTTAACGCGGAATTAATTCAAATAAAGAAGGAGAAACTTTTTGATGAAAGATATTCATATTTTTTGTCATCACTTACTTGGTGCAATAAACTTCAGTCAGTCTCTTTTTCTACAACGCTCAGTCAAGTTAGTACGCGTTGTTCTCTCAAATTGAAGTACGATGTGTTTGATGAAAAAATTATTGGTTAGTTTTTAAAATAATTTCATAATGTTGTCAAATGTTTCATTCAATGCTCTGAGATCCTGACATTGCATGAAATAAACCTACAGATTACTAAATTACATGTTGTAATTTTTCTTTTAAAATCTAAACATTCCAGGGTTTACATTTTAACCGAAATCAAATTTGACCGAATCAATTTGCGTTCACAAAATACTGTTGCCACCGTTGAATAAATCTGCAGAAAATCTTATGAATAGATAATCAAAAACTGCCTTTTTGGGTTCCCTTTCTGAAAATTTCCTCGTTAAAAAATATTTTAAAAATTGATAATCAATTAAATCAACAACAATGGATTATATCTCACCAGCAGATCATCTTTCTTTTCGTTGAGATTGTACTACTTCCTTTAGTATAAACATATTCAGGCATTATATACAATAGACAATTAACAAATTGTAAATTTAAAAAAGTATAAAATTATAAATTAATGCTAAAATTTCAGTTCTCTGATATACGATTTAAAGTACAAAACTAACAGCCGTTACTAACCAAGCTACCGAAAGGAAATGTTTGAAAAACATTTTCTTATTCGCTCCATACTTTTAACAACCAATGGGTGGAGGGAAAGAAATACAAATAATAATACTTAACAATGATAAGAAAATATTCAACATGAATTTTCTTATTCACTTTCCACCTACATTCAATGGATGGCCATTTTCTTATTCACTTCGTATCTTTGACATTGGATGGATGAGCGAAAATTGGAAAAACAAGAGATAATGCTTAACAACCAAAAGAAAGTAGTCAACAAGTATTTTCTAATTCACTTCGTACCTTTGACATTGAATGGATCGGCAAAAAGTGGAAAGGAAAAGATCATATTTAAAAACCAAAAGGAAATATTCAACACTTTCTTATTTGCTTCATACCTTCGGCAATCAGTGTTGGGAAGGAATCGGTAAGGCAAAAGATTATTGCTAAACAACATTCTGCTATTACTTCACTTACTCCTTAATCTGAGATAATTTTAACTGAGTGAGAGAGTCAACTAACAAATCGTTCGGTAATTCAACATCAAGCATGATACAGTTAAGTTTGGACTATTAATAATGTATTTGATAAAATTTGTAACAATTACATGTTCATGCTTATGAGGCTTCTTTACTTTCGCTTTTCTTTAATTTCTTCATAATTTCTAATTTTTTCGAGTATTTACAATATTGTAATTCCTTTTCTGAACTGTTGTTGCAAAGAAGTTAGTCAAATCTTTCATTATGTGAAAACGTATGCATTAATAAACAGTACAGTACATGAGATACAATACTTTAAGATATGTCTATAAACGCATAGGCCTAATTGCACATTAGGGTGCCCCAATTTTTTTTTTCAGCTACAGTTCAGGACACCCCCTATTTTTTTAGACTTACTAATAGGATTATGCTGTAAATTTTTTCGCTTTTTACTCAAATTTTAAATTGGTGCACAATGACCCCTCAACTTAACATTAGCCGTAGCATAGAAAATAACAATTTTAGAAACATCTCATTTCCCCAGCTGTTTTTTTTTGGTAAATAATTATTTTATTGTAATATATATGCATATTACTCGTGTATTATATTATAATATATGGCATTGTTTTTTCAGTTCAATGTATTTTTTTAACCCTACTCCCCATACTTATGAAGTTTGGGGGAGGGGATTGAGCACCCTCTTTCAATTGAAATAAAAAAATTCTTCCAGTATATTACTATCCACAAGTTTAAAAATATTGAAGGGTGTCCTGTTATCTAGGAGAAACTTTTTTTTATATGTATTTGTGAAACACCTTGGCGCACACAGTCAACTTCAAATATGTTTATGTCAAATGCTTGACATATAACACTCTGTTATAGTACTTCATAAGAAATCTGATGCACTTTGGTGGCGCGCTGTTTAATGTACGTCCGGACAACAAAGGTTCCAATTACTGAGGTTATATCTTTTTTTCATATTTTCACGTACTTAACCATTATGAAGAAGAATGGTAAGGCAGAGTTCTTAACAAAAGTTTCCTGCTATTCCATTTATAAGTTTTTCCATTAATAAATGTGAACTAGAGCTAAAAGGGAAAATAATCTAAAAACATTTTATTGCTTCTTTGTCTTTCTCAATGACTATATGAAGGAGAAGGCAGCGGTAGAATACTCAAACATACTATTTTCGTTTTTCTTTGTGACTTTTACTGTTATTGAAGAAAAGTGCCACAGCGTACAAATGCAATTAACAATCAATTCGGCTGTCTAGACATTTAATGCATAAATCTATGTCAGCAGATGTAAAAAAAAAAAACGCTTCTTGCAAGATGTTTTATGTTTGTAGCAATCATTAAGATTTGTTTTCCAGTTCTTATGCTAGCAATCTTAGAAAATTTAATGCTTCGCTACGAAAAGAGCGAACTATTTGTCAAAAAATTATTGTTCTTAAAAAAAATTTACAGGAGAAATGTTTTATTTAATTTGTACCTACGAAACAATGACTATTGATTTGAGTGATTTCAATATGACAAATTAAGTTATTTTTGATTCAATTGAAAGAGCCATTTTAAAATAATTTTTACTCTAGAGTAGATGTGAGAAAGCGAAGGCAAGCTAACATTACGAAATTAATTCGAATAAATGTAATTGTAGGCTTGTACTCGTACTTCTTACGTTCCTAAAGTTCTCAATGAGCTTTTTGTTAACTACCAGACACACTCATAACCTCGTTGTGATGTTTTTTCGGGTTTTTAGGTAACGTGTTTTCTTACAACCCCTCCTTTCTTCTAATTTTCAAAAGTTATTAATATTAAGATTAACGGAAAAATAGTAAATAACGTCAAAAGCAAACATTTGTTCTTCTTTTCTGAGAATTATCGTAGTCGCATAATAAACATTGATTTCTGAATATTAGCAGAGTCCGATTAACATATTGGGAGACCCTAGAACAAACCTCTTTTTCATGGCCCCCCGGTAGTCAAACGATGCAATTTTAGCATTGACTAAAAAATGTTTTAGCTATTTGGGGTCCCTAAAAAAGCGGGGTCCCTAGGTCATGGCCAAGTTGGCCTATTCAGTAATCAGGTCCTGAATATTAGCCGTAAACATTTTAGATGAAATGTGAAAGAAAACATACGAAGTATGATGAAGAATTTTTTTTTTTTTAATATTTAAAAAAAGATTTGCAAAAGCTAATAATTTTATGAGTAGGTACTTAGCACGAAACGTATTAGGCAGTTTTATTTAACTTAAACATTTTGAAACATTGAGATAGACTTTTATACTGCTTAGTTATTTTTAAGATTAAAAAAAAAACTTTTTCTTTAACTTAGACTTTTTACTTATATATCTTAAATTCCTTATGAAAACTAAAATAACGTTTTAAAATTTCGGTAACTCCAAAAAATTAAAAAATTCCAAATAAATAATTCCAATTAGGAATTGAAAAAAAAAATCCTGCTTGAAAATGTAAGAGTGCTATGTGCACAAAAGTGCACATAGCACTCTACAATATTTTATAAAAATAAATCAATAAATTTAAAAAATCCTGCTTAAAAATGTAAGAGTACTATGTGCACAGAAGTTCTTTATTGGCACCCCTTTCTTTTGTAAAAAAAAAAAAAAAAACTTTTAAAATTTTGGAAACAACCCCATTAACTCTAATTTGAATTCTGAAACTTTGAATTCTAATTATGTTTTTCGCAATCACGAGTTGCGACAACACCCTACTGATTAGAGTTATTATTTCTAGAAATGGCTCCCCCCCCAAGCATGTCCCTCCTCCTGGATGGTTACGTGTGTATAGTTGTGTATGTGTGTGTAAGCTTATATGTGTGTAAAGGCGCGCACTCGTAGGCGAGTGTGCATGAGCATGCGTGTGTAAGACAAGGACGCCACCACCCAGCAGAAGTGGATTCCGGGGGACATTGCTCAGGACCAGAAGAGCCGCGTCGCCGCCGGTGGGCGGTGGTGCTGCGAGGCACCAAGCTGAAAAAGGAACCACAACATCAAGGACGGTCAAATGAAAACAATAAGCAATCGTGATTGCTCAAAAACAACATTTTGTTGTTACCTGGCACCTGCCTTTTTCAAATAAACGAATAAGTTCCAACAGTTCTTAGTACTTTTCCAGTCTACATAGAAGCTATAAAAATAATGAGAACTTCAGGTAACTTAAACAGAAAGATGAAATTTCAAAAATTAGCAAATGGTAGTTTCCAGTGCTTTATACTGAAACAATTACATTCCCTCTTGGAATCAAGACCGAAAGGAATAAGTCAATCAGAAGCAACTTTATCAGATCTGAGATTTTGCTCTATCCAATGAGGGTTTAAATCTGAAAAAGATTATAGGGATTTATTAATAGATCTGTATAGAACTTGATGTACTGACTTGTTTGAATTCATTGGGATGCTCAAAAGAAGACAGATACATCTCAGGTAAAATGTCAACCAGAAAGATCCCTGATGGACCACGGCTTGATAATCCCGGAAAATAGTTAAATTATTGAAGCCGTCTCTAAAGGTCTAAGATATTAGAATTGCACAATAAATTACATTTCCTATATGTTCAGTAAGAAATGAAAAATTTTAAGAAGAAGAACTGATTCAAAGGTAAAATTTTTTGAATCGTTAGACGGCCAAAGTCTGAAGAGCTTCAGATTGAACAAAATTTTAAAACAAGTTACTTCAAATTAAAATAAATGAAATCTTAGAAGTACTATTAGTTAACAATCCTAATACCCTAGGATAGAATCTAACGGCATGAATGAGATGATATTTTTTCCTCTGAAAAGTATCCAATTTTACTTTCATTATTTTTAAATTAACCATAAGTCACAAATGAATACTTATGAATTTGTTACAATGTTACAGGAATACCACTCTTATTTCTGTAAGGTAATAAGTAATTCATGTCTATTAAAGTTTGTTAAAACAAAAAATATTTAAATTTTCCTATCATAAACGAAAACTACAGTAAGGGTGAAAAGAAGAATTAATGCGAACTTTTATTGCTTATTGTTTGCAAAATTTATTATTATTATTTTTTCTTTCAATTCTTTTGATTTTCACTCATCATGCGATAGCAGCAGAGCCTAAGATAAGCGGTGGAAGGAGTTGGGGATAACCTTTAGAAACATTTGGTTTTAAGTCTTATTGCCAATCCATATATATATATATATATATATATATATATATATATATATATATATATATATATATATATATATATATATATATATATATATATATATATATATATATATATATATATGTGCAAAAGATCATTACTATACACCATCCACGTTAAAAGTTCTTAATTACAACACTAGATAACACAGAATATCATCTTCTAAGGGGCCGATTTTGTTATGAATATGACTTGTTGTAATATGTTTAATCTATCTTTATAGCATGGTGGTTTTTCATTAGAAAAAATCTAACTGAATGATCATAATGCTAAAAATACATTATTATCTTTATTGCCTTTTGTGATTTTTCTAACGCTGTTGCTTTAATTCAATTCCTAAAAGCTTTATTATAGCTCTAGAAGAATCTAAATTATTTTAAGGAAAAGTCATTTGATATAAAATAGCTTTTTTCTGTTTAGTTAACTTCTTTACCTAGTTTCAGAAGTAAATAAAAGAAAAATGATTGAAATTAAAATTTTGGGAAAATTACTTATATATATAATTCTCATTTTTAGTAATGTATTTCTATTAAGTATTTGCAATCAACTAAAGAAAAATTGATTTTTCGCGAAAGTCTGCGGCAATAATTGATGATCAGAGAAACAATAGAGTAAGAGAAACAAATATATATCTCTGATTTGAGGTTTTTAGATACTATAAATTAAATACACTTTTTCTTGTATTCTTTTTCGTACATGACTTATTGCATAGTTCAATTCTTGCCTTTTTTTCCCTTCTATTTTCTAAGTACAGTTCTTTTTGGGAAAGAGCCAAATAGAGACAGAGGGATCTTAGTATACAAAAATGATAAATTTATTAATTTTTTGGATGAGTCAAAAAATTAAGGTTATACGAGCAAAACAATCGGAAAGTTAAATAAATACACTCACTGCATATTCAGTAAGTTACAGCCCTATAGCCAGGGCTAAGGCAGAAATACATGAAATAAACCGCCAGCTCAGTCAATTTCATCCAAGGACTGCAGTTTCGTGCTTATTAGTGCCGCGCTCATCCGCCCGGCATAGGAAAGGAATGAGCTTGAGGTGGAAAACCTCTTAAGGAAGCCAAGAGTGCCAAACAAACTGGTAGCTAATGTAGAATTAGCACAGACCAGACGAATGACCAAAGCAATGGTTCGGTTCAACTCGAACATTGAAGGCAAGGTTGGTATATTCAGTAAGTTACCGGCCCTATTGCCAGGGCTAAGGCAGAAATGCTGCCTTCAATCTTCGAGTTGAACCAAACCATTGCTTTGGTCACTCGTCTGGTCAGTGCTAATTCTGTATTAGCTACCAGATTGTTTGGCACTTTTGGCTTCCTTAAGAGGTTTTCCACCTCCAGCTCCGTCGCTCCTATGCCGGGCTGATGAGTGCTAATAAGCACGAAACTGCAGTCCTCGGTTGGAATTGACTGAGCTAGCGGTTTATTTCATGTATACTCACTACATGATATTATTGAACTGTTCAGTGTTTGTAACTTTATCGCCCTGGCGAAGTTATTTTCTTTGAACTATTCACGCCAACATATGGCAAACCTTTTTTTTGTTATGATAAGAAAATCGCCATTGAAAACCTGTCTTGTCTGTCCATAGCAATAAACGCATACAGTCCACTCGCTTGAAGATTTTTTATTTCAACTAAGTACCGCACATGAACAGTTAAGAGAAATGACAATGAAGAAAGTTACATACTGTTACATAAAATACGAAAATTAAAGATTGAATTAAGCTTTTTCTATAATATCAACGACAGACCGTGATTGCATGACTGACAAAAAAAAAAAAAAAAAAGAAGATTAAGAAGCTGTCAAAATTTGTTTTTTGATATTTTGTGCTGCAAATTGTAGTCATTTTTATATCCGGATGGATTTTGCTTTAAACTTTTTGAAAAGACATAATGCATACTAAGAGTACGAATTAAGTAACTCAGTTTACTTGTGGCGTTAGCTCGTGAAAATATTTTACATATATGAAGTTTAGAAACTTATTTAAAACATAAAACAGTTTTTTACTGTATTAATGAAGTAATAAAAGTGCATCACTAACAAAAGGTGCCTAAAATCAGCTTACCTATGCTTTCTCGCAATTGCATAACCAATCCCAATGTGTAACAGTATCACGAATATGTTTAAAGTATAGAAATATTGTGAAGTCATAAAATGACTCAGTTGTAGAGAAAGATAATATTTAGTCGTTATGATTCTTGGCTTAAATCTTCATTTTCGCAAAATTCTAAAGCTTCGAGCAAATTTCACAGCAGTGAAAAATATTTAACTGCACAACTTTTGTGATATTGCAAAACTTTTCTCTATGTAAACTAAACCTCAAATGGATACTAGAAACTTACATGGCATCATATTTCAAAAGCTCATGCCGCCAACTCAAATAAAATTAAAAAATTTTGGAAGTCAAATAGTTTTTCTAATAACGGAAGAAATTCCTCTAATATTTGAACGAATAATGCGAGAAAAAGAATGAATAGGAATTCGTCTCACAACAATGAAAGGAATGGATCCGTTTTCCTGCTTTGGGAGCACTTCAGGAAAAGAAAAAAAAAATCTTGACAGCTCCGTAATATATAGCCCCACACTACCTCACACATTATAGCTCCAACTATAGGATCACAAGAATGCGTCTCAGAAATTTATTAAACACTACTCTATTTGGTCTCTGTGTTTTTTTTTTTTTTAAGTTGCGTGGTAAAAAAGGAAATAATTGCGCAATTGAACCATCAATTTTCTGCTAAATATTATTTTAAAAAATGTGTGGGGTCGAGTATTGTGTTTTCAGATATTATTTAAATTTTATTTCTTAAGAAAAAAAGTCCAGATATTTTTATAAATTTGTATAATTTAAAAAAAAAGAAAGAAAAAGGTTTGGGTGTTAGTGCAAAAATTACAGCATAAATTCAAAGCCAAATAAGCCTTAACAAAATTGCAAGCTAATTAATTAAATAAAAAGAGTACTTGATGTGGTACTGATAAACTAGACGGGAACGATATCCAATTAAAAAGAAGTCCATAGGAAAACTTTCATCTAGTGACAGCGACATGTCATTTAGAGGTACATATAAAACCAAAAATTAAAAATTACTATGCATTTCTTTGTATATTTAGATGCATTTACATTAGGTTCTTTTGCTATATCTTCCTGAAAAAAAAAGGTGCACATATAGAAAAAAAAAAGAGTTAAACAGTTAAGGAAAAGTACCTCCTAATATAGGATAACTGTGTTTTTTTAATACACGCAACCGACCTCTACGGATAATGACATAGCTAGTTGTCTTAATAGTTGATGGCGTGTGTTGTAGTTGGAAAGAGTGGTCTGATAAACTGTTGTAGAGGTTATAGGTGTTTGCTGGTTTCACAGTGCAAACTGTGGATACCCTCACACGTTGATATTCAAGAAAATGGGATAGCAGATAACTTCGAAATAGCGATTCAGACAGACAAGCTAGTTTGGAGATTTTCTGAAACAGACAGGAAAGAAGCTATTGTACTAGTGATAGAAAATGTCTACAGTAAAAGCATTCCATCATTATCAAATGCTACATCACATGATGACACCTTCGTCCAATTTACTAATCCAGAATCATCAAAATCATGATATCTCGGTTCCAAACAAATACGCGGTCGATGTCACTATTGTGTGTCGTCAGACAAATTTAGATTCTTTCAAAGTTTGTTTCTTCAAAATATATGTTTCAACCGCTCTCACTTACTGGGGAAACAGTGAGACAAAATGGCATTTTGTTTTACTTGTTTTTTTTTTGTTTGTGTCAATTCGTAGATTTTTCAAGATCCACTTTTATAATACCTATTACAGTGCAATAATTGCACCATTTGATAGAAATTGATTTCTGTGTTTTAAATAATAAAAAATGTAATTGAATTTTTGCGTCTCACTGGACCCACTCTTCCCCTACTATCAGATAACAATTATCCAATATGACTACATGTTACCAGACTATGATAGTGATGATATTCTGTGTAATGACAGGACAAGGAAGAATATTATTAAGTAGGGAAAAATTGTTAAATTGTCATAATAGATACGATGAAGCATACATCTACAGCTCAATGTACGTATCGTTATATAATTACATTTATCCTTCAGTTGTAGTTATTGAATATGTATTTTTTTTATTAATGACTATATTAATTTACATTTCTCTCTGATTGTCATTAATTAATTTTTCTCGCTTTAAGTCACATAAATTTCTTTTAATCAAGAAACCTTTTGCGGAACATCTTCCGATTCACGAATTTGCTACATTGCGAAATTAGTCACTGCTTCACGAAATCGAGCCGAAAATATATCTTCTGAAAAAATAAACCCTATTCATTGCCTCATGAAACCAATGTATTTCTCTCTCAACATAAACTAACGGTTAATACCACCTACGGACGCTTTTTTTATACCTTATCGGAGAGCTGTTTGCATTGAGGAAAAGAGCAACCCAAGGAACAATTCAATAGGAGAAATTCTCTGTAGGTTTTACGTTGCGAAATGGACGGAGAAAATCGAAAAGCAATGATGTGCAGGGAAAATGATGACAAATAGACAAGTGCTGCAATTTATTTGAGATAAAGAATATGATAAGTTCTAAGATCGATGAGAGAGAAACGTTGAATTCGGACGACAAAACGCACTTCAGTTGAATTCGTATTTGAAGGAAAGAAAAATGGAATTATATTGGAGACATGTCCTATATAGGGCAGAGATGGAATTAATGCACTTTATTATGTTCATTTCAGGTTCAGTGAGCCACAATGACGGTAGAGTTCTTTAAATTTAAGATAAAATGCCATAATTAACTGATTTATCAGATTTACCGTGTTTTTCTTTTATGGGAAGTGTTTTTAGCACGCGTAAAGCAATAACAATGAAATTTAAATCTTTAGAGCAATAAAAATATATTTATAGTTTAAGGATATAAAATGGAAAATGTGTGTCTTGAATGTTGCGTATAATTATGATTTTAATTCATCGCAATGAGCCGTTTTTTTTTTTGAAGCAAAATATATCATATAATACAGCAACATTTATTAGAAAAGTAATATTAGTTTAAGCTCGCAGTAGAGAAAGCACCAGAAGGGTGGAATGGAAGAATAGTAGCAATTGTAGAAGTTTTAGAAAAAGTTATCGGTAGCATCTGATGTTTGACTGCGATATGATTTTCTTGAAATTATTATTTTAGTAATGACTTCAATTAATTTTTGAGGATACCGATGGCTAGGTAAATCATAATTGGAAATAGGGTTACAATTGTATGCTACTATCTAAAGTGAAACGAGCTGATAAGTGCATTAAATGACTTCCTTCTACGCCAATTTAGTGATGATAGTAGTGCCTTGAAGTAAGCAAAGAAACATTTTAAATATTTTCCCCCCAAGTTTGTTGGGAACTGAAGTAAAAATAAAAAAAAAAAACGTTTTATAGGGATTAATTTTCCCAATATTGGACATTTTAATGTGATTCAATGATAACCTCTCTAAATATCGCCAATAGAGGCCGAAACAAAAATAATTTAAAGAAAAAAAACGCCAATTTTGTCGCCAAGATGGAGACGAAACTTGGCGACCAAAAGCTTGGCGAGATGTCGCCAAGTGTTTGCCAAATTATAACACAACTTGAGTTTTCATTGATATTAACAATGATTTCCCCCCAAAAAGGTGAAAAAGACCCCCTTTAGGAACATCCGAATGCAACCAAAAGAGGAGGTGCAGGAACTAATGCCATAAACCCCACCCTTGGCGACTTTTTCCTGTTGGCGCTAAGAAAGCGTCCCCAAGAAAACGACGAATGACGACATATGTCATACATCGTTCTTAGCCATGCTTTTTTATCGCCAACAGGAAAAATTCAGATAAAAAAAACATGATGAAAGCACTTCAGAAGACAATATATATAAAAACAACATAAAATCACAGCAAAAAACATCGCGAATATTTGCTTCAAAAATACCAGAAACTAGAAAGTTTTTGTACACAAAGAAAATTTACCAGTAGGTATTTAAAATGCTTAAATAAACAAATTACTATCACAGCTCACCAAAGAAATATGTACCAACAGAAATAAAAGCTATTTTCCAACATGCATTTCGTCAAACAAAAACAATTTTCACACTCTACTAAAAAAGAGTAAAGCGATTCAATATGCGATGTTTAAAGTAGAAAACATTCCCAAACTATAACTATTTCAGTCAAAAAAAAAAAAAACAAAAAAAAAACACGCTTAGTTATTTAAATTTTGATGAGTGAAAAGAAAATGTCTGGACAAAACATCCCAAATATAAACAATAAAAAAATACCATACATTAATTTGCTATTCAAAAATGCTTTCAAAATACCTACTAAAAATATCTACTCTAGTTTACATAAAATAACGCCTTCACATTTTTATAAAGTCGTAGAGTCAACTTATTTTCAGAAATTCAGTACCTAAAGGACGCGCGTTTACAGAATATGCTTGAATAGTTCTTGGCATCGATAAGAATTAACTTTTAGAATAAAATAACTGTACTTTTTTTGTAAAATAAATTTACATGCAGTAAATATAAAGTTAAAAACTACAAGAAACCCTCAAGATTTTGTAAACACATAAATAATTTCGGAAGTGAGAGTTTTTTTTTTTTAATTCTAAAATAAAAACTTATGCTTTTGTTGTATAAATCCTCACACTCAGTCTGAACACAACAGATGAAACAATGCGCATTACCGAGACACACCCCAAGTTAAATTTTTAATTAATGGTCAAATTTAAAGAAACTGGCATTTTCTAATATTTATTCATCAAAACACAACTACTGAATCTAAACCAACACAAAATAAGCTTTCCTATTAGGTATATTGCACGAAAAAACAGGAATCTATATAACGTGGACCACTAACAAGTAAACAAGTTTGAACAGATCTAAGATTGCCTCCGGGTTGCCAAACACAGGTTAGTTTGTCCAAGGATACCATGCTTAAAAAATTATCGCCTCAGTGGCGAGAAAAATATTTCAATTTTATGTAAAAAATCGGATGTCGCTAAATTGGGGGGGGGGGGGGGGGGGTATATCACATATGTACCGAGGTGCACAACTAGACCGCACTAGGAGTCTACGTACCAAATTTTAACTTTCTAGGACATACCGTTTTTGATTTCTGCGAGATACATACGCACATTACACACATATGCACATACATACGTACATGCAGACGTCACGAGAAAACTCGTTGTAATTGATTTCGGGATGGATATTTTGGATGTCTATACGTTCTTACTCCGTATGGTCGGGGTGAAAAAAAAAAAAAAACTCAGCTTTCAATCCTTTAAGGCCTATTTTTGGGTCAAATTTTTTTCGTGAATACAATACTTCCTTTGCTTTTTAAAAGGAAGTAGAAACCTTTTCCATTTTTACGAAAGAGAACTTAACGTTTAGAATCACTGAATTCTTGGATCTGAAGCCGTATAAACTTCTGGAATATGTGGTCTAAGGCTTCCTTTATGGAAACTTCTTGATTAATGGCTCATTCAATACTGAAAGAGAGTTATTTCTGGACTTCCAAAATTAAATCAGTTCAAATCTTGTTTTTTAAAGTGTCTTTTTAAAATTAAAAGAATAAGAAAGATGTTGTGGAAATTGTGATCAATGTTGTAAAAGAAGGAGGGGGAATCTTAATGCAAGGGAATTTACTGTTCCATTACCTTTGGAGAATGTGTCCCTTTCAAATATACATTTACAGTTTTCGTTTTAATAGCGTAGGATTTGAAAATAAGACTTAATAACTGTTCAAATGGTAACAAAGTCTCAGTAACTAACGCAGTTTATTTCTGTGCGTGTGCCATATTTTTAAGTATAAATTCGAGCAATCTAACTTGTTAACAAAAACATGAACTTAACTGATACAGCAAAATTGCGCTTAAGCAGATTAGACAATAGAATGATAGTTAATTACATTTTAATCGGTCTGGCACGCCGCAACATTTTGAGCATTTCAAGTTGTATAAATGTTGACAGCATTGAATATTTTTGTACGTGTTAAAGTATTTTCGCCAAAAGATAGCAAATGTAGCTTAAAAATTTATTTTGTTAAAGGTTTTACAAAATACATCAGGTAGATATGAAATATTTAATCAGAATTCTATTTCAAATATTCTTGAATATTTTTTTGAGCAATTAATTAGCTAATTTCATAATTCCTTTTCTCATAGAATCACAATTCATCGTAACAATCCAAGCTTTCCAAGGCTCCCGCTGGAAGTTAGAGTAGATTATATACAGAAAGAAATACTTAGTTCACTTCATGGGTGTGGTTATATATATACGCATCGTGTCTAGAGGTTTAACAACCAGTTAAACACAAAAGTGTCCTTGGAGATTGCGAGCATGAAGCTTAATGATAATCAAAAGAGCAATTTCAGACTTATTGGTCATGAATTTCACCTTTAATACACCGAGTTCTGCAAATGATGTCGTTATCGTCCTTTTTTACAACTTTAATTTACGCGCGATGCTTCAATGCTAGGCAATCCAACATCGAAAGGTAAAATTATATTTTCTTGCACAAAATGCAACATTAGCGCAATTTTGCAATATTCGGCCAGTATCTTCTCATGATAAATGAAGTCAATTTAATTATAAATGTTTTTTCCCAACACTTGTCGAAGAGTTGCATTTATATTTCTTACTATTGTGAGATAAATTTTCCGAGGTGTATTTAATAAATTGGTTACCGCAGATCATCAAAGATTAAAACAAACATATTTTATACATTATGTGAAAGAGGCGAAAAATATGCACAAAAAATATATCAATATCTTAATAGCAAATATTCGTTTGCCTTAATCGTAAATAATATAGTTTTATTTGAAGTTATACGTAATACGATATGACTATGTTATCCCTTCTTACACAGTCAAAAAAGGAAAAACGTAATTTCATGCTCAAAATATTAGCTTATGTTTTTCTCAAAAGATGTAATTTCATTTGAAAAGTAACAAGAACAAGATATCAATAAGTAAAATCTTTTTACACAATGGAGAAAATGATAAACACATATTTTTATGCTGAAAAAGTTTACTCCCATCTTTCCTGAAAGATGCTGTTTTTTTGAATAAATTTTTAACAATATATGCTTACATTTTCCGAAAGTGATGTAATTTTATTTGAAGTGATACGTAATACGATATTAATAAGTAATATCTTCTTATACTGTCAAGAAAGCGGGAAACGCAATTGCATGCATAAAATATTAACTTATATTTTTCGTAAAAGATGTAGTATTATTTGAACAGTAAAAGGTAATAAAAGATATCAGTAAGAGTAATAATTATCTTCTTACAAAGTAAAGAAAATGAGAAATAAATTTTTTTTAACATTAAAACATTTGTTTACATTTTTCATAAATGATGTATTTTTATTTGAAGTGATATGTAATGCGATATCAATAAGTAATATCTTCTTACACTGTCAAGAAAGCGGGAAACGTAATTAAATGCATAAAATATTTACTTACATTTTTTGTAAAAGATGTACATTTGAACAATAAAAGGCAATAAATGATATCAGTAAGAGTAATTTTATTACAAAGCGAAAATGAAAAATAAAAGTTTTTAACATTAAAATATTTACTTGCATTTTTCGTTAGTGATGTAATTTTATTTGAAGTGATACGTAATACGATATCAATACGGAATATCTTTTCACACTTTTAAGAAAGTGGGAAAAGAAACTTTAAGAATAATATAATAACTTACATTTTTCGTAAAAGATGCAGTTTTGTTTGAACAGTAAAATGTAATAAAAGATATCAGTAAGAGAGTCAATCTCTGTACGCAGTACGGAAATTAAGAAATACATATTGTAATTCTCAAGATATATATTTTGAGAGCAATTTTCTTCTCATGGTCGCTATAAATCTAAATTGGAGCTAGTACTGATCCTCTAGTGTTATTAAACTGACTAAAATTAGTTCGGGTCTCTGTTTAATATTCATACGTAACGCTCCAGATTAACTTTCGCTGAACGAATGTCGAAATGTGATTAAAACAGCAGTAGGCGAAAATATTGTAATTGTAAAAAAAATTCTGTTTTTCATAAATGCAGTTGAATTTTCTTGAGGAAAAGGTCATGACAATTATGAACTAGATACTTTCCTTGAAAGTTTCAAACTGATCCAATTTTTTGACGATACAGGAAGTATTAGACAAATTACAAAAATAATCTGTCGTTCAAAGGTGCGTAAAATGAAGTTCCTCTATTCCCATTCCATCTATCAGACTACTGCAAAATGTTTAACCCTCAAATGCATGATTCTTTGTTTTGTTTTTAGACAAATATATATAATTCTTAGGATAGTTTATTAAAAGTAAATTAAAAAAAAAAAAGAAATACACTCTATAACAAAAAACGACGCACCAAGAAAGAGTTCTCCGATTGAGATGAAAATGGGTGGATAGGAAGACAATGTACAGAATAGTAAATGATAAAAATCTTAGAATAATTGAAAAATTTAAGTCAGAGTTACAGTAACAAGTTCAACAAGGTGTTGACCCGCCTCTATCCCGTATACAAGCTGAAGCACGGCGTGGCATAGACCGATAAATCTCCGGTATGGTTTCCTGGGGTATTTCCTGCGGAATTCGCTCCAATTGTCAAACGAGACCATCAACATTCCGTACCAGATGCAATCGCCTTCCCATCATATCTCAGACATGCTCGATGGGAGAGAGATCTGGCGATCTGGCAGGCTAAGGAAGTGTTTGACATGCTTGCAGACAGTTCATAGCAACACGTGCCGTATGTGGCCTGGCATTGTCCCGCTGAAAAACCAGCCGAGGATACTGCAAAAGGAACGGTAGCAAAACAGGTCTTTGGATGTCGTCAACGTACCGCTTTGCAGTAAGTTTATCTCTAATTACGACCAAAGTAGTCCGGCTATCAAAGGAAATGGCACCCCAGAGCGTAATGCCCTGTTGAGGGCCTGTGTGGCGTGCAATAGTGAAAACAGGATCCCCCCTCTGCCCTGGGTGTCTCCAAACACGTCTTCGATGATTGTCAGGACAGAGTTGGAAGTGGTATCGTCGCTAAAGACTATACGTCCCCAGTTGGCATCATTATTTCTTTCTCGCATGGTATTAGCATTATTATTTGCATGAAATAACTTCAATATTGAAGGAAAAAAAACAAAATAACCGCATTGGCTATTCGAAGTAGTTGGTCTGTGAAACAAACGGCAGGATGCGCGGGATCATTTCATGACCCCAGTAACTGACTAAACGTGTTTTAGTGGATCCCAAATACCCCAAATCAATTCAAGCTGCTACCAAAAGGTAGATGGGGTTACCAAACTCAGATACTGATAAGAAAAGAATGAACTGATGGCTATTTTTTTGGCAATTGCTATTTGCAGAAATCTTGGTGTCATAAAATGACCCCCGCGCGTCCTCCCGGGTTAAGAAATTATAAAGGTGAAATTTCTAAAAAAAAGTTGGTGATTTAGGGTTAAATAGAAGTTTTTGCTCTGATGCAATATTTACGTTTCCCAAATAAGTACTCAAAAATATGGATTTCTTCCAGTTTAAGGTCATTTTTTCATTTTAAATACGTACATTATTTTCTTATTATTCATTTGCATATGTTGATTTGAAAATGTGTTCGCTAATAATTATACAACTTGATATTTAAAAAAAAAATATGTGTAATTTTTTTTAAGGATAAGTATAAAAAAAACATTTTTTGAAGAATATTATATATTTTAGGCCTTTTGCTGGATACCCAAGTATTTTTTAAATTTGGATAGATGTTTTTGCGATACATATAGGGATATAGGGGCCAGTTTTTATATATCAACTTGAAATTTCGAGTTTCCAAAAAAAGTATTTTTAATTCGACCGAGTAGTCAAGCACTGGTTCATACTTTCAGACTCAAGTCGGCAGGGGTTACTTACAGGAGTTTTTATTTTAGACTTGCTTTAATTAAAAAAAAAAGAAAATTAAGAGGGTATGCGATAGAAATTTGACTATCATTGGGGGGGGGGATACTCTATCACACATGCACCACAAAAAAAACATTTATCCAAGTTTAAAAAGTACATTGGTATCCAGAAAGAGGCCTGAAATTTATAATTTTCGTCAAAAAATTAATTTTTTCTAATTATCAAAAAAAAAAAAAAAAAAAAAAAAAAAAACATATAAATTTAAATAAATAGCAAGTAGTTCAAAATTTATTAGCGAACACATTTTCAAATCAACATTTTCAAAATAATAATAATGAAAAAAAAAAGAAATAAAAAAAACGTGTTTCAAAATAAAAAAAAATAGTTAAACTTGGGGGGGGGGGGGAATCTATATTTTTGAGTACTATGTGGGAGACACAAATACTTCATCAGAGCAAAAACCTCTATTTGAAACAACCAAATTTATTATTTATATTTTTCAGCTTGATAGTTTCTTAAAATATATCTTCCATTAAAAAAAAAAAAAAAAATTAAAAAATCGACTTTTTGAAATAAACTATAACTTTTAGACCTAGTGTGGGATACTTAAATGTTTTTTAATTTGGTTAAATTTTCTTGTGGTACCTACATGTGGAGGCGATAGGTGCAACGTTTTAACAACATGAAATTTCGAATATCCAAAAAAAAAATTTTTTTTTCTCCGATTTATCTTAGAGACAAGTGCCCCGTTCACATTTTCAGATGCAAGTCTGCACGGGATGCCGTTAATCAAATTGTATGATACATTTATTACAATTGTTTTGATATGAAGGAAAAAATATATGAGGGTGTGCGACTTGAAAATTAGACATTTTTTTTGAGACACCCTAACGTCTACATGCTTCTATGTTGCATATACGCTAGAATGTGTTGTGAATAACTATGTAGTTTCACGTAGAAATTTTTTGAAGTACGCTAAATTGCTTTACACACATACTCTATTTTAAATAAATGAATTTCGTTTTGTAATTTCTTAACTCTTTAGACAAGTTAAAATATGCAAAACATGAGCCAGTTCTGAATAGTGATGCTAATTGGCTCCCGAGTTTACCTCGAACGACGCTCTTACAATCTTGTAGAGGAAATGGCTAATAAAAAAATAATGATTATGATAATAAAGAACATGAATTAATCATCTGATATCATGATTAATTATACTTTAAAACTTTACTTCTGTTGTTAAAATTCATTAAATTTATATGCGTAAAACTGCTCCGGCATTTTAAAGATACTTCTGTAGCACTTGAAAAAATAGCAAAGCTTATAATAAGGAACTTAAGTGAAACATCTTGGTAAAATGATTAACGCTGGTTTTGAATTTTCTCTTTGACGGCAAGGAAAGTTTTTATTATCTTAGCAAATCCTGTAGAGATATTCTTCCTATTAAGCACCTGGCTGCATCGTATCTTGAATGACGCGGCTTTATGTTATGCTAATGAAATTTGTAGCCTCGTAAGTCCCTTCGGGATCTGGAAAAGTCAAAGTGCATTTACAATTGCTTCATTTTTCTCGAGACTTGCTTATTTAGCGATTGGTATGACATTCCGGAGCAAATAGATTTATGTACCTTGGTCCTCCTATTGGTGAAATGGTCTGCCAATCGCTGGTGGATCACAACCAAAATCACTTAAATCTATATTTTCATTAAAAATAACCATTTTCTCTGTAGCTAATAAACTTTCAGACTCATGCAGAGGTCATATCGCGCTTTGCTAAGATATCTTAATCTTGTTTACTTTATTTGCAAATGATTAATGATAATTAAGGAAATTTTAGGTGAGAAAACCAACGTTGACTAAGTTTTGAATGAAAATTATGAAATATATACTTCCCACACTATTTCCTAGTACTGAGAAAAGGGTTTTTTGAAGCATCGGAATAGCTAAGTTCAATGCTCATTGAAAATTTCTGTCATAAAATTTGTTTCCATCCGTCCAGCTTTCAAAACTGAACAATTTTAAAACAAATTTGTAACTGCTACTATAAGTCATAAGACTTCACTGCCGTGGGTAGGTAAAGGGCAGTAACGGCAGATTTTTCATTTTTCATTTTTTTGCATTTTTGTCGTCTGTTGTGCGTAAGCCATTAGGTGTGCTTATTTGATTTCTGCTGAGAAAAAGCGCGAAAAAAACGTCTAGTTCCAACATTTCCCTTTGTCAGTATTGAATCCAACACACCTTTCTTCAAATATCTCGAAAACTCATTTCTGCAGATACTGCCGTTTGCCTGTCCACGGCAGTATAGTAGCTGTTATAAATTTATCACTCTTCATGATGATCAATTTTTACTGCTAAGTTAATGTAGTTTCACAACCTGGAATTTTGTTCCTATTATATACGTTTTGGAAAAGTGAATACAGCATTGCATTGAACCTAGCCATTGAGTCTTTTATGAGCACAAAAAATTTAACTCATATAAAATTTCTAAACAAAAAATCGTAATCTTCAAGAATAGAGTCATTTGGGGCAAAGTGAAACAGAACATTGTTTCAACTCAAGATTCTTCCTTTTCTCTTGGATGTTTTGGCACATGAAATTTTGTGCATTGTGTCTAAGACTCCCTGAGAGTTATTGGGTATGAAAAGTGACTTTATGGCTGCTCGTCAGTCAATGAATGTAAATAAAGAAATTGACATTCATTAGCTAACGAACTGCAATGTAAATGTCTGAAATAATGTATCCCCTCCCCCAGCGTGTTTCCTCTTACCCTTCTTGACTAGAGGGCAAATAGAAACAACCCTCATGAGGTTCATGCAGATAGATAGTCGCACTATACACATTAAGTTTAGAGGCTGATGTAGATAAGTAATTGCACTCTACACAAGCAGTTTAGAAGCTTAAGAAGTTCTACACCAACAATACTCAATCTGAGGCCCGTTCTGCTTAATCTATAAATGATTTGAAATCATTTAAAAGTCCAAACCGTGCAAAATTAAATTATGCACTAAATTTATGTGAAATACACACAATAGTGTTATTTTTATACCAAAACTTAATCTTCCAAAACATCGGAAGAATGAAAAACTTAGTTGTTTCAATTTCCCCAAGTTTACAGCATGCATGGGGTGGATGGAAACACTTAAATCGTCCATAAGAAATAGCAGGGAATTAAATGTTTTTCGTGACCTTCCATGACAAGTAAAACAGGTTAAAATCAGTAACTTTGCGCTTTTAGATCTGCTGGAGAGGAAAATTTACGATCACTAAACTTTCAAAATATATATTTTCAGTGTCATCTTCAAACAATGATGACGTCTACGGAATTATTTGGAAACAGGTGTAAATCTTAGAATGTATTTTTTGGTTTCTTAGTCTTCACTCACCAATGGTTTAGCTTCAAAAATCACCACAAGTGTGGTAATATTTGTTTCCATTGACCCCATGTTTTCATTTACCCCAACTGCCCCCATCTGTGAATATTGCGATACATACAGTGAGTTTTACTTTCACCCGTCATACCATGACGGGCAATTTTCTAGTATGTATATCATACCCAATGATCGAGTAACGCTCCTGACATCCTCAACAATGAAACGCGCGTCACGTCATGATAATCTGATAATATATTTTGGTAATGTTTAATATGCAGGGAAAGGCTTTATTGTGACAAGGCTGAACTAGATCCGGTAACTTAACTGTTTCAGTAGTAAGACTTTTTTTATGAGAGAGAAGAATTGTGAAAGGGGTCAATAATCAACGCCATCTGCTGGAGTTTAAGGTTAATCCACTGGAGTTAGTGCTAATATTTCAGCTATCAAAATATCTCCAAAGAGGCGATTACTTCCTTCAAATATAGAAGCAATTTTTACCCGTCATATTTTGACGGGCGATATTCTAGTTAGTTAAAGAAAAGGGAAAACGCGTCAATTACTCTCATATTGCATTAAGTCGTCGACGCAATGCAAAGTTTTATCCATCAATTTCTACATAATAAAAGAAGGGGAGGGAGGGGGGAGATCAAAGATTGAACCTTTTTTCCCATTTACCCGCATTGACCCGTTATATCAGGCAGCACAGGACTTATATTCGCACAGGTGAACTCGCAATTTCTCGGTTTTATTCAACAGAAACTTCCACTTGTCGATTTTCTTAGACAGTAACCTATTGTAGTCAGAACGTAGAAGGTTTGGTCCCCTCCAAAGGGGAGGTTTGGTCCCGACCAAACCGGTCCCCTAAATGAGGTTTTGGGGGACCAAACTCGCCTCTATACCAGTCCCAAACCTGGGTAAATGAGAAGGGTTTTGCGATGGTGTAGCATCCACGCATGAAAAACGACCACTCTTTACTTACGTGTGAGCAGATCTATATCTGTTCAGTGGCTAACTGAGTGGGACAGTGAGTAGGCAATGGGTGCCACCGGAGCCAGGTCGGAGTCAGGTCCTGGGTGCACGGTGCCTAGAGTCGTAAGAGGATTGAGCTGTTTCTGAAGGACGAGCCAAAAGGTCAGTACACTGAGAGGCCCTAGATCGTGGTGCAGGGCGGGGGTGCCTCATTGTGTACCCCTATATTAATATTTTGAAGCATGGGAAATACGCAAGGGATTTTCTTCAAAGGCAAAAGAAAATGTCTGTTTTGTTGTCATTACATCAAACTTTAATTACAACTTCTACAGTAAGCAGTCACGAAACGTGTTTTCGAGACGGGGGAGAAAATCTTTCTTTTTATTGGATCTCCTTTCATTTCACTGCTACTCATGCAGTACATTTTCTGCATAAAACGAAAACTATACCTAATTGCACAGTATTTAACATTTTAAGAGTTATTTGATTGAAATGAAGTGATGCTATTTTCTCATTGGTCACGTGAAAGGCCCGACTATGACTTTTGAGGACACAGGGCACGAATTTCAGTTGGTGCCCCAACTTCTTTTACAATATATTGCAGCAATAAAATATTACGGGTTTGAATTTAATGTGTACATGATAATGTTGCTATAGTTTGATATGAAATTTCTCCCAGTTTTTCAAACTTTAGATGCATATTTGGTGCCCTCCAAACTTTCGTACCCTGGACCTGTGCCCCATGTGCCCATGCCTTAATTTGGCCTTGGTCACGTAGTTAAAGCGTTAGTTTCCACCAAAGACTAAATGATCAATACCGGCTTCTCCGTCGCAAAGCATCAAAGTTAGTAGATTAAAAACAATAAGCCATTCTTGATTGTTTTATATTGTGATTGAGAGCATAATTTTTTCACCATCGGCTAGAGTTACTACCTCTTAAAATCCAAGGAATGGAGCTTTTCCTTAATTTCCAGTGCTTTATACTCTATTTAAAATAACTCAGCAGTTTACCCTTACTGTGTGGCACACGACATTCTACAAGTAAAGGCTATAAAACCTGATTTCAGTTTCTTTAAACATTTAGAAACAATTACTCAACATAAAGTACTCCCTGCGGAAAGTTTCTCATTGAAAAATCATGAGATTTGAATCTCTCGTTCCTAAAGTGATTTTTTATTAGTTTTAATGATACAAAAAATGAAAGTTTCTTCGGAATATTCTGCAGTTAAACAGGTAATTATGTTTTGGAATAATGCTAAAAACAATTAAGGAAGGAAAGCAACTCGAAAGGAGAGAAAAGAAATTTCGTAAAGTTTTACTCACTTTTGTGAGGATATGCGAGTGATTTCAATTTTACTTGCAGATTTAAGTGCCATAATTTTTTCTTCTATTTCTGTAACAAAAATTCATAATAAAGCAGTATAAAGCTCAATTACAAGTAAATAGTTGGCAGAGCTTGATGTTTTATTTTTAAGCTTGTAGAAATGTTGAAGGAAGTGTAGATGTATAATTTTATAATCTTTGTTTTGGACAAAATGCTGTAGTTTAGAAATTTGTAAAAAATGAACTGGCTTAAGAAAACTTTTTATTTTAATAGATGTCTTTTGAATATACTTCATATTGACTCAAACAAGTAAAATATAAATGATCAAAAGTTGAACATGTAAGCTTTGTTGTCATATTCTGTATTTTCTGTATGAAAGTTTTTGAAGCAATAAAAATTATGCATATTCTACAGAAATATTGAACTCATCATGCATTGGTTATAGAAGTAAAAAATGTAAAGTTAGGAAAGTAAATATCCAGTAACTATAAAATTTATTTCCGTTGAAGATAATTGGAAAACATCCCTCTTAACTAAACGAAAATATTCTAGAAGTTCGATTGTACGGAAAAAGTCGAATAAGTTCTAAAAATGAACTGAACTTCCTCTTGGAAAATACGGAGGACCAATATCTATTATAAGAGATTTCTTTTGAAATTTATCTCAAACTTTCCACTCTGATTCCTCCCATCTATTTAAACTTGATGGGGTTTGAACTATGAAATTTTGGTGAAAGCTTCCATTTAAGTGAATATAAAACTAAAAAAATGATTAACTGAAAACAGTTCTTTATAGGTCTAAAAACCGCCGATCAAAATTCTTATATGACACCTATTTTTGATGAAAAATTCACTCGATCACTAGCAGCTTATGCCACTCCTCATCACAAACATTTAAATGTTAAATGAGAAAATATCTTTTTAATTATTAAAGAATAAATGTTGGAAACTGAGTATTTAATGTAATGCTCACTGTAATAAGATAATTGGTAGCGAATTTTTCAGGGATATAAAGCACATAATTTAAGCAAAAAAAAAGAGCTCAGAATTCATCGTTTCTTTAGAAAGTCAATTATGTATGCAGTCTTTTTGATTTTGTTGCAGACACTTTTATTTACATTTCAATACTTTACAGAGCCTCCCGCCCTCTCTAAAGGTCAGAGGAGTCTGACTGCGATGGGAGGTCCCAGCTCGGGCATGGATGTACTTTCTCTCTCCTGTCCTCGTCCTTCCTTTGCGTGACTCCGTTGTTGTGCTGTGAATGGTTGCCTACCCTATAAACGGGTCCCTATGGCATGTGGGTCCACCCAAACCTGTTTTTGTGCGGTCTTTTTTGTGCGAATTTTTTTTTGCGGTATATGAAAATTTCAATCAGATTGAACTCCATTGGCGAAATTTATGCTAATATTATAAAGATATAGGGCGGAGTTTTGCATGTTTATATGTTTGAGGTAATCTCCGGAACCATTGCAACTATTTGAAAAATTCTTTCACTATATGAAAAGGGCATTCTTACTGACTGACATAGACTATAAATTATGCATATATGTACCTATACTAATTTTTAAATCCAATATTTTGTCTTCGCCACCAGTTTATGTTTCATACCATTTTATTGTTATAAAAGTAAAAACATCCGCCGATTGTCCCTCACCTTGCAGTGACAAAATATTAAAGGTTCTCTTTGAACTGAATGCTGAGGGATGAAAACACGATATCAGCATAAAAACCTCTAAAACATTTATATTATGTGTTTAAGGCTGCAGAGGATAAGGTATCAGCATTCCATAAGCCTAGGACATTGCGAACCATTTAGAGCCGCAGAATGTTTATGCTTAAAAATGTATTTAAACGAATTATAACTGACATTTGCTTCGAGCAAATTAGTCTTTCAATTCAAGTAGTGCAGATAGACGACATTAATCCGTGTTGTTCAAAAGTTGTAACTTAAATAAAAAAGTTGTAACTTAGCATGCATTTTGGGCTATCTTTTGAGTTTTTTTAATCTATACTAATATGTATATATATTTGAGAGAGAGAGAGAGAGAGAGAGATCTAAACGATCTCTGTGTCTTAAGAACACTTTTAAGAATCCGTATTCATTCTATTAAAATTAAAGGCGATATTCCAATAATTTCGCTGCTTTAATTTTTCTTATGTATGCAATGAAACTGGACCCCCAAGTAAAATCAATATGAACTAATAGATTTAGAGCATTGTTCTTACTCGACCAGCGGCAGATCAGTCAGCTTATATTCCTCGAATTCCCACGGTCCTTGACATTTCCATTTCCAATATAAATTATTGCAATTTCCAATGAAAATTTCTTATGCCATCACTATCATCAAAACTGAAAGTCAAACGTATAATTATGCGCAGTACAACGTTACATATGCGAAGATTATTCGTTCACGGGGAAGTAAAGGTTGGTCTCTCTTAATCAGGTAAAGAAGTGAATAAATTTCTTTCAAAACCTCATTAAAACGAAACAAAAAATGATGCATTACCATGATATTTGGAAACAAAAAACTCTTCATAATATCTATTTGATACAGAAATTTTTTCAACCCGAACAGGTTCGGGACGGGCCGCTAGCTTTCTATAAAACGAGTGTGAGGTAGTATCTTCAAGTGATAACAGGGGCATCTCGATGATAAGTCACCCTGACCTTCTGAAAATTTCCTTATTCGGGAAATTTTGTCCGACTTTTTGGCAAAATTATCATCACTTGGTTTAATTTGATTTCTTTTATAAAATAACCCAAAAAGTTATCTTTAAGTGAAACTTTTTCTATGCGGTCCCTATCCACCGCATAAAAAAACAATTAAAAAATATTTTTTAATTATGTTGCGAATACAACTTTTTATAGCTACTCGTGAAGTTTCGAACAATTTTTTTTTGCGATTTTTTTATGCGGTCCCTATCCACCGCATAAAAACAGGTTTGGCTGTGCTGTAAAAGTCGGTCTTCTCACTAAATTATGGTACAGTTGGTAAAGTGAAGCAGCGCACCCCAAATTGCCCGCCTAGCTGGTACAAGATAACAACAACTGTTGTACAGAATATTTATATGTAAAATATTAGCCACCAAATTTAAGTTATCTTAAATGGTATTAGCTGATCTATTGAAAGCAACTTTTCTGTTTGAGACAATTTTAGGGGTTCATTCAACTCGATTTTGTTCGATTCGACCCAATTCTATCTGCCAGTAGCGTAGCGAGAAACTTCCTTCTGGGTGGGCCAAAATGAATTCCTGACTGCGTGGTTGGCAGATACAATTGATCGTATTCGATTCGATCGAATTCTGCTAGAGTTAAATGTTGTTAGTCTTAGTTAGACTTGTTTTCGTCAATTAATTGTTGCTACGTAAGTATTTCTTTGATTAACGATGACCGTTTGATCCCACAGTGTAGTTTTTCTGTCCAACATGTGATAAATTATGTACTAATAATATGACTGCAGTCATTTGATTTATTTCTATGTAGCCTGATGATTAGATAATTAGTAAATTAACTCGTTTAATC
This sequence comes from Uloborus diversus, assembly GCF_026930045.1. NCBI lineage: Eukaryota > Metazoa > Arthropoda > Arachnida > Araneae > Uloboridae > Uloborus > Uloborus diversus. The sequence goes on along the minus strand of NC_072740.1, from coordinate 43,654,477 downwards.
AAAAATCGTTAGGTGTATTGTGGTCTTTTTTTATAGAGAGATCAATCCGACAGCAACTAAATACACAATTCATGGTCTCTCAACAATATAAATATGCATATACATATCGCTAACTCTTTACAAAAACGTCAAATCTCAAAAATTAACAATTTCGAGTTATGCCTTTTTTTGAACTGCTATGAATGAGTGGCATATCTCTGCAAGACCTGCATTTCTATATCTGAATATTTCGCCGTTAGAGAGCAAAAGTGTCGTATTTGCATTTTCAAGTATTTTTGGAATCTTTTTTTCAATAATGTCACATCTTGGGTTATGTTTGATCTATTAGGCATGAAACATCTGTGTCGTTTCGTGAAAGATGGTACTGTATTCATTCAGAAAACAGTATTGCACACAAAAAAGAGCATTTTTCATTTCTATTTTTTTAATCAAGAACGCATTTGCATTTATGTCGGTATTGTAAGGAGAACAATTATTAACAACAATGACATATTTCGAAATATTTCAAATAGTATCTTTAAATGTTAGTGCAAGAACGTCATAAATAAAACGCAAATTTTCAAAATTTACGCTTTTTATATTTCTTCTTCATGAAACAGAGAAGAAACAGTAGATTTTCTTGAAAAAGACCTTATGTGAAAGAAAAAGTTATATCAGTGGTTTGAAATATAGTTTTACTTCATAACATCTTACTTTTAAACTTTAAAATATCTCTTCTGAAAAATCACATTTTTTTTTGAAATATGACGTTGTTGAACTTAGTGAGCGATATGTCAGAATCACAATATTAAGTATCAAAATACATATAGCGAATTTCCTTGCAATTTTCCATTTTTCTTTAATTAATGAATTAATATTTGCAAAAACTGTATTAGCACCAAGTATCATTCACTACAAAATTTAAAAAAATATATTTGAACTTGAGTGGATGAATTAAAAGTATTTTATTAACGATTCAAATGTTGAACAAGATATAGGGAGAGTGCGAACTAAGAGTAGGAATTCAAAAAAAATAACTAAATAAAGCAATAAAAATAAATAAATAAATAAATAAAAACAACTGCCTTGTTTTTTGCTTTTATCATTGCATAATTCTGCTCGATTGCTTTGAAAATAATAAAAACAGTCTATCGCAGGATCATTAGACACGAAAATGAATTTGGGTGTTCAAAAGTAGAAATTTCAGAATATTTGGGCATGCAGATATAATGTTGAACATGCTTTGACATTTTTCGTTCTTTACTGAAATTTAAAAGAAAATATGCAAGCAAAAAATGAAAATTAGAATAAACGAGGCCCATATGTGTGACATGTATCACCTATGTATATACAATGATAGCTTTTAAATAAATAATGAATATTTATTTCTGCGATTCAGTTGAATCAACATAAAGTAATGACTTAC